>NW_027328125.1:349082-698164 GCF_047675955.1 Chlorocebus sabaeus | reverse complement strand
AGGAAATATCTTCAGTTAAAAACTGGAAAGAAGCTTTATGAGAAACTGCTTTGTGTTCTGTTAATTCATCTCACAGAGTTACAGGATTCCCCTCCAGAAGCCTTTCCCGAAGACTGTTCTTGTGGAATTTGCAAAGTGATATTTGGAAGCCCATAGAGGGCTATGGTGAAAAAGGAAATATCTTCAGTTAAAAACTGGAAAGAAGCTTTCTGAGAAACTGCCATGTGTTCTGATAATAGACCTCACCCAGTTACAGCTTTCCCTTCAAGAAGCCTTTCGCTAAGACTGGTGTTGTGGGATTTGCAAAATGATATTTGGAAGCCCATAGAGCGCTATGGTGAAAAAGGAAATATCTTCTGTTAAAAAGCGGAAAGAAGCTTTCTGAGAAACTCCTTTTTGTTCTGTTAATTCACCTCAAAGTGTTACAGCTTTCCACTCAATAATTCTTTCGCTAAGACTGTTCTTGTGGAATTTGCAAAGTGAGATTTGGAAGCCCATAGAGGTCTATGGTGAAAAAGGAAATATCGTAAGATAAAAACTGAAAAGAAGCTTTCTGAGAAATTGCTTTGTGTTCTGTTAATTCATCTCACATAGTTACAACATTTCCCTCTAAAAGCCTTTCGCTAAGACTGTTCTTGTGGAATTTGCAAAGTGATATTTGGAAGCCCATACAGGGTTATGTTGAAAAAGGAAATATCTTCGGTTAAAAACTGAAAAGAAGGGCCGGGCGCGGTGGCTCAAGCCTGTAATCCCAGCACTTTGGGAGGCCGAGATGGGCGGATCACGAGGTCAGGAGATCGAGACCATCCTGGCTAACACGGTGAAACCCCGTCTCTACTAAAAACACAAAAAACTAGCCGGGCGAAGTGGCGGGCGCCTGTAGTCCCCGCTACTCGGGAGGCTGAGGCAGGAGAATGGCGTAAACCCGGGAGGCGGAGCTTGCAGTGAGCTGAGATCCGGCCACTGCACTCCAGCCCGGGCGACAGAGCAAGACTCCGTCTAAAAAAAAAAAAAAAAAAAAAAAAAAAAAAAAAAAAAAAAAAAAAAAACTGAAAAGAAGCTTTTTGAGAAACTGCTTTGTGTTCTGTTAATTCATCTCACAGAGTTACAACATTCCCCTCAGGAAGCGTTTCGCTAAGACTGTTCTTGTGAAACTTGCAAAGTGATATTTGGAAGCCCATAGAGGGCTATGGCTTAAAAGGAAATATCCTCCGTTAGAAACTGGAAAGAAGCTATCTGAGAAACTGCTTTGTGTTCTGTTAATTCATCTCACAGAGTTACAGTTTTCCCCTCAAGAAGCCGTTCACTAAGACTTTCCTTGTGGAATTTTCAAAGTGATATTTGAAGGCACATAGAGGGCTATGATGAAAAAGAAAACATCCAAAGATAAAAACTGAAATGAAGCTTTCTGTGAAACTGCTTTGTGTTCTGTTAATTCATCTCACAGATTTACAGCTTTCTTATCAAGAAGCCTTTCGGTAAAACTGTTCTTGTGGAATTTGCAAAGTGATATTTGGAAGCCCATAGAGGGCTATGTTGAAAAAGGACATATCTTCCATTAAAAACTGGAAAGAAGCTTTTTGAGAAACTGCCGTGTGTTCTGTTAAAGCATCTCACCGAGTTACAGCATTCCCCTCAAGAAGGCTTTCGCTAAGACTGTTCTTGTGGGATTTGCAAAGTGATATTTGGAAGCCCATAGAGGACTATGGTGAAAAAGGAAATATCTTTCGTTAAAAACTGGAAAGAAGATATCTGAGAAACTGCTTTGTGTTCTGTTAATTCATCTCACAGCGTTACAGTTTTCCCCTCCCGAAGTCTTTCGCTTGCACAGTTCTTGTGGAATCTGCATAGTGATATTTGGAATCCCATAGAGGGCTATGGTGAAAATGGAAATACCTTCAATTAAAAAATGAAAAGAAGCTTTCCGAGAAACTGCTTTGTGTTCTGTTAATTCATCTCAAAGAATTACAGCTTTCCCCTCAAGAAGCATTCCGCTAAGACTGTTTTTGAGGAATTTCCAAAGTGATATGTGGAAGCCCATAGAGGGCTATGGTGAAAATGGAAACATCCTAAGATACTTACCGAAGAGAAGCTGTCTGAAAAACTGCTTGGTGTTCTGTTAGTTCATCTCACAGAGCTACAGCTTTTCCCTCAAGAAGCCGTTCATTAAGACTGTTTTGTGAAATTTGGAAAGTGATATTTGGAAACCCATAGAGGACTATGGTGAAAAAGGAAATATCTTCCGTTAAAAACTGGAAAGAAGCATTCTGAGAAAATGCCGTGTCTTCTGTTAATACGTCTCACTGAGTTACAGCTTTCCTCTCAAGAAGCCTTTCGCTAAGACTGTTCTTGTGGGATTTGCAATGTGATATTTGGAAGCCCATAGAGGACTATGGTGAGAAAGGAAATATCCTCCGTTAAAAACTGGAAAGAAGATTTGTGAGAAAATGCTTTGTGTTCTGTTAATTCATCTCACAGAGTTAGAGCTTTCCCCTCAAGAAGCCTTTCGCTAAGACTGTTCTTGTGGAATTTGCAAAGTGATATTTGGAAGCCCATAGAGGTCTATGGTGAAAAAGGAAATATCCTCAGTTAAAAACTGGAAAGAAGCTTTCTGAGAAACTGCTTTGTGTTCAGTTAGTTCCTCTCACAGAGTTACAGCTTTCCCCTCAAGAAGACTTTCGCTAAGAATGTTCATGTCGAATTTTCAAAGTGATAATTGGAATCCCATAGAGGGCTATGGTGAAAAAGGAAATATCCTAAGGTAAAAACTGAAAAGTAGGTTTCTGAGAAAATGTTTTGTGTTCTGTTAATTCATCTTACAGTGTTACAGCTTTACCCTCAAGAAGCCTTTCACTAAAACTTTTCTTCTGGAATTTGCAAAGTGATATTTGGAAACCCTATAGCCCTATGGTGAAAATGGAAATATCCTAAGATAAAAAACGAAAAGAAGGTTTCTGGGAAACTGCTTTGAATTCTTTTAATTCATCTTACAGATTTACAGCTTTTATCTACAGAATCCTTTCGCTAAGACTGTTCTTGTGGAATTTGCAAAATGTTTTTGGAAGCCCATAGAGGGCTATGCTGAAAAAGGAAATATCCTAAGATAAAAACTGAAAAGAAGCTTTCTGAGAAACTGCTTTGTGTTCTGTTAATTCATCTCAAAGAGTTACTGCTTTTGCCTCAACAATCCTTCCGCTAAGACTGTTTTTGTGGAATTTCCAAAGTGATATTTCGATACCCATAGTAGGCTATGGTGAAAATGGAAATATCCTAAGATAAAAACCGAAAAGAAGCTGTATGGAAAGCTGCTTTGTGTTTTGTTAGTTCACTCACAGAGTTACAGTTTTCCCCTCAAGGAGCCGTTAACTAAGACTGTTTTCTGAAATTTGCAAAGTGATATTTGGAAGCCCATAGAGGGCTAAGGTGAAAAAGGAAATATCTTCCGTTAAAAACTGGAAAGAACCATTCTGAGAAAATGCGGTGTGTTCTGTTAGTACATATCACCGAGGTACAGCTTTCCTCTCAAGAAGCCTTTCGCTAAGACTGTTCTTGTGGGATTTCCAAAGTGATATTTGGAAGCCCATAGAGGTCTATAGTGAAAAAGGAAATGTCTTCAGTTAAATACTGGAAAGAAGCTTTCTGAGAGACTGCTTTGTGTTCTGTTAATTCATCTCACAGAGTTACAGCTTCCCCCCTCAAGAAGCCTTTCGCTAAGACTGTTCTTGTGGAATTTGCAAAGTCATATTTGGAAGCCCATAGAGGACTATGGTGAAAAAGGAACTAACTTCCGTTAAAAACTGGAAAGAAGATTTGTGAGAAACTGCTTTGTGTTCTGTTAATTCAACTCACAGAGTTACAGATTTCCCCTTCAGAAGCCTTTCGCTAAGACTGTTCTTCTGGAATTTGCAAAGTGATATTTGGAAGCCCATGGAGGGCTATGGTGAAAAGGGAAATAACTTCCGTTAAAAACTGGAAAGAAGCTTTCTGAGAAACTGCCGTGTGTTCTGTTAATATATCTCACCGAGTTACAGCTTTCCCCTCAAGAAGCCTTTCTATAAGACTGTTCTTGTGGAATTTGCAAAGTGATACTTGGAAGCCCATAGAGGGCTATTTTGAAAATGGAAATATCCTAAGATAAAAACCGAAAAGAAGCTGTCTGAGAAACTGCTTTGTGTTGTGTTAGTTCATCTCACAGTGTTACAGCTTTCCCCTCAAGAAGCCCTTCACTAAGACTGTTCTTGTGAAATTTGCAAACTGATATTTGTAATCCCATAGAGGACTTGGGTGAAAAAGGAAATATCTTTCGTTAAAAACTGGAAAGAAGATTTCTGAGAAACTGCTTTGTGTTCTGTTAATTCATCTCAGAGAGTTACAGAATTCCCCTCAAGAGGCCGTTCACTAAGACTGTTCTTGTGGAATTTGCAAAGTGATATTTTGAAGCCCATAGTGGACTATGGTGAATAAGCAAATATCTTCCGCTAAAAACTGGAAAGAACCTTTCTGTGAAACTGCTTTGTGTTCCGTTAATTAATCTCACAGAGTTACAGCTTTTCTATCATGAATCCGATCACTAAGGCTGTTCTTTTGGAATATGCAAAGTGATATTTGGAAGCCCATAGAGGGCTACGGTGAAAAAGGAAATATCCTAAGACAAAAACTGAAAAGAAGCTTTCTGAGAAACTGCTTTGTGTTCTGTTAATTCGTCACCAGAGTTACAGCTTTCCCCTCAAAAAGCCTTTCGCTAAGACTGTTCTTGTGGAATTTGCAAAGTGAAATTTGGAAGCCCATTGAGGGCTATGATGAAAAAGGACATTTCTTCCATTAAAAACCTGAGAAACTGCTTCGTGTTTTGTTAGTTCATCTCACAGAATTACAGCGTTGCTCCCAGAAGCCTTTCGCTAAGACTGTTCTTGTGGAATTTGCAAAGTGATCTTAGAAGCCCGTAGAGGGCTATGGTGAAAAAGGAAATAACTTACGTTAAAAATTGGAAAGAAGCTTTCTGAGAAACTGATGTGTGTTCTGTTAAAACATCTCACGGTGTTACAGCTTTCACCTCAAGAAGCCTTTCGCTAAGACTGTTCTTGTGGAATTTTCTAAGTGATATTTGGAAGCCCATAGAGGGCTATGGGAAAAAGAAAATATCTTCGGTTGAAAACTGGAAAGAAGCTTTCTGAGAAACAGCTCTGTGTTCTGTTAATTCATTTCAGAGAGTTACAGCTTTCCGCTCCAGAAGTCTTTCACTAAGACTGCTCTTTTGGAATTTGCAAAGTGATATTTGGAAGCCCATAGAGGTCTATGGTGAAAAAGGAAATATCCTCAGTTAAAAACTGGAAAGAAGCTTTCTGAGAAACTGCTTTGTGTTCAGTTAGTTCCTCTCACAGAGTTACAGCTTTCCCCTCAAGAAGACTTTCGCTAAGAATGTTCATGTCGAATTTTCAAAGTGATAATTGGAATCCCATAGAGGGCTATGGTGAAAAAGGAAATATCCTAAGGTAAAAACTGAAAAGTAGGTTTCTGAGAAAATGTTTTGTGTTCTGTTAATTCATCTTACAGTGTTACAGCTTTACCCTCAAGAAGCCTTTCACTAAAACTTTTCTTCTGGAATTTGCAAAGTGATATTTGGAAACCCTATAGCCCTATGGTGAAAATGGAAATATCCTAAGATAAAAAACGAAAAGAAGGTTTCTGGGAAACTGCTTTGAATTCTTTTAATTCATCTTACAGATTTACAGCTTTTATCTACAGAATCCTTTCGCTAAGACTGTTCTTGTGGAATTTGCAAAATGTTTTTGGAAGCCCATAGAGGGCTATGCTGAAAAAGGAAATATCCTAAGATAAAAACTGAAAAGAAGCTTTCTGAGAAACTGCTTTGTGTTCTGTTAATTCATCTCAAAGAGTTACTGCTTTTGCCTCAACAATCCTTCCGCTAAGACTGTTTTTGTGGAATTTCCAAAGTGATATTTCGATACCCATAGTAGGCTATGGTGAAAATGGAAATATCCTAAGATAAAAACCGAAAAGAAGCTGTATGGAAAGCTGCTTTGTGTTTTGTTAGTTCACTCACAGAGTTACAGTTTTCCCCTCAAGGAGCCGTTAACTAAGACTGTTTTCTGAAATTTGCAAAGTGATATTTGGAAGCCCATAGAGGGCTAAGGTGAAAAAGGAAATATCTTCCGTTAAAAACTGGAAAGAACCATTCTGAGAAAATGCGGTGTGTTCTGTTAGTACATATCACCGAGGTACAGCTTTCCTCTCAAGAAGCCTTTCGCTAAGACTGTTCTTGTGGGATTTCCAAAGTGATATTTGGAAGCCCATAGAGGTCTATAGTGAAAAAGGAAATGTCTTCAGTTAAATACTGGAAAGAAGCTTTCTGAGAGACTGCTTTGTGTTCTGTTAATTCATCTCACAGAGTTACAGCTTCCCCCCTCAAGAAGCCTTTCGCTAAGACTGTTCTTGTGGAATTTGCAAAGTCATATTTGGAAGCCCATAGAGGACTATGGTGAAAAAGGAACTAACTTCCGTTAAAAACTGGAAAGAAGATTTGTGAGAAACTGCTTTGTGTTCTGTTAATTCAACTCACAGAGTTACAGATTTCCCCTTCAGAAGCCTTTCGCTAAGACTGTTCTTCTGGAATTTGCAAAGTGATATTTGGAAGCCCATGGAGGGCTATGGTGAAAAGGGAAATAACTTCCGTTAAAAACTGGAAAGAAGCTTTCTGAGAAACTGCCGTGTGTTCTGTTAATATATCTCACCGAGTTACAGCTTTCCCCTCAAGAAGCCTTTCTATAAGACTGTTCTTGTGGAATTTGCAAAGTGATACTTGGAAGCCCATAGAGGGCTATTTTGAAAATGGAAATATCCTAAGATAAAAACCGAAAAGAAGCTGTCTGAGAAACTGCTTTGTGTTGTGTTAGTTCATCTCACAGTGTTACAGCTTTCCCCTCAAGAAGCCCTTCACTAAGACTGTTCTTGTGAAATTTGCAAACTGATATTTGTAATCCCATAGAGGACTTGGGTGAAAAAGGAAATATCTTTCGTTAAAAACTGGAAAGAAGATTTCTGAGAAACTGCTTTGTGTTCTGTTAATTCATCTCAGAGAGTTACAGAATTCCCCTCAAGAGGCCGTTCACTAAGACTGTTCTTGTGGAATTTGCAAAGTGATATTTTGAAGCCCATAGTGGACTATGGTGAATAAGCAAATATCTTCCGCTAAAAACTGGAAAGAACCTTTCTGTGAAACTGCTTTGTGTTCCGTTAATTAATCTCACAGAGTTACAGCTTTTCTATCATGAATCCGATCACTAAGGCTGTTCTTTTGGAATATGCAAAGTGATATTTGGAAGCCCATAGAGGGCTACGGTGAAAAAGGAAATATCCTAAGACAAAAACTGAAAAGAAGCTTTCTGAGAAACTGCTTTGTGTTCTGTTAATTCGTCACCAGAGTTACAGCTTTCCCCTCAAAAAGCCTTTCGCTAAGACTGTTCTTGTGGAATTTGCAAAGTGAAATTTGGAAGCCCATTGAGGGCTATGATGAAAAAGGACATTTCTTCCATTAAAAACCTGAGAAACTGCTTCGTGTTTTGTTAGTTCATCTCACAGAATTACAGCGTTGCTCCCAGAAGCCTTTCGCTAAGACTGTTCTTGTGGAATTTGCAAAGTGATCTTAGAAGCCCGTAGAGGGCTATGGTGAAAAAGGAAATAACTTACGTTAAAAATTGGAAAGAAGCTTTCTGAGAAACTGATGTGTGTTCTGTTAAAACATCTCACCGTGTTACAGCTTTCACCTCAAGAAGCCTTTCGCTAAGACTGTTCTTGTGGAATTTTCTAAGTGATATTTGGAAGCCCATAGAGGGCTATGGGAAAAAGAAAATATCTTCGGTTGAAAACTGGAAAGAAGCTTTCTGAGAAACAGCTCTGTGTTCTGTTAATTCATTTCAGAGAGTTACAGCTTTCCGCTCCAGAAGTCTTTCACTAAGACTGCTCTTTTGGAATTTGCAAAGTGATATTTGGAAGCCCTTAGAGGGCTATGGTGAAAAAGGAAATATCTTCCGTTAAAAACTGGAAAGAAGCATTCTGAGATACTGCCGTGTGTTCTGTTAATACATCTAACCGAGTTACAGCTTTCCCCTCTAGAAGCCTTTCGCTAAGACTGTTCTTGTGGCATTTGCAATGTGATATTTGGAGGCCCTTAGAGGGCTATGGTGAAAAAGGAAATATCTTCAGTTAAAAACTGGAAAGAAGCTTTATGAGAAACTGCTTTGTGTTCTGTTAATTCATCTCACAGAGTTACAGGATTCCCCTCCAGAAGCCTTTCCCGAAGACTGTTCTTGTGGAATTTGCAAAGTGATATTTGGAAGCCCATAGAGGGCTATGGTGAAAAAGGAAATATCTTCAGTTAAAAACTGGAAAGAAGCTTTCTGAGAAACTGCCATGTGTTCTGATAATAGACCTCACCCAGTTACAGCTTTCCCTTCAAGAAGCCTTTCGCTAAGACTGGTGTTGTGGGATTTGCAAAATGATATTTGGAAGCCCATAGAGCGCTATGGTGAAAAAGGAAATATCTTCTGTTAAAAAGCGGAAAGAAGCTTTCTGAGAAACTCCTTTTTGTTCTGTTAATTCACCTCAAAGTGTTACAGCTTTCCACTCAATAATTCTTTCGCTAAGACTGTTCTTGTGGAATTTGCAAAGTGAGATTTGGAAGCCCATAGAGGTCTATGGTGAAAAAGGAAATATCGTAAGATAAAAACTGAAAAGAAGCTTTCTGAGAAATTGCTTTGTGTTCTGTTAATTCATCTCACATAGTTACAACATTTCCCTCTAAAAGCCTTTCGCTAAGACTGTTCTTGTGGAATTTGCAAAGTGATATTTGGAAGCCCATACAGGGTTATGTTGAAAAAGGAAATATCTTCGGTTAAAAACTGAAAAGAAGGGCCGGGCGCGGTGGCTCAAGCCTGTAATCCCAGCACTTTGGGAGGCCGAGATGGGCGGATCACGAGGTCAGGAGATCGAGACCATCCTGGCTAACACGGTGAAACCCCGTCTCTACTAAAAACACAAAAAACTAGCCGGGCGAAGTGGCGGGCGCCTGTAGTCCCCGCTACTCGGGAGGCTGAGGCAGGAGAATGGCGTAAACCCGGGAGGCGGAGCTTGCAGTGAGCTGAGATCCGGCCACTGCACTCCAGCCCGGGCGACAGAGCAAGACTCCGTCTCAAAAAAAAAAAAAAAAAAAAAAAAAAAAAAAACTGAAAAGAAGCTTTTTGAGAAACTGCTTTGTGTTCTGTTCATTCATCTCACAGAGTTACAACATTCCCCTCAGGAAGCGTTTCGCTAAGACTGTTCTTGTGAAACTTGCAAAGTGATATTTGGAAGCCCATAGAGGGCTATGGCTTAAAAGGAAATATCCTCTGTTAGAAACTGGAAAGAAGCTATCTGAGAAACTGCTTTGTGTTCTGTTAATTCATCTCACAGAGTTACAGTTTTCCCCTCAAGAAGCCGTTCACTAAGACTTTCCTTGTGGAATTTTCAAAGTGATATTTGAAGGCACATAGAGGGCTATGATGAAAAAGAAAACATCCAAAGATAAAAACTGAAATGAAGCTTTCTGTGAAACTGCTTTGTGTTCTGTTAATTCATCTCACAGATTTACAGCTTTCTTATCAAGAAGCCTTTCGGTAAAACTGTTCTTGTGGAATTTGCAAAGTGATATTTTGAAGCCCATAGAGGGCTATGGTGAAAAAGGACATATCTTCCATTAAAAACTGGAAAGAAGCTTTTTGAGAAACTGCCGTGTGTTCTGTTAAAGCATCTCACCGAGTTACAGCATTCCCCTCAAGAAGGCTTTCGCTAAGACTGTTCTTGTGGGATTTGCAAAGTGATATTTGGAAGCCCATAGAGGACTATGGTGAAAAAGGAAATATCTTTCGTTAAAAACTGGAAAGAAGATATCTGAGAAACTGCTTTGTGTTCTGTTAATTCATCTCACAGCGTTACAGTTTTCCCCTCCCGAAGTCTTTCGCTTCCACAGTTCTTGTGGAATCTGCATAGTGATATTTGGAATCCCATAGAGGGCTATGGTGAAAATGGAAATACCTTCAATTAAAAAATGAAAAGAAGCTTTCCGAGAAACTGCTTTGTGTTCTGTTAATTCATCTCAAAGAATTACAGCTTTCCCCTCAAGAAGCATTCCGCTAAGACTGTTTTTGAGGAATTTCCAAAGTGATATGTGGAAGCCCATAGAGGGCTATGGTGAAAATGGAAACATCCTAAGATACTTACCGAAGAGAAGCTGTCTGAAAAACTGCTTGGTGTTCTGTTAGTTCATCTCACAGAGCTACAGCTTTTCCCTCAAGAAGCCGTTCATTAAGACTGTTTTGTGAAATTTGGAAAGTGATATTTGGAAACCCATAGAGGACTATGGTGAAAAAGGAAATATCTTCCGTTAAAAACTGGAAAGAAGCATTCTGAGAAAATGCCGTGTCTTCTGTTAATACGTCTCACTGAGTTACAGCTTTCCTCTCAAGAAGCCTTTCGCTAAGACTGTTCTTGTGGGATTTGCAATGTGATATTTGGAAGCCCATAGAGGACTATGGTGAGAAAGGAAATATCCTCCGTTAAAAACTGGAAAGAAGATTTGTGAGAAAATGCTTTGTGTTCTGTTAATTCATCTCACAGAGTTAGAGCTTTCCCCTCAAGAAGCCTTTCGCTAAGACTGTTCTTGTGGAATTTGCAAAGTGATATTTGGAAGCCCATAGAGGTCTATGGTGAAAAAGGAAATATCCTCAGTTAAAAACTGGAAAGAAGCTTTCTGAGAAACTGCTTTGTGTTCAGTTAGTTCCTCTCACAGAGTTACAGCTTTCCCCTCAAGAAGACTTTCGCTAAGAATGTTCATGTCGAATTTTCAAAGTGATAATTGGAATCCCATAGAGGGCTATGGTGAAAAAGGAAATATCCTAAGGTAAAAACTGAAAAGTAGGTTTCTGAGAAAATGTTTTGTGTTCTGTTAATTCATCTTACAGAGTTACAGCTTTACCCTCAAGAAGCCTTTCACTAAAACTTTTCTTCTGGAATTTGCAAAGTGATATTTGGAAACCCTATAGCCCTATGGTGAAAATGGAAATATCCTAAGATAAAAAACGAAAAGAAGGTTTCTGGGAAACTGCTTTGAATTCTTTTAATTCATCTTACAGATTTACAGCTTTTATCTACAGAATCCTTTCGCTAAGACTGTTCTTGTGGAATTTGCAAAATGTTTTTGGAAGCCCATAGAGGGCTATGCTGAAAAAGGAAATATCCTAAGATAAAAACTGAAAAGAAGCTTTCTGAGAAACTGCTTTGTGTTCTGTTAATTCATCTCAAAGAGTTACTGCTTTTGCCTCAACAATCCTTCCGCTAAGACTGTTTTTGTGGAATTTCCAAAGTGATATTTCGATACCCATAGTAGGCTATGGTGAAAATGGAAATATCCTAAGATAAAAACCGAAAAGAAGCTGTATGGAAAGCTGCTTTGTGTTTTGTTAGTTCACTCACAGAGTTACAGTTTTCCCCTCAAGGAGCCGTTAACTAAGACTGTTTTCTGAAATTTGCAAAGTGATATTTGGAAGCCCATAGAGGGCTAAGGTGAAAAAGGAAATATCTTCCGTTAAAAACTGGAAAGAACCATTCTGAGAAAATGCGGTGTGTTCTGTTAGTACATATCACCGAGGTACAGCTTTCCTCTCAAGAAGCCTTTCGCTAAGACTGTTCTTGTGGGATTTCCAAAGTGATATTTGGAAGCCCATAGAGGTCTATAGTGAAAAAGGAAATGTCTTCAGTTAAATACTGGAAAGAAGCTTTCTGAGAGACTGCTTTGTGTTCTGTTAATTCATCTCACAGAGTTACAGCTTCCCCCCTCAAGAAGCCTTTCGCTAAGACTGTTCTTGTGGAATTTGCAAAGTCATATTTGGAAGCCCATAGAGGACTATGGTGAAAAAGGAACTAACTTCCGTTAAAAACTGGAAAGAAGATTTGTGAGAAACTGCTTTGTGTTCTGTTAATTCAACTCACAGAGTTACAGATTTCCCCTTCAGAAGCCTTTCGCTAAGACTGTTCTTCTGGAATTTGCAAAGTGATATTTGGAAGCCCATGGAGGGCTATGGTGAAAAGGGAAATAACTTCCGTTAAAAACTGGAAAGAAGCTTTCTGAGAAACTGCCGTGTGTTCTGTTAATATATCTCACCGAGTTACAGCTTTCCCCTCAAGAAGCCTTTCTATAAGACTGTTCTTGTGGAATTTGCAAAGTGATACTTGGAAGCCCATAGAGGGCTATTTTGAAAATGGAAATATCCTAAGATAAAAACCGAAAAGAAGCTGTCTGAGAAACTGCTTTGTGTTGTGTTAGTTCATCTCACAGTGTTACAGCTTTCCCCTCAAGAAGCCCTTCACTAAGACTGTTCTTGTGAAATTTGCAAACTGATATTTGTAATCCCATAGAGGACTTGGGTGAAAAAGGAAATATCTTTCGTTAAAAACTGGAAAGAAGATTTCTGAGAAACTGCTTTGTGTTCTGTTAATTCATCTCAGAGAGTTACAGAATTCCCCTCAAGAGGCCGTTCACTAAGACTGTTCTTGTGGAATTTGCAAAGTGATATTTTGAAGCCCATAGTGGACTATGGTGAATAAGCAAATATCTTCCGCTAAAAACTGGAAAGAACCTTTCTGTGAAACTGCTTTGTGTTCCGTTAATTAATCTCACAGAGTTACAGCTTTTCTATCATGAATCCGATCACTAAGGCTGTTCTTTTGGAATATGCAAAGTGATATTTGGAAGCCCATAGAGGGCTACGGTGAAAAAGGAAATATCCTAAGACAAAAACTGAAAAGAAGCTTTCTGAGAAACTGCTTTGTGTTCTGTTAATTCGTCACCAGAGTTACAGCTTTCCCCTCAAAAAGCCTTTCGCTAAGACTGTTCTTGTGGAATTTGCAAAGTGAAATTTGGAAGCCCATTGAGGGCTATGATGAAAAAGGACATTTCTTCCATTAAAAACCTGAGAAACTGCTTCGTGTTTTGTTAGTTCATCTCACAGAATTACAGCGTTGCTCCCAGAAGCCTTTCGCTAAGACTGTTCTTGTGGAATTTGCAAAGTGATCTTAGAAGCCCGTAGAGGGCTATGGTGAAAAAGGAAATAACTTACGTTAAAAATTGGAAAGAAGCTTTCTGAGAAACTGATGTGTGTTCTGTTAAAACATCTCACGGTGTTACAGCTTTCACCTCAAGAAGCCTTTCGCTAAGACTGTTCTTGTGGAATTTTCTAAGTGATATTTGGAAGCCCATAGAGGGCTATGGGAAAAAGAAAATATCTTCGGTTGAAAACTGGAAAGAAGCTTTCTGAGAAACAGCTCTGTGTTCTGTTAATTCATTTCAGAGAGTTACAGCTTTCCGCTCCAGAAGTCTTTCACTAAGACTGCTCTTTTGGAATTTGCAAAGTGATATTTGGAAGCCCTTAGAGGGCTATGGTGAAAAAGGAAATATCTTCCGTTAAAAACTGGAAAGAAGCATTCTGAGATACTGCCGTGTGTTCTGTTAATACATCTAACCGAGTTACAGCTTTCCCCTCTAGAAGCCTTTCGCTAAGACTGTTCTTGTGGCATTTGCAATGTGATATTTGGAGGCCCTTAGAGGGCTATGGTGAAAAAGGAAATATCTTCAGTTAAAAACTGGAAAGAAGCTTTATGAGAAACTGCTTTGTGTTCTGTTAATTCATCTCACAGAGTTACAGGATTCCCCTCCAGAAGCCTTTCCCGAAGACTGTTCTTGTGGAATTTGCAAAGTGATATTTGGAAGCCCATAGAGGGCTATGGTGAAAAAGGAAATATCTTCAGTTAAAAACTGGAAAGAAGCTTTCTGAGAAACTGCCATGTGTTCTGATAATAGACCTCACCCAGTTACAGCTTTCCCTTCAAGAAGCCTTTCGCTAAGACTGGTGTTGTGGGATTTGCAAAATGATATTTGGAAGCCCATAGAGCGCTATGGTGAAAAAGGAAATATCTTCTGTTAAAAAGCGGAAAGAAGCTTTCTGAGAAACTCCTTTTTGTTCTGTTAATTCACCTCAAAGTGTTACAGCTTTCCACTCAATAATTCTTTCGCTAAGACTGTTCTTGTGGAATTTGCAAAGTGAGATTTGGAAGCCCATAGAGGTCTATGGTGAAAAAGGAAATATCGTAAGATAAAAACTGAAAAGAAGCTTTCTGAGAAATTGCTTTGTGTTCTGTTAATTCATCTCACATAGTTACAACATTTCCCTCTAAAAGCCTTTCGCTAAGACTGTTCTTGTGGAATTTGCAAAGTGATATTTGGAAGCCCATACAGGGTTATGTTGAAAAAGGAAATATCTTCGGTTAAAAACTGAAAAGAAGGGCCAGGCGCGGTGGCTCAAGCCTGTAATCCCAGCACTTTGGGAGGCCGAGATGGGCGGATCACGAGGTCAGGAGATCGAGACCATCCTGGCTAACACGGTGAAACCCCGTCTCTACTAAAAACACAAAAAACTAGCCGGGCGAAGTGGCGGGCGCCTGTAGTCCCCGCTACTCGGGAGGCTGAGGCAGGAGAATGGCGTAAACCCGGGAGGCGGAGCTTGCAGTGAGCTGAGATCCGGCCACTGCACTCCAGCCCGGGCGACAGAGCAAGACTCCGTCTAAAAAAAAAAAAAAAAAAAAAAAAAAAAAAAAAAAAAAAAAAAAAAAACTGAAAAGAAGCTTTTTGAGAAACTGCTTTGTGTTCTGTTAATTCATCTCACAGAGTTACAGTTTTCCCCTCAAGAAGCCGTTCACTAAGACTTTCCTTGTGGAATTTTCAAAGTGATATTTGAAGGCACATAGAGGGCTATGATGAAAAAGAAAACATCCAAAGATAAAAACTGAAATGAAGCTTTCTGTGAAACTGCTTTGTGTTCTGTTAATTCATCTCACAGATTTACAGCTTTCTTATCAAGAAGCCTTTCGGTAAAACTGTTCTTGTGGAATTTGCAAAGTGATATTTGGAAGCCCATAGAGGGCTATGTTGAAAAAGGACATATCTTCCATTAAAAACTGGAAAGAAGCTTTTTGAGAAACTGCCGTGTGTTCTGTTAAAGCATCTCACCGAGTTACAGCATTCCCCTCAAGAAGGCTTTCGCTAAGACTGTTCTTGTGGGATTTGCAAAGTGATATTTGGAAGCCCATAGAGGACTATGGTGAAAAAGGAAATATCTTTCGTTAAAAACTGGAAAGAAGATATCTGAGAAACTGCTTTGTGTTCTGTTAATTCATCTCACAGCGTTACAGTTTTCCCCTCCCGAAGTCTTTCGCTTGCACAGTTCTTGTGGAATCTGCATAGTGATATTTGGAATCCCATAGAGGGCTATGGTGAAAATGGAAATACCTTCAATTAAAAAATGAAAAGAAGCTTTCCGAGAAACTGCTTTGTGTTCTGTTAATTCATCTCAAAGAATTACAGCTTTCCCCTCAAGAAGCATTCCGCTAAGACTGTTTTTGAGGAATTTCCAAAGTGATATGTGGAAGCCCATAGAGGGCTATGGTGAAAATGGAAACATCCTAAGATACTTACCGAAGAGAAGCTGTCTGAAAAACTGCTTGGTGTTCTGTTAGTTCATCTCACAGAGCTACAGCTTTTCCCTCAAGAAGCCGTTCATTAAGACTGTTTTGTGAAATTTGGAAAGTGATATTTGGAAACCCATAGAGGACTATGGTGAAAAAGGAAATATCTTCCGTTAAAAACTGGAAAGAAGCATTCTGAGAAAATGCCGTGTCTTCTGTTAATACGTCTCACTGAGTTACAGCTTTCCTCTCAAGAAGCCTTTCGCTAAGACTGTTCTTGTGGGATTTGCAATGTGATATTTGGAAGCCCATAGAGGACTATGGTGAGAAAGGAAATATCCTCCGTTAAAAACTGGAAAGAAGATTTGTGAGAAAATGCTTTGTGTTCTGTTAATTCATCTCACAGAGTTAGAGCTTTCCCCTCAAGAAGCCTTTCGCTAAGACTGTTCTTGTGGAATTTGCAAAGTGATATTTGGAAGCCCATAGAGGTCTATGGTGAAAAAGGAAATATCCTCAGTTAAAAACTGGAAAGAAGCTTTCTGAGAAACTGCTTTGTGTTCAGTTAGTTCCTCTCACAGAGTTACAGCTTTCCCCTCAAGAAGACTTTCGCTAAGAATGTTCATGTCGAATTTTCAAAGTGATAATTGGAATCCCATAGAGGGCTATGGTGAAAAAGGAAATATCCTAAGGTAAAAACTGAAAAGTAGGTTTCTGAGAAAATGTTTTGTGTTCTGTTAATTCATCTTACAGTGTTACAGCTTTACCCTCAAGAAGCCTTTCACTAAAACTTTTCTTCTGGAATTTGCAAAGTGATATTTGGAAACCCTATAGCCCTATGGTGAAAATGGAAATATCCTAAGATAAAAAACGAAAAGAAGGTTTCTGGGAAACTGCTTTGAATTCTTTTAATTCATCTTACAGATTTACAGCTTTTATCTACAGAATCCTTTCGCTAAGACTGTTCTTGTGGAATTTGCAAAATGTTTTTGGAAGCCCATAGAGGGCTATGCTGAAAAAGGAAATATCCTAAGATAAAAACTGAAAAGAAGCTTTCTGAGAAACTGCTTTGTGTTCTGTTAATTCATCTCAAAGAGTTACTGCTTTTGCCTCAAGAATCCTTCCGCTAAGACTGTTTTTGTGGAATTTCCAAAGTGATATTTCGATACCCATAGTAGGCTATGGTGAAAATGGAAATATCCTAAGATAAAAACCGAAAAGAAGCTGTATGGAAAGCTGCTTTGTGTTTTGTTAGTTCACTCACAGAGTTACAGCTTTCCCCTCAAGGAGCCGTTAACTAAGACTGTTTTCTGAAATTTGCAAAGTGATATTTGGAAGCCCATAGAGGGCTAAGGTGAAAAAGGAAATATCTTCCGTTAAAAACTGGAAAGAACCATTCTGAGAAAATGCGGTGTGTTCTGTTAGTACATATCACCGAGGTACAGCTTTCCTCTCAAGAAGCCTTTCGCTAAGACTGTTCTTGTGGGATTTCCAAAGTGATATTTGGAAGCCCATAGAGGTCTATAGTGAAAAAGGAAATGTCTTCAGTTAAATACTGGAAAGAAGCTTTCTGAGAGACTGCTTTGTGTTCTGTTAATTCATCTCACAGAGTTACAGCTTCCCCCCTCAAGAAGCCTTTCGCTAAGACTGTTCTTGTGGAATTTGCAAAGTCATATTTGGAAGCCCATAGAGGACTATGGTGAAAAAGGAACTAACTTCCGTTAAAAACTGGAAAGAAGATTTGTGAGAAACTGCTTTGTGTTCTGTTAATTCAACTCACAGAGTTACAGATTTCCCCTTCAGAAGCCTTTCGCTAAGACTGTTCTTCTGGAATTTGCAAAGTGATATTTGGAAGCCCATGGAGGGCTATGGTGAAAAGGGAAATAACTTCCGTTAAAAACTGGAAAGAAGCTTTCTGAGAAACTGCCGTGTGTTCTGTTAATATATCTCACCGAGTTACAGCTTTCCTCTCAAGAAGCCTTTCTATAAGACTGTTCTTGTGGAATTTGCAAAGTGATACTTGGAAGCCCATAGAGGGCTATTTTGAAAATGGAAATATCCTAAGATAAAACCGAAAAGAAGCTGTCTGAGAAACTGCTTTGTGTTGTGTTAGTTCATCTCACAGTGTTACAGCTTTCACCTCAAGAAGCCCTTCACTAAGACTGTTCTTGTGAAATTTGCAAACTGATATTTGTAATCCCATAGAGGACTTGGGTGAAAAAGGAAAAATCTTTCGTTAAAAACTGGAAAGAAGATTTCTGAGAAACTGCTTTGTGTTCTGTTAATTCATCTCAGAGAGTTACAGAATTCCCCTCAAGAGGCCGTTCACTAAGACTGTTCTTGTGGAATTTGCAAAGTGATATTTTGAAGCCCATAGTGGACTATGGTGAATAAGCAAATATCTTCCGCTAAAAACTGGAAAGAACCTTTCTGAGAAACTGCTTTGTGTTCCGTTAATTAATCTCACAGAGTTACAGCTTTTCTATCATGAATCCGATCACTAAGGCTGTTCTTTTGGAATATGCAAAGTGATATTTGGAAGCCCATAGAGGGCTACGGTGAAAAAGGAAATATCCTAAGACAAAAACTGAAAAGAAGCTTTCTGAGAAACTGCTTTGTGTTCTGTTAATTCGTCACCAGAGTTACAGCTTTCCCCTCAAAAAGCCTTTCGCTAAGACTGTTCTTGTGGAATTTGCAAAGTGAAATTTGGAAGCCCATTGAGGGCTATGATGAAAAAGGACATTTCTTCCATTAAAAACCTGAGAAACTGCTTCGTGTTTTGTTAGTTCATCTCACAGAATTACAGCGTTGCTCCCAGAAGCCTTTCGCTAAGACTGTTCTTGTGGAATTTGCAAAGTGATCTTAGAAGCCCGTAGAGGGCTATGGTGAAAAAGGAAATAACTTACGTTAAAAATTGGAAAGAAGCTTTCTGAGAAACTGATGTGTGTTCTGTTAAAACATCTCACGGTGTTACAGCTTTCACCTCAAGAAGCCTTTCGCTAAGACTGTTCTTGTGGAATTTTCTAAGTGATATTTGGAAGCCCATAGAGGGCTATGGGAAAAAGAAAATATCTTCGGTTGAAAACTGGAAAGAAGCTTTCTGAGAAACAGCTCTGTGTTCTGTTAATTCATTTCAGAGAGTTACAGCTTTCCGCTCCAGAAGTCTTTCACTAAGACTGCTCTTTTGGAATTTGCAAAGTGATATTTGGAAGCCCTTAGAGGGCTATGGTGAAAAAGGAAATATCTTCCGTTAAAAACTGGAAAGAAGCATTCTGAGATACTGCCGTGTGTTCTGTTAATACATCTAACCGAGTTACAGCTTTCCCCTCTAGAAGCCTTTCGCTAAGACTGTTCTTGTGGCATTTGCAATGTGATATTTGGAGGCCCTTAGAGGGCTATGGTGAAAAAGGAAATATCTTCAGTTAAAAACTGGAAAGAAGCTTTATGAGAAACTGCTTTGTGTTCTGTTAATTCATCTCACAGAGTTACAGGATTCCCCTCCAGAAGCCTTTCCCGAAGACTGTTCTTGTGGAATTTGCAAAGTGATATTTGGAAGCCCATAGAGGGCTATGGTGAAAAAGGAAATATCTTCAGTTAAAAACTGGAAAGAAGCTTTCTGAGAAACTGCCATGTGTTCTGATAATAGACCTCACCCAGTTACAGCTTTCCCTTCAAGAAGCCTTTCGCTAAGACTGGTGTTGTGGGATTTGCAAAATGATATTTGGAAGCCCATAGAGCGCTATGGTGAAAAAGGAAATATCTTCTGTTAAAAAGCGGAAAGAAGCTTTCTGAGAAACTCCTTTTTGTTCTGTTAATTCACCTCAAAGTGTTACAGCTTTCCACTCAATAATTCTTTCGCTAAGACTGTTCTTGTGGAATTTGCAAAGTGAGATTTGGAAGCCCATAGAGGTCTATGGTGAAAAAGGAAATATCGTAAGATAAAAACTGAAAAGAAGCTTTCTGAGAAATTGCTTTGTGTTCTGTTAATTCATCTCACATAGTTACAACATTTCCCTCTAAAAGCCTTTCGCTAAGACTGTTCTTGTGGAATTTGCAAAGTGATATTTGGAAGCCCATACAGGGTTATGTTGAAAAAGGAAATATCTTCGGTTAAAAACTGAAAAGAAGGGCCGGGCGCGGTGGCTCAAGCCTGTAATCCCAGCACTTTGGGAGGCCGAGATGGGCGGATCACGAGGTCAGGAGATCGAGACCATCCTGGCTAACACGGTGAAACCCCGTCTCTACTAAAAACACAAAAAACTAGCCGGGCGAAGTGGCGGGCGCCTGTCGTCCCCGCTACTCGGGAGGCTGAGGCACGAGAATGGCGTAAACCCGGGAGGCGGAGCTTGCAGTGAGCTGAGATCCGGCCACTGCACTCCAGCCCGGGCGACAGAGCAAGACTCCGTCTCAAAAAAAAAAAAAACAAAAAAAAAAAAAACAAAAAAAAAAACTGAAAAGAAGCTTTTTGAGAAACTGCTTTGTGTTCTGTTAATTCATCTCACAGAGTTACAACATTCCCCTCAGGAAGCGTTTCGCTAAGACTGTTCTTGGTAAACTTGCAAAGTGATATTTGGAAGCCCATAGAGGGCTATGGCTTAAAAGGAAATATCCTCCGTTAGAAACTGGAAAGAAGCTATCTGAGAAACTGCTTTGTGTTCTGTTAATTCATCTCACAGAGTTACAGTTTTCCCCTCAAGAAGCCGTTCACTAAGACTTTCCTTGTGGAATTTTCAAAGTGATATTTGAAGGCACATAGAGGGCTATGATGAAAAAGAAAACATCCAAAGATAAAAACTGAAATGAAGCTTTCTGTGAAACTGCTTTGTGTTCTGTTAATTCATCTCACAGATTTACAGCTTTCTTATCAAGAAGCCTTTCGGTAAAACTGTTCTTGTGGAATTTGCAAAGTGATATTTGGAAGCCCATAGAGGGCTATGTTGAAAAAGGACATATCTTCCATTAAAAACTGGAAAGAAGCTTTTTGAGAAACTGCCGTGTGTTCTGTTAAAGCATCTCACCGAGTTACAGCATTCCCCTCAAGAAGGCTTTCGCTAAGACTGTTCTTGTGGGATTTGCAAAGTGATATTTGGAAGCCCATAGAGGACTATGGTGAAAAAGGAAATATCTTTCGTTAAAAACTGGAAAGAAGATATCTGAGAAACTGCTTTGTGTTCTGTTAATTCATCTCACAGCGTTACAGTTTTCCCCTCCCGAAGTCTTTCGCTTCCACAGTTCTTGTGGAATCTGCATAGTGATATTTGGAATCCCATAGAGGGCTATGGTGAAAATGGAAATACCTTCAATTAAAAAATGAAAAGAAGCTTTCCGAGAAACTGCTTTGTGTTCTGTTAATTCATCTCAAAGAATTACAGCTTTCCCCTCAAGAAGCATTCCGCTAAGACTCTTTTTGAGGAATTTCCAAAGTGATATGTGGAAGCCCATAGAGGGCTATGGTGAAAATGGAAACATCCTAAGATACTTACCGAAGAGAAGCTGTCTGAAAAACTGCTTGGTGTTCTGTTAGTTCATCTCACAGAGCTACAGCTTTTCCCTCAAGAAGCCGTTCATTAAGACTGTTTTGTGAAATTTGGAAAGTGATATTTGGAAACCCATAGAGGACTATGGTGAAAAAGGAAATATCTTCCGTTAAAAACTGGAAAGAAGCATTCTGAGAAAATGCCGTGTCTTCTGTTAATACGTCTCACTGAGTTACAGCTTTCCTCTCAAGAAGCCTTTCGCTAAGACTGTTCTTGTGGGATTTGCAATGTGATATTTGGAAGCCCATAGAGGACTATGGTGAGAAAGGAAATATCCTCCGTTAAAAACTGGAAAGAAGATTTGTGAGAAAATGCTTTGTGTTCTGTTAATTCATCTCACAGAGTTAGAGCTTTCCCCTCAAGAAGCCTTTCGCTAAGACTGTTCTTGTGGAATTTGCAAAGTGATATTTGGAAGCCCATAGAGGTCTATGGTGAAAAAGGAAATATCCTCAGTTAAAAACTGGAAAGAAGCTTTCTGAGAAACTGCTTTGTGTTCAGTTAGTTCCTCTCACAGAGTTACAGCTTTCCCCTCAAGAAGACTTTCGCTAAGAATGTTCATGTCGAATTTTCAAAGTGATAATTGGAATCCCATAGAGGGCTATGGTGAAAAAGGAAATATCCTAAGGTAAAAACTGAAAAGTAGGTTTCTGAGAAAATGTTTTGTGTTCTGTTAATTCATCTTACAGTGTTACAGCTTTACCCTCAAGAAGCCTTTCACTAAAACTTTTCTTCTGGAATTTGCAAAGTGATATTTGGAAACCCTATAGCCCTATGGTGAAAATGGAAATATCCTAAGATAAAAAACGAAAAGAAGGTTTCTGGGAAACTGCTTTGAATTCTTTTAATTCATCTTACAGATTTACAGCTTTTATCTACAGAATCCTTTCGCTAAGACTGTTCTTGTGGAATTTGCAAAATGTTTTTGGAAGCCCATAGAGGGCTATGCTGAAAAAGGAAATATCCTAAGATAAAAACTGAAAAGAAGCTTTCTGAGAAACTGCTTTGTGTTCTGTTAATTCATCTCAAAGAGTTACTGCTTTTGCCTCAAGAATCCTTCCGCTAAGACTGTTTTTGTGGAATTTCCAAAGTGATATTTCGATACCCATTTTAGGCTATGGTGAAAATGGAAATATCCTAAGATAAAAACCGAAAAGAAGCTGTATGGAAAGCTGCTTTGTGTTTTGTTAGTTCACTCACAGAGTTACAGCTTTCCCCTCAAGGAGCCGTTAACTAAGACTGTTTTCTGAAATTTGCAAAGTGATATTTGGAAGCCCATAGAGGGCTAAGGTGAAAAAGGAAATATCTTCCGTTAAAAACTGGAAAGAACCATTCTGAGAAAATGCGGTGTGTTCTGTTAGTACATATCACCGAGGTACAGCTTTCCTCTCAAGAAGCCTTTCGCTAAGACTGTTCTTGTGGGATTTCCAAAGTGATATTTGGAAGCCCATAGAGGTCTATAGTGAAAAAGGAAATGTCTTCAGTTAAATACTGGAAAGAAGCTTTCTGAGAGACTGCTTTGTGTTCTGTTAATTCATCTCACAGAGTTACAGCTTCCCCCCTCAAGAAGCCTTTCGCTAAGACTGTTCTTGTGGAATTTGCAAAGTCATATTTGGAAGCCCATAGAGGACTATGGTGAAAAAGGAACTAACTTCCGTTAAAAACTGGAAAGAAGATTTGTGAGAAACTGCTTTGTGTTCTGTTAATTCAACTCACAGAGTTACAGATTTCCCCTTCAGAAGCCTTTCGCTAAGACTGTTCTTCTGGAATTTGCAAAGTGATATTTGGAAGCCCATGGAGGGCTATGGTGAAAAGGGAAATAACTTCCGTTAAAAACTGGAAAGAAGCTTTCTGAGAAACTGCCGTGTGTTCTGTTAATATATCTCACCGAGTTACAGCTTTCCTCTCAAGAAGCCTTTCTATAAGACTGTTCTTGTGGAATTTGCAAAGTGATACTTGGAAGCCCATAGAGGGCTATTTTGAAAATGGAAATATCCTAAGATAAAACCAAAAAGAAGCTGTCTGAGAAACTGCTTTGTGTTGTGTTAGTTCATCTCACAGTGTTACAGCTTTCCCCTCAAGAAGCCCTTCACTAAGACTGTTCTTGTGAAATTTGCAAACTGATATTTGTAATCCCATAGAGGACTTGGGTGAAAAAGGAAATATCTTTCGTTAAAAACTGGAAAGAAGATTTCTGAGAAACTGCTTTGTGTTCTGTTAATTCATCTCAGAGAGTTACAGAATTCCCCTCAAGAGGCCGTTCACTAAGACTGTTCTTGTGGAATTTGCAAAGTGATATTTTGAAGCCCATAGTGGACTATGGTGAATAAGCAAATATCTTCCGCTAAAAACTGGAAAGAACCTTTCTGAGAAACTGCTTTGTGTTCCGTTAATTAATCTCACAGAGTTACAGCTTTTCTATCATGAATCCGATCACTAAGGCTGTTCTTTTGGAATATGCAAAGTGATATTTGGAAGCCCATAGAGGGCTACGGTGAAAAAGGAAATATCCTAAGACAAAAACTGAAAAGAAGCTTTCTGAGAAACTGCTTTGTGTTCTGTTAATTCGTCACCAGAGTTACAGCTTTCCCCTCAAAAAGCCTTTCGCTAAGACTGTTCTTGTGGAATTTGCAAAGTGAAATTTGGAAGCCCATTGAGGGCTATGATGAAACAGGACATTTCTTCCATTAAAAACCTGAGAAACTGCTTCGTGTTTTGTTAGTTCATCTCACAGAATTACAGCGTTGCTCCCAGAAGCCTTTCGCTAAGACTGTTCTTGTGGAATTTGCAAAGTGATCTTAGAAGCCCGTAGAGGGCTATGGTGAAAAAGGAAATAACTTACGTTAAAAATTGGAAAGAAGCTTTCTGAGAAACTGATGTGTGTTCTGTTAAAACATCTCACGGTGTTACAGCTTTCACCTCAAGAAGCCTTTCGCTAAGACTGTTCTTGTGGAATTTTCTAAGTGATATTTGGAAGCCCATAGAGGGCTATGAGAAAAAGAAAATATCTTCGGTTGAAAACTGGAAAGAAGCTTTCTGAGAAACAGCTCTGTGTTCTGTTAATTCATTTCAGAGAGTTACAGCTTTCCGCTCCAGAAGTCTTTCACTAAGACTGCTCTTTTGGAATTTGCAAAGTGATATTTGGAAGCCCTTAGAGGGCTATGGTGAAAAAGGAAATATCTTCCGTTAAAAACTGGAAAGAAGCATTCTGAGATACTGCCGTGTGTTCTGTTAATACATCTAACCGAGTTACAGCTTTCCCCTCTAGAAGCCTTTCGCTAAGACTGTTCTTGTGGCATTTGCAATGTGATATTTGGAGGCCCTTAGAGGGCTATGGTGAAAAAGGAAATATCTTCAGTTAAAAACTGGAAAGAAGCTTTATGAGAAACTGCTTTGTGTTCTGTTAATTCATCTCACAGAGTTACAGGATTCCCCTCCAGAAGCCTTTCCCGAAGACTGTTCTTGTGGAATTTGCAAAGTGATATTTGGAAGCCCATAGAGGGCTATGGTGAAAAAGGAAATATCTTCAGTTAAAAACTGGAAAGAAGCTTTCTGAGAAACTGCCATGTGTTCTGATAATAGACCTCACCCAGTTACAGCTTTCCCTTCAAGAAGCCTTTCGCTAAGACTGGTGTTGTGGGATTTGCAAAATGATATTTGGAAGCCCATAGAGCGCTATGGTGAAAAAGGAAATATCTTCTGTTAAAAAGCGGAAAGAAGCTTTCTGAGAAACTCCTTTTTGTTCTGTTAATTCACCTCAAAGTGTTACAGCTTTCCACTCAATAATTCTTTCGCTAAGACTGTTCTTGTGGAATTTGCAAAGTGAGATTTGGAAGCCCATAGAGCGCTATGGTGAAAAAGGAAATATCGTAAGATAAAAACTGAAAAGAAGCTTTCTGAGAAATTGCTTTGTGTTCTGTTAATTCATCTCACATAGTTACAACATTTCCCTCTAAAAGCCTTTCGCTAAGACTGTTCTTGTGGAATTTGCAAAGTGATATTTGGAAGCCCATACAGGGTTATGTTGAAAAAGGAAATATCTTCGGTTAAAAACTGAAAAGAAGGGCCGGGCGCGGTGGCTCAAGCCTGTAATCCCAGCACTTTGGGAGGCCGAGATGGGCGGATCACGAGGTCAGGAGATCGAGACCATCCTGGCTAACACGGTGAAACCCCGTCTCTACTAAAAACACAAAAAACTAGCCGGGTGAAGTGGCGGGCGCCTGTAGTCCCCGCTATTCGGGAGGCTGAGGCAGGAGAATGGCGTAAACCCGGGAGGCGGAGCTTGCAGTGAGCTGAGATCCGGCCACTGCACTCCAGCCCGGGCGACAGAGCAAGACTCCGTCTCAAAAAAAAAAAAAAAAAAAAAAAAAAAACTGAAAAGAAGCTTTTTGAGAAACTGCTTTGTGTTCTGTTAATTCATCTCACAGAGTTACAACATTCCCCTCAGGAAGCGTTTCGCTAAGACTGTTCTTGTGAAACTTGCAAAGTGATATTTGGAAGCCCATAGAGGGCTATGGCTTAAAAGGAAATATCCTCCGTTAGAAACTGGAAAGAAGCTATCTGAGAAACTGCTTTGTGTTCTGTTAATTCATCTCACAGAGTTACAGTTTTCCCCTCAAGAAGCCGTTCACTAAGACTTTCCTTGTGGAATTTTCAAAGTGATATTTGAAGGCACATAGAGGGCTATGATGAAAAAGAAAACATCCAAAGATAAAAACTGAAATGAAGCTTTCTGTGAAACTGCTATGTGTTCTGTTAATTCATCTCACAGATTTACAGCTTTCTTATCAAGAAGCCTTTCGGTAAAACTGTTCTTGTGGAATTTGCAAAGTGATATTTGGAAGCCCATAGAGGGCTATGGTGAAAAAGGACATATCTTCCGTTAAAAACTGGAAAGAAGCTTTTTGAGAAACTGCCGTGTGTTCTGTTAAAGCATCTCACCGAGTTACAGCATTCCCCTCAAGAAGGCTTTCGCTAAGACTGTTCTTGTGGGATTTGCAAAGTGATATTTGGAAGCCCATAGAGGACTATGGTGAAAAAGGAAATATCTTTCGTTAAAAACTGGAAAGAAGATATCTGAGAAACTGCTTTGTGTTCTGTTAATTCATCTCACAGCGTTACAGTTTTCCCCTCCCGAAGTCTTTCGCTTCCACAGTTCTTGTGGAATCTGCATAGTGATATTTGGAATCCCATAGAGGGCTATGGTGAAAATGGAAATACCTTCAATTAAAAAATGAAAAGAAGCTTTCCGAGAAACTGCTTTGTGTTCTGTTAATTCATCTCAAAGAATTACAGCTTTCCCCTCAAGAAGCATTCCGCTAAGACTGTTTTTGAGGAATTTCCAAAGTGATATGTGGAAGCCCATAGAGGGCTATGGTGAAAATGGAAACATCCTAAGATACTTACCGAAGAGAAGCTGTCTGAAAAACTGCTTGGTGTTCTGTTAGTTCATCTCACAGAGCTACAGCTTTTCCCTCAAGAAGCCGTTCATTAAGACTGTTTTGTGAAATTTGGAAAGTGATATTTGGAAACCCATAGAGGACTATGGTGAAAAAGGAAATATCTTCCGTTAAAAACTGGAAAGAAGCATTCTGAGAAAATGCCGTGTCTTCTGTTAATACGTCTCACTGAGTTACAGCTTTCCTCTCAAGAAGCCTTTCGCTAAGACTGTTCTTGTGGGATTTGCAATGTGATATTTGGAAGCCCATAGAGGACTATGGTGAGAAAGGAAATATCCTCCGTTAAAAACTGGAAAGAAGATTTGTGAGAAAATGCTTTGTGTTCTGTTAATTCATCTCACAGAGTTAGAGCTTTCCCCTCAAGAAGCCTTTCGCTAAGACTGTTCTTGTGGAATTTGCAAAGTGATATTTGGAAGCCCATAGAGGTCTATGGTGAAAAAGGAAATATCCTCAGTTAAAAACTGGAAAGAAGCTTTCTGAGAAACTGCTTTGTGTTCAGTTAGTTCCTCTCACAGAGTTACAGCTTTCCCCTCAAGAAGACTTTCGCTAAGAATGTTCATGTCGAATTTTCAAAGTGATAATTGGAATCCCATAGAGGGCTATGGTGAAAAAGGAAATATCCTAAGGTAAAAACTGAAAAGTAGGTTTCTGAGAAAATGTTTTGTGTTCTGTTAATTCATCTTACAGTGTTACAGCTTTACCCTCAAGAAGCCTTTCACTAAAACTTTTCTTCTGGAATTTGCAAAGTGATATTTGGAAACCCTATAGCCCTATGGTGAAAATGGAAATATCCTAAGATAAAAAACGAAAAGAAGGTTTCTGGGAAACTGCTTTGAATTCTTTTAATTCATCTTACAGATTTACAGCTTTTATCTACAGAATCCTTTCGCTAAGACTGTTCTTGTGGAATTTGCAAAATGTTTTTGGAAGCCCATAGAGGGCTATGCTGAAAAAGGAAATATCCTAAGATAAAAACTGAAAAGAAGCTTTCTGAGAAACTGCTTTGTGTTCTGTTAATTCATCTCAAAGAGTTACTGCTTTTGCCTCAACAATCCTTCCGCTAAGACTGTTTTTGTGGAATTTCCAAAGTGATATTTCGATACCCATAGTAGGCTATGGTGAAAATGGAAATATCCTAAGATAAAAACCGAAAAGAAGCTGTATGGAAAGCTGCTTTGTGTTTTGTTAGTTCACTCACAGAGTTACAGTTTTCCCCTCAAGGAGCCGTTAACTAAGACTGTTTTCTGAAATTTGCAAAGTGATATTTGGAAGCCCATAGAGGGCTAAGGTGAAAAAGGAAATATCTTCCGTTAAAAACTGGAAAGAACCATTCTGAGAAAATGCGGTGTGTTCTGTTAGTACATATCACCGAGGTACAGCTTTCCTCTCAAGAAGCCTTTCGCTAAGACTGTTCTTGTGGGATTTCCAAAGTGATATTTGGAAGCCCATAGAGGTCTATAGTGAAAAAGGAAATGTCTTCAGTTAAATACTGGAAAGAAGCTTTCTGAGAGACTGCTTTGTGTTCTGTTAATTCATCTCACAGAGTTACAGCTTCCCCCCTCAAGAAGCCTTTCGCTAAGACTGTTCTTGTGGAATTTGCAAAGTCATATTTGGAAGCCCATAGAGGACTATGGTGAAAAAGGAACTAACTTCCGTTAAAAACTGGAAAGAAGATTTGTGAGAAACTGCTTTGTGTTCTGTTAATTCAACTCACAGAGTTACAGATTTCCCCTTCAGAAGCCTTTCGCTAAGACTGTTCTTCTGGAATTTGCAAAGTGATATTTGGAAGCCCATGGAGGGCTATGGTGAAAAGGGAAATAACTTCCGTTAAAAACTGGAAAGAAGCTTTCTGAGAAACTGCCGTGTGTTCTGTTAATATATCTCACCGAGTTACAGCTTTCCCCTCAAGAAGCCTTTCTATAAGACTGTTCTTGTGGAATTTGCAAAGTGATACTTGGAAGCCCATAGAGGGCTATTTTGAAAATGGAAATATCCTAAGATAAAAACCGAAAAGAAGCTGTCTGAGAAACTGCTTTGTGTTGTGTTAGTTCATCTCACAGTGTTACAGCTTTCCCCTCAAGAAGCCCTTCACTAAGACTGTTCTTGTGAAATTTGCAAACTGATATTTGTAATCCCATAGAGGACTTGGGTGAAAAAGGAAATATCTTTCGTTAAAAACTGGAAAGAAGATTTCTGAGAAACTGCTTTGTGTTCTGTTAATTCATCTCAGAGAGTTACAGAATTCCCCTCAAGAGGCCGTTCACTAAGACTGTTCTTGTGGAATTTGCAAAGTGATATTTTGAAGCCCATAGTGGACTATGGTGAATAAGCAAATATCTTCCGCTAAAAACTGGAAAGAACCTTTCTGTGAAACTGCTTTGTGTTCCGTTAATTAATCTCACAGAGTTACAGCTTTTCTATCATGAATCCGATCACTAAGGCTGTTCTTTTGGAATATGCAAAGTGATATTTGGAAGCCCATAGAGGGCTACGGTGAAAAAGGAAATATCCTAAGACAAAAACTGAAAAGAAGCTTTCTGAGAAACTGCTTTGTGTTCTGTTAATTCGTCACCAGAGTTACAGCTTTCCCCTCAAAAAGCCTTTCGCTAAGACTGTTCTTGTGGAATTTGCAAAGTGAAATTTGGAAGCCCATTGAGGGCTATGATGAAAAAGGACATTTCTTCCATTAAAAACCTGAGAAACTGCTTCGTGTTTTGTTAGTTCATCTCACAGAATTACAGCGTTGCTCCCAGAAGCCTTTCGCTAAGACTGTTCTTGTGGAATTTGCAAAGTGATCTTAGAAGCCCGTAGAGGGCTATGGTGAAAAAGGAAATAACTTACGTTAAAAATTGGAAAGAAGCTTTCTGAGAAACTGATGTGTGTTCTGTTAAAACATCTCACCGTGTTACAGCTTTCACCTCAAGAAGCCTTTCGCTAAGACTGTTCTTGTGGAATTTTCTAAGTGATATTTGGAAGCCCATAGAGGGCTATGGGAAAAAGAAAATATCTTCGGTTGAAAACTGGAAAGAAGCTTTCTGAGAAACAGCTCTGTGTTCTGTTAATTCATTTCAGAGAGTTACAGCTTTCCGCTCCAGAAGTCTTTCACTAAGACTGCTCTTTTGGAATTTGCAAAGTGATATTTGGAAGCCCTTAGAGGGCTATGGTGAAAAAGGAAATATCTTCCGTTAAAAACTGGAAAGAAGCATTCTGAGATACTGCCGTGTGTTCTGTTAATACATCTAACCGAGTTACAGCTTTCCCCTCTAGAAGCCTTTCGCTAAGACTGTTCTTGTGGCATTTGCAATGTGATATTTGGAGGCCCTTAGAGGGCTATGGTGAAAAAGGAAATATCTTCAGTTAAAAACTGGAAAGAAGCTTTATGAGAAACTGCTTTGTGTTCTGTTAATTCATCTCACAGAGTTACAGGATTCCCCTCCAGAAGCCTTTCCCGAAGACTGTTCTTGTGGAATTTGCAAAGTGATATTTGGAAGCCCATAGAGGGCTATGGTGAAAAAGGAAATATCTTCAGTTAAAAACTGGAAAGAAGCTTTCTGAGAAACTGCCATGTGTTCTGATAATAGACCTCACCCAGTTACAGCTTTCCCTTCAAGAAGCCTTTCGCTAAGACTGGTGTTGTGGGATTTGCAAAATGATATTTGGAAGCCCATAGAGCGCTATGGTGAAAAAGGAAATATCTTCTGTTAAAAAGCGGAAAGAAGCTTTCTGAGAAACTCCTTTTTGTTCTGTTAATTCACCTCAAAGTGTTACAGCTTTCCACTCAATAATTCTTTCGCTAAGACTGTTCTTGTGGAATTTGCAAAGTGAGATTTGGAAGCCCATAGAGGTCTATGGTGAAAAAGGAAATATCGTAAGATAAAAACTGAAAAGAAGCTTTCTGAGAAATTGCTTTGTGTTCTGTTAATTCATCTCACATAGTTACAACATTTCCCTCTAAAAGCCTTTCGCTAAGACTGTTCTTGTGGAATTTGCAAAGTGATATTTGGAAGCCCATACAGGGTTATGTTGAAAAAGGAAATATCTTCGGTTAAAAACTGAAAAGAAGGGCCGGGCGCGGTGGCTCAAGCCTGTAATCCCAGCACTTTGGGAGGCCGAGATGGGCGGATCACGAGGTCAGGAGATCGAGACCATCCTGGCTAACACGGTGAAACCCCGTCTCTACTAAAAACACAAAAAACTAGCCGGGCGAAGTGGCGGGCGCCTGTAGTCCCCGCTACTCGGGAGGCTGAGGCACGAGAATGGCGTAAACCCGGGAGGCGGAGCTTGCAGTGAGCTGAGATCCGGCCACTGCACTCCAGCCCGGGCGACAGAGCAAGACTCCGTCTCAAAAAAAAAAAAAACAAAAAAAAAAAAAAACAAAAAAAAAAACTGAAAAGAAGCTTTTTGAGAAACTGCTTTGTGTTCTGTTAATTCATCTCACAGAGTTACAACATTCCCCTCAGGAAGCGTTTCGCTAAGACTGTTCTTGGTAAACTTGCAAAGTGATATTTGGAAGCCCATAGAGGGCTATGGCTTAAAAGGAAATATCCTCCGTTAGAAACTGGAAAGAAGCTATCTGAGAAACTGCTTTGTGTTCTGTTAATTCATCTCACAGAGTTACAGTTTTCCCCTCAAGAAGCCGTTCACTAAGACTTTCCTTGTGGAATTTTCAAAGTGATATTTGAAGGCACATAGAGGGCTATGATGAAAAAGAAAACATCCAAAGATAAAAACTGAAATGAAGCTTTCTGTGAAACTGCTTTGTGTTCTGTTAATTCATCTCACAGATTTACAGCTTTCTTATCAAGAAGCCTTTCGGTAAAACTGTTCTTGTGGAATTTGCAAAGTGATATTTGGAAGCCCATAGAGGGCTATGTTGAAAAAGGACATATCTTCCATTAAAAACTGGAAAGAAGCTTTTTGAGAAACTGCCGTGTGTTCTGTTAAAGCATCTCACCGAGTTACAGCATTCCCCTCAAGAAGGCTTTCGCTAAGACTGTTCTTGTGGGATTTGCAAAGTGATATTTGGAAGCCCATAGAGGACTATGGTGAAAAAGGAAATATCTTTCGTTAAAAACTGGAAAGAAGATATCTGAGAAACTGCTTTGTGTTCTGTTAATTCATCTCACAGCGTTACAGTTTTCCCCTCCCGAAGTCTTTCGCTTCCACAGTTCTTGTGGAATCTGCATAGTGATATTTGGAATCCCATAGAGGGCTATGGTGAAAATGGAAATACCTTCAATTAAAAAATGAAAAGAAGCTTTCCGAGAAACTGCTTTGTGTTCTGTTAATTCATCTCAAAGAATTACAGCTTTCCCCTCAAGAAGCATTCCGCTAAGACTCTTTTTGAGGAATTTCCAAAGTGATATGTGGAAGCCCATAGAGGGCTATGGTGAAAATGGAAACATCCTAAGATACTTACCGAAGAGAAGCTGTCTGAAAAACTGCTTGGTGTTCTGTTAGTTCATCTCACAGAGCTACAGCTTTTCCCTCAAGAAGCCGTTCATTAAGACTGTTTTGTGAAATTTGGAAAGTGATATTTGGAAACCCATAGAGGACTATGGTGAAAAAGGAAATATCTTCCGTTAAAAACTGGAAAGAAGCATTCTGAGAAAATGCCGTGTCTTCTGTTAATACGTCTCACTGAGTTACAGCTTTCCTCTCAAGAAGCCTTTCGCTAAGACTGTTCTTGTGGGATTTGCAATGTGATATTTGGAAGCCCATAGAGGACTATGGTGAGAAAGGAAATATCCTCCGTTAAAAACTGGAAAGAAGATTTGTGAGAAAATGCTTTGTGTTCTGTTAATTCATCTCACAGAGTTAGAGCTTTCCCCTCAAGAAGCCTTTCGCTAAGACTGTTCTTGTGGAATTTGCAAAGTGATATTTGGAAGCCCATAGAGGTCTATGGTGAAAAAGGAAATATCCTCAGTTAAAAACTGGAAAGAAGCTTTCTGAGAAACTGCTTTGTGTTCAGTTAGTTCCTCTCACAGAGTTACAGCTTTCCCCTCAAGAAGACTTTCGCTAAGAATGTTCATGTCGAATTTTCAAAGTGATAATTGGAATCCCATAGAGGGCTATGGTGAAAAAGGAAATATCCTAAGGTAAAAACTGAAAAGTAGGTTTCTGAGAAAATGTTTTGTGTTCTGTTAATTCATCTTACAGTGTTACAGCTTTACCCTCAAGAAGCCTTTCACTAAAACTTTTCTTCTGGAATTTGCAAAGTGATATTTGGAAACCCTATAGCCCTATGGTGAAAATGGAAATATCCTAAGATAAAAAACGAAAAGAAGGTTTCTGGGAAACTGCTTTGAATTCTTTTAATTCATCTTACAGATTTACAGCTTTTATCTACAGAATCCTTTCGCTAAGACTGTTCTTGTGGAATTTGCAAAATGTTTTTGGAAGCCCATAGAGGGCTATGCTGAAAAAGGAAATATCCTAAGATAAAAACTGAAAAGAAGCTTTCTGAGAAACTGCTTTGTGTTCTGTTAATTCATCTCAAAGAGTTACTGCTTTTGCCTCAAGAATCCTTCCGCTAAGACTGTTTTTGTGGAATTTCCAAAGTGATATTTCGATACCCATTTTAGGCTATGGTGAAAATGGAAATATCCTAAGATAAAAACCGAAAAGAAGCTGTATGGAAAGCTGCTTTGTGTTTTGTTAGTTCACTCACAGAGTTACAGCTTTCCCCTCAAGGAGCCGTTAACTAAGACTGTTTTCTGAAATTTGCAAAGTGATATTTGGAAGCCCATAGAGGGCTAAGGTGAAAAAGGAAATATCTTCCGTTAAAAACTGGAAAGAACCATTCTGAGAAAATGCGGTGTGTTCTGTTAGTACATATCACCGAGGTACAGCTTTCCTCTCAAGAAGCCTTTCGCTAAGACTGTTCTTGTGGGATTTCCAAAGTGATATTTGGAAGCCCATAGAGGTCTATAGTGAAAAAGGAAATGTCTTCAGTTAAATACTGGAAAGAAGCTTTCTGAGAGACTGCTTTGTGTTCTGTTAATTCATCTCACAGAGTTACAGCTTCCCCCCTCAAGAAGCCTTTCGCTAAGACTGTTCTTGTGGAATTTGCAAAGTCATATTTGGAAGCCCATAGAGGACTATGGTGAAAAAGGAACTAACTTCCGTTAAAAACTGGAAAGAAGATTTGTGAGAAACTGCTTTGTGTTCTGTTAATTCAACTCACAGAGTTACAGATTTCCCCTTCAGAAGCCTTTCGCTAAGACTGTTCTTCTGGAATTTGCAAAGTGATATTTGGAAGCCCATGGAGGGCTATGGTGAAAAGGGAAATAACTTCCGTTAAAAACTGGAAAGAAGCTTTCTGAGAAACTGCCGTGTGTTCTGTTAATATATCTCACCGAGTTACAGCTTTCCTCTCAAGAAGCCTTTCTATAAGACTGTTCTTGTGGAATTTGCAAAGTGATACTTGGAAGCCCATAGAGGGCTATTTTGAAAATGGAAATATCCTAAGATAAAACCAAAAAGAAGCTGTCTGAGAAACTGCTTTGTGTTGTGTTAGTTCATCTCACAGTGTTACAGCTTTCCCCTCAAGAAGCCCTTCACTAAGACTGTTCTTGTGAAATTTGCAAACTGATATTTGTAATCCCATAGAGGACTTGGGTGAAAAAGGAAATATCTTTCGTTAAAAACTGGAAAGAAGATTTCTGAGAAACTGCTTTGTGTTCTGTTAATTCATCTCAGAGAGTTACAGAATTCCCCTCAAGAGGCCGTTCACTAAGACTGTTCTTGTGGAATTTGCAAAGTGATATTTTGAAGCCCATAGTGGACTATGGTGAATAAGCAAATATCTTCCGCTAAAAACTGGAAAGAACCTTTCTGAGAAACTGCTTTGTGTTCCGTTAATTAATCTCACAGAGTTACAGCTTTTCTATCATGAATCCGATCACTAAGGCTGTTCTTTTGGAATATGCAAAGTGATATTTGGAAGCCCATAGAGGGCTACGGTGAAAAAGGAAATATCCTAAGACAAAAACTGAAAAGAAGCTTTCTGAGAAACTGCTTTGTGTTCTGTTAATTCGTCACCAGAGTTACAGCTTTCCCCTCAAAAAGCCTTTCGCTAAGACTGTTCTTGTGGAATTTGCAAAGTGAAATTTGGAAGCCCATTGAGGGCTATGATGAAACAGGACATTTCTTCCATTAAAAACCTGAGAAACTGCTTCGTGTTTTGTTAGTTCATCTCACAGAATTACAGCGTTGCTCCCAGAAGCCTTTCGCTAAGACTGTTCTTGTGGAATTTGCAAAGTGATCTTAGAAGCCCGTAGAGGGCTATGGTGAAAAAGGAAATAACTTACGTTAAAAATTGGAAAGAAGCTTTCTGAGAAACTGATGTGTGTTCTGTTAAAACATCTCACGGTGTTACAGCTTTCACCTCAAGAAGCCTTTCGCTAAGACTGTTCTTGTGGAATTTTCTAAGTGATATTTGGAAGCCCATAGAGGGCTATGAGAAAAAGAAAATATCTTCGGTTGAAAACTGGAAAGAAGCTTTCTGAGAAACAGCTCTGTGTTCTGTTAATTCATTTCAGAGAGTTACAGCTTTCCGCTCCAGAAGTCTTTCACTAAGACTGCTCTTTTGGAATTTGCAAAGTGATATTTGGAAGCCCTTAGAGGGCTATGGTGAAAAAGGAAATATCTTCCGTTAAAAACTGGAAAGAAGCATTCTGAGATACTGCCGTGTGTTCTGTTAATACATCTAACCGAGTTACAGCTTTCCCCTCTAGAAGCCTTTCGCTAAGACTGTTCTTGTGGCATTTGCAATGTGATATTTGGAGGCCCTTAGAGGGCTATGGTGAAAAAGGAAATATCTTCAGTTAAAAACTGGAAAGAAGCTTTATGAGAAACTGCTTTGTGTTCTGTTAATTCATCTCACAGAGTTACAGGATTCCCCTCCAGAAGCCTTTCCCGAAGACTGTTCTTGTGGAATTTGCAAAGTGATATTTGGAAGCCCATAGAGGGCTATGGTGAAAAAGGAAATATCTTCAGTTAAAAACTGGAAAGAAGCTTTCTGAGAAACTGCCATGTGTTCTGATAATAGACCTCACCCAGTTACAGCTTTCCCTTCAAGAAGCCTTTCGCTAAGACTGGTGTTGTGGGATTTGCAAAATGATATTTGGAAGCCCATAGAGCGCTATGGTGAAAAAGGAAATATCTTCTGTTAAAAAGCGGAAAGAAGCTTTCTGAGAAACTCCTTTTTGTTCTGTTAATTCACCTCAAAGTGTTACAGCTTTCCACTCAATAATTCTTTCGCTAAGACTGTTCTTGTGGAATTTGCAAAGTGAGATTTGGAAGCCCATAGAGCGCTATGGTGAAAAAGGAAATATCGTAAGATAAAAACTGAAAAGAAGCTTTCTGAGAAATTGCTTTGTGTTCTGTTAATTCATCTCACATAGTTACAACATTTCCCTCTAAAAGCCTTTCGCTAAGACTGTTCTTGTGGAATTTGCAAAGTGATATTTGGAAGCCCATACAGGGTTATGTTGAAAAAGGAAATATCTTCGGTTAAAAACTGAAAAGAAGGGCCGGGCGCGGTGGCTCAAGCCTGTAATCCCAGCACTTTGGGAGGCCGAGATGGGCGGATCACGAGGTCAGGAGATCGAGACCATCCTGGCTAACACGGTGAAACCCCGTCTCTACTAAAAACACAAAAAACTAGCCGGGTGAAGTGGCGGGCGCCTGTAGTCCCCGCTATTCGGGAGGCTGAGGCAGGAGAATGGCGTAAACCCGGGAGGCGGAGCTTGCAGTGAGCTGAGATCCGGCCACTGCACTCCAGCCCGGGCGACAGAGCAAGACTCCGTCTCAAAAAAAAAAAAAAAAAAAAAAAAAAAAACTGAAAAGAAGCTTTTTGAGAAACTGCTTTGTGTTCTGTTAATTCATCTCACAGAGTTACAACATTCCCCTCAGGAAGCGTTTCGCTAAGACTGTTCTTGTGAAACTTGCAAAGTGATATTTGGAAGCCCATAGAGGGCTATGGCTTAAAAGGAAATATCCTCCGTTAGAAACTGGAAAGAAGCTATCTGAGAAACTGCTTTGTGTTCTGTTAATTCATCTCACAGAGTTACAGTTTTCCCCTCAAGAAGCCGTTCACTAAGACTTTCCTTGTGGAATTTTCAAAGTGATATTTGAAGGCACATAGAGGGCTATGATGAAAAAGAAAACATCCAAAGATAAAAACTGAAATGAAGCTTTCTGTGAAACTGCTATGTGTTCTGTTAATTCATCTCACAGATTTACAGCTTTCTTATCAAGAAGCCTTTCGGTAAAACTGTTCTTGTGGAATTTGCAAAGTGATATTTGGAAGCCCATAGAGGGCTATGGTGAAAAAGGACATATCTTCCGTTAAAAACTGGAAAGAAGCTTTTTGAGAAACTGCCGTGTGTTCTGTTAAAGCATCTCACCGAGTTACAGCATTCCCCTCAAGAAGGCTTTCGCTAAGACTGTTCTTGTGGGATTTGCAAAGTGATATTTGGAAGCCCATAGAGGACTATGGTGAAAAAGGAAATATCTTTCGTTAAAAACTGGAAAGAAGATATCTGAGAAACTGCTTTGTGTTCTGTTAATTCATCTCACAGCGTTACAGTTTTCCCCTCCCGAAGTCTTTCGCTTCCACAGTTCTTGTGGAATCTGCATAGTGATATTTGGAATCCCATAGAGGGCTATGGTGAAAATGGAAATACCTTCAATTAAAAAATGAAAAGAAGCTTTCCGAGAAACTGCTTTGTGTTCTGTTAATTCATCTCAAAGAATTACAGCTTTCCCCTCAAGAAGCATTCCGCTAAGACTGTTTTTGAGGAATTTCCAAAGTGATATGTGGAAGCCCATAGAGGGCTATGGTGAAAATGGAAACATCCTAAGATACTTACCGAAGAGAAGCTGTCTGAAAAACTGCTTGGTGTTCTGTTAGTTCATCTCACAGAGCTACAGCTTTTCCCTCAAGAAGCCGTTCATTAAGACTGTTTTGTGAAATTTGGAAAGTGATATTTGGAAACCCATAGAGGACTATGGTGAAAAAGGAAATATCTTCCGTTAAAAACTGGAAAGAAGCATTCTGAGAAAATGCCGTGTCTTCTGTTAATACGTCTCACTGAGTTACAGCTTTCCTCTCAAGAAGCCTTTCGCTAAGACTGTTCTTGTGGGATTTGCAATGTGATATTTGGAAGCCCATAGAGGACTATGGTGAGAAAGGAAATATCCTCCGTTAAAAACTGGAAAGAAGATTTGTGAGAAAATGCTTTGTGTTCTGTTAATTCATCTCACAGAGTTAGAGCTTTCCCCTCAAGAAGCCTTTCGCTAAGACTGTTCTTGTGGAATTTGCAAAGTGATATTTGGAAGCCCATAGAGGTCTATGGTGAAAAAGGAAATATCCTCAGTTAAAAACTGGAAAGAAGCTTTCTGAGAAACTGCTTTGTGTTCAGTTAGTTCCTCTCACAGAGTTACAGCTTTCCCCTCAAGAAGACTTTCGCTAAGAATGTTCATGTCGAATTTTCAAAGTGATAATTGGAATCCCATAGAGGGCTATGGTGAAAAAGGAAATATCCTAAGGTAAAAACTGAAAAGTAGGTTTCTGAGAAAATGTTTTGTGTTCTGTTAATTCATCTTACAGTGTTACAGCTTTACCCTCAAGAAGCCTTTCACTAAAACTTTTCTTCTGGAATTTGCAAAGTGATATTTGGAAACCCTATAGCCCTATGGTGAAAATGGAAATATCCTAAGATAAAAAACGAAAAGAAGGTTTCTGGGAAACTGCTTTGAATTCTTTTAATTCATCTTACAGATTTACAGCTTTTATCTACAGAATCCTTTCGCTAAGACTGTTCTTGTGGAATTTGCAAAATGTTTTTGGAAGCCCATAGAGGGCTATGCTGAAAAAGGAAATATCCTAAGATAAAAACTGAAAAGAAGCTTTCTGAGAAACTGCTTTGTGTTCTGTTAATTCATCTCAAAGAGTTACTGCTTTTGCCTCAACAATCCTTCCGCTAAGACTGTTTTTGTGGAATTTCCAAAGTGATATTTCGATACCCATAGTAGGCTATGGTGAAAATGGAAATATCCTAAGATAAAAACCGAAAAGAAGCTGTATGGAAAGCTGCTTTGTGTTTTGTTAGTTCACTCACAGAGTTACAGTTTTCCCCTCAAGGAGCCGTTAACTAAGACTGTTTTCTGAAATTTGCAAAGTGATATTTGGAAGCCCATAGAGGGCTAAGGTGAAAAAGGAAATATCTTCCGTTAAAAACTGGAAAGAACCATTCTGAGAAAATGCGGTGTGTTCTGTTAGTACATATCACCGAGGTACAGCTTTCCTCTCAAGAAGCCTTTCGCTAAGACTGTTCTTGTGGGATTTCCAAAGTGATATTTGGAAGCCCATAGAGGTCTATAGTGAAAAAGGAAATGTCTTCAGTTAAATACTGGAAAGAAGCTTTCTGAGAGACTGCTTTGTGTTCTGTTAATTCATCTCACAGAGTTACAGCTTCCCCCCTCAAGAAGCCTTTCGCTAAGACTGTTCTTGTGGAATTTGCAAAGTCATATTTGGAAGCCCATAGAGGACTATGGTGAAAAAGGAACTAACTTCCGTTAAAAACTGGAAAGAAGATTTGTGAGAAACTGCTTTGTGTTCTGTTAATTCAACTCACAGAGTTACAGATTTCCCCTTCAGAAGCCTTTCGCTAAGACTGTTCTTCTGGAATTTGCAAAGTGATATTTGGAAGCCCATGGAGGGCTATGGTGAAAAGGGAAATAACTTCCGTTAAAAACTGGAAAGAAGCTTTCTGAGAAACTGCCGTGTGTTCTGTTAATATATCTCACCGAGTTACAGCTTTCCCCTCAAGAAGCCTTTCTATAAGACTGTTCTTGTGGAATTTGCAAAGTGATACTTGGAAGCCCATAGAGGGCTATTTTGAAAATGGAAATATCCTAAGATAAAAACCGAAAAGAAGCTGTCTGAGAAACTGCTTTGTGTTGTGTTAGTTCATCTCACAGTGTTACAGCTTTCCCCTCAAGAAGCCCTTCACTAAGACTGTTCTTGTGAAATTTGCAAACTGATATTTGTAATCCCATAGAGGACTTGGGTGAAAAAGGAAATATCTTTCGTTAAAAACTGGAAAGAAGATTTCTGAGAAACTGCTTTGTGTTCTGTTAATTCATCTCAGAGAGTTACAGAATTCCCCTCAAGAGGCCGTTCACTAAGACTGTTCTTGTGGAATTTGCAAAGTGATATTTTGAAGCCCATAGTGGACTATGGTGAATAAGCAAATATCTTCCGCTAAAAACTGGAAAGAACCTTTCTGTGAAACTGCTTTGTGTTCCGTTAATTAATCTCACAGAGTTACAGCTTTTCTATCATGAATCCGATCACTAAGGCTGTTCTTTTGGAATATGCAAAGTGATATTTGGAAGCCCATAGAGGGCTACGGTGAAAAAGGAAATATCCTAAGACAAAAACTGAAAAGAAGCTTTCTGAGAAACTGCTTTGTGTTCTGTTAATTCGTCACCAGAGTTACAGCTTTCCCCTCAAAAAGCCTTTCGCTAAGACTGTTCTTGTGGAATTTGCAAAGTGAAATTTGGAAGCCCATTGAGGGCTATGATGAAAAAGGACATTTCTTCCATTAAAAACCTGAGAAACTGCTTCGTGTTTTGTTAGTTCATCTCACAGAATTACAGCGTTGCTCCCAGAAGCCTTTCGCTAAGACTGTTCTTGTGGAATTTGCAAAGTGATCTTAGAAGCCCGTAGAGGGCTATGGTGAAAAAGGAAATAACTTACGTTAAAAATTGGAAAGAAGCTTTCTGAGAAACTGATGTGTGTTCTGTTAAAACATCTCACCGTGTTACAGCTTTCACCTCAAGAAGCCTTTCGCTAAGACTGTTCTTGTGGAATTTTCTAAGTGATATTTGGAAGCCCATAGAGGGCTATGGGAAAAAGAAAATATCTTCGGTTGAAAACTGGAAAGAAGCTTTCTGAGAAACAGCTCTGTGTTCTGTTAATTCATTTCAGAGAGTTACAGCTTTCCGCTCCAGAAGTCTTTCACTAAGACTGCTCTTTTGGAATTTGCAAAGTGATATTTGGAAGCCCTTAGAGGGCTATGGTGAAAAAGGAAATATCTTCCGTTAAAAACTGGAAAGAAGCATTCTGAGATACTGCCGTGTGTTCTGTTAATACATCTAACCGAGTTACAGCTTTCCCCTCTAGAAGCCTTTCGCTAAGACTGTTCTTGTGGCATTTGCAATGTGATATTTGGAGGCCCTTAGAGGGCTATGGTGAAAAAGGAAATATCTTCAGTTAAAAACTGGAAAGAAGCTTTATGAGAAACTGCTTTGTGTTCTGTTAATTCATCTCACAGAGTTACAGGATTCCCCTCCAGAAGCCTTTCCCGAAGACTGTTCTTGTGGAATTTGCAAAGTGATATTTGGAAGCCCATAGAGGGCTATGGTGAAAAAGGAAATATCTTCAGTTAAAAACTGGAAAGAAGCTTTCTGAGAAACTGCCATGTGTTCTGATAATAGACCTCACCCAGTTACAGCTTTCCCTTCAAGAAGCCTTTCGCTAAGACTGGTGTTGTGGGATTTGCAAAATGATATTTGGAAGCCCATAGAGCGCTATGGTGAAAAAGGAAATATCTTCTGTTAAAAAGCGGAAAGAAGCTTTCTGAGAAACTCCTTTTTGTTCTGTTAATTCACCTCAAAGTGTTACAGCTTTCCACTCAATAATTCTTTCGCTAAGACTGTTCTTGTGGAATTTGCAAAGTGAGATTTGGAAGCCCATAGAGGTCTATGGTGAAAAAGGAAATATCGTAAGATAAAAACTGAAAAGAAGCTTTCTGAGAAATTGCTTTGTGTTCTGTTAATTCATCTCACATAGTTACAACATTTCCCTCTAAAAGCCTTTCGCTAAGACTGTTCTTGTGGAATTTGCAAAGTGATATTTGGAAGCCCATACAGGGTTATGTTGAAAAAGGAAATATCTTCGGTTAAAAACTGAAAAGAAGGGCCGGGCGCGGTGGCTCAAGCCTGTAATCCCAGCACTTTGGGAGGCCGAGATGGGCGGATCACGAGGTCAGGAGATCGAGACCATCCTGGCTAACACGGTGAAACCCCGTCTCTACTAAAAACACAAAAAACTAGCCGGGCGAAGTGGCGGGCGCCTGTAGTCCCCGCTACTCGGGAGGCTGAGGCACGAGAATGGCGTAAACCCGGGAGGCGGAGCTTGCAGTGAGCTGAGATCCGGCCACTGCACTCCAGCCCGGGCGACAGAGCAAGACTCCGTCTCAAAAAAAAAAAAAAAAAAAAAAAAAAAAACAAAAAAAAAAACTGAAAAGAAGCTTTTTGAGAAACTGCTTTGTGTTCTGTTAATTCATCTCACAGAGTTACAACATTCCCCTCAGGAAGCGTTTCGCTAAGACTGTTCTTGGTAAACTTGCAAAGTGATATTTGGAAGCCCATAGAGGGCTATGGCTTAAAAGGAAATATCCTCCGTTAGAAACTGGAAAGAAGCTATCTGAGAAACTGCTTTGTGTTCTGTTAATTCATCTCACAGAGTTACAGTTTTCCCCTCAAGAAGCCGTTCACTAAGACTTTCCTTGTGGAATTTTCAAAGTGATATTTGAAGGCACATAGAGGGCTATGATGAAAAAGAAAACATCCAAAGATAAAAACTGAAATGAAGCTTTCTGTGAAACTGCTTTGTGTTCTGTTAATTCATCTCACAGATTTACAGCTTTCTTATCAAGAAGCCTTTCGGTAAAACTGTTCTTGTGGAATTTGCAAAGTGATATTTGGAAGCCCATAGAGGGCTATGTTGAAAAAGGACATATCTTCCATTAAAAACTGGAAAGAAGCTTTTTGAGAAACTGCCGTGTGTTCTGTTAAAGCATCTCACCGAGTTACAGCATTCCCCTCAAGAAGGCTTTCGCTAAGACTGTTCTTGTGGGATTTGCAAAGTGATATTTGGAAGCCCATAGAGGACTATGGTGAAAAAGGAAATATCTTTCGTTAAAAACTGGAAAGAAGATATCTGAGAAACTGCTTTGTGTTCTGTTAATTCATCTCACAGCGTTACAGTTTTCCCCTCCCGAAGTCTTTCGCTTCCACAGTTCTTGTGGAATCTGCATAGTGATATTTGGAATCCCATAGAGGGCTATGGTGAAAATGGAAATACCTTCAATTAAAAAATGAAAAGAAGCTTTCCGAGAAACTGCTTTGTGTTCTGTTAATTCATCTCAAAGAATTACAGCTTTCCCCTCAAGAAGCATTCCGCTAAGACTCTTTTTGAGGAATTTCCAAAGTGATATGTGGAAGCCCATAGAGGGCTATGGTGAAAATGGAAACATCCTAAGATACTTACCGAAGAGAAGCTGTCTGAAAAACTGCTTGGTGTTCTGTTAGTTCATCTCACAGAGCTACAGCTTTTCCCTCAAGAAGCCGTTCATTAAGACTGTTTTGTGAAATTTGGAAAGTGATATTTGGAAACCCATAGAGGACTATGGTGAAAAAGGAAATATCTTCCGTTAAAAACTGGAAAGAAGCATTCTGAGAAAATGCCGTGTCTTCTGTTAATACGTCTCACTGAGTTACAGCTTTCCTCTCAAGAAGCCTTTCGCTAAGACTGTTCTTGTGGGATTTGCAATGTGATATTTGGAAGCCCATAGAGGACTATGGTGAGAAAGGAAATATCCTCCGTTAAAAACTGGAAAGAAGATTTGTGAGAAAATGCTTTGTGTTCTGTTAATTCATCTCACAGAGTTAGAGCTTTCCCCTCAAGAAGCCTTTCGCTAAGACTGTTCTTGTGGAATTTGCAAAGTGATATTTGGAAGCCCATAGAGGTCTATGGTGAAAAAGGAAATATCCTCAGTTAAAAACTGGAAAGAAGCTTTCTGAGAAACTGCTTTGTGTTCAGTTAGTTCCTCTCACAGAGTTACAGCTTTCCCCTCAAGAAGACTTTCGCTAAGAATGTTCATGTCGAATTTTCAAAGTGATAATTGGAATCCCATAGAGGGCTATGGTGAAAAAGGAAATATCCTAAGGTAAAAACTGAAAAGTAGGTTTCTGAGAAAATGTTTTGTGTTCTGTTAATTCATCTTACAGTGTTACAGCTTTACCCTCAAGAAGCCTTTCACTAAAACTTTTCTTCTGGAATTTGCAAAGTGATATTTGGAAACCCTATAGCCCTATGGTGAAAATGGAAATATCCTAAGATAAAAAACGAAAAGAAGGTTTCTGGGAAACTGCTTTGAATTCTTTTAATTCATCTTACAGATTTACAGCTTTTATCTACAGAATCCTTTCGCTAAGACTGTTCTTGTGGAATTTGCAAAATGTTTTTGGAAGCCCATAGAGGGCTATGCTGAAAAAGGAAATATCCTAAGATAAAAACTGAAAAGAAGCTTTCTGAGAAACTGCTTTGTGTTCTGTTAATTCATCTCAAAGAGTTACTGCTTTTGCCTCAAGAATCCTTCCGCTAAGACTGTTTTTGTGGAATTTCCAAAGTGATATTTCGATACCCATTTTAGGCTATGGTGAAAATGGAAATATCCTAAGATAAAAACCGAAAAGAAGCTGTATGGAAAGCTGCTTTGTGTTTTGTTAGTTCACTCACAGAGTTACAGCTTTCCCCTCAAGGAGCCGTTAACTAAGACTGTTTTCTGAAATTTGCAAAGTGATATTTGGAAGCCCATAGAGGGCTAAGGTGAAAAAGGAAATATCTTCCGTTAAAAACTGGAAAGAACCATTCTGAGAAAATGCGGTGTGTTCTGTTAGTACATATCACCGAGGTACAGCTTTCCTCTCAAGAAGCCTTTCGCTAAGACTGTTCTTGTGGGATTTCCAAAGTGATATTTGGAAGCCCATAGAGGTCTATAGTGAAAAAGGAAATGTCTTCAGTTAAATACTGGAAAGAAGCTTTCTGAGAGACTGCTTTGTGTTCTGTTAATTCATCTCACAGAGTTACAGCTTCCCCCCTCAAGAAGCCTTTCGCTAAGACTGTTCTTGTGGAATTTGCAAAGTCATATTTGGAAGCCCATAGAGGACTATGGTGAAAAAGGAACTAACTTCCGTTAAAAACTGGAAAGAAGATTTGTGAGAAACTGCTTTGTGTTCTGTTAATTCAACTCACAGAGTTACAGATTTCCCCTTCAGAAGCCTTTCGCTAAGACTGTTCTTCTGGAATTTGCAAAGTGATATTTGGAAGCCCATGGAGGGCTATGGTGAAAAGGGAAATAACTTCCGTTAAAAACTGGAAAGAAGCTTTCTGAGAAACTGCCGTGTGTTCTGTTAATATATCTCACCGAGTTACAGCTTTCCTCTCAAGAAGCCTTTCTATAAGACTGTTCTTGTGGAATTTGCAAAGTGATACTTGGAAGCCCATAGAGGGCTATTTTGAAAATGGAAATATCCTAAGATAAAACCAAAAAGAAGCTGTCTGAGAAACTGCTTTGTGTTGTGTTAGTTCATCTCACAGTGTTACAGCTTTCCCCTCAAGAAGCCCTTCACTAAGACTGTTCTTGTGAAATTTGCAAACTGATATTTGTAATCCCATAGAGGACTTGGGTGAAAAAGGAAATATCTTTCGTTAAAAACTGGAAAGAAGATTTCTGAGAAACTGCTTTGTGTTCTGTTAATTCATCTCAGAGAGTTACAGAATTCCCCTCAAGAGGCCGTTCACTAAGACTGTTCTTGTGGAATTTGCAAAGTGATATTTTGAAGCCCATAGTGGACTATGGTGAATAAGCAAATATCTTCCGCTAAAAACTGGAAAGAACCTTTCTGAGAAACTGCTTTGTGTTCCGTTAATTAATCTCACAGAGTTACAGCTTTTCTATCATGAATCCGATCACTAAGGCTGTTCTTTTGGAATATGCAAAGTGATATTTGGAAGCCCATAGAGGGCTACGGTGAAAAAGGAAATATCCTAAGACAAAAACTGAAAAGAAGCTTTCTGAGAAACTGCTTTGTGTTCTGTTAATTCGTCACCAGAGTTACAGCTTTCCCCTCAAAAAGCCTTTCGCTAAGACTGTTCTTGTGGAATTTGCAAAGTGAAATTTGGAAGCCCATTGAGGGCTATGATGAAACAGGACATTTCTTCCATTAAAAACCTGAGAAACTGCTTCGTGTTTTGTTAGTTCATCTCACAGAATTACAGCGTTGCTCCCAGAAGCCTTTCGCTAAGACTGTTCTTGTGGAATTTGCAAAGTGATCTTAGAAGCCCGTAGAGGGCTATGGTGAAAAAGGAAATAACTTACGTTAAAAATTGGAAAGAAGCTTTCTGAGAAACTGATGTGTGTTCTGTTAAAACATCTCACGGTGTTACAGCTTTCACCTCAAGAAGCCTTTCGCTAAGACTGTTCTTGTGGAATTTTCTAAGTGATATTTGGAAGCCCATAGAGGGCTATGAGAAAAAGAAAATATCTTCGGTTGAAAACTGGAAAGAAGCTTTCTGAGAAACAGCTCTGTGTTCTGTTAATTCATTTCAGAGAGTTACAGCTTTCCGCTCCAGAAGTCTTTCACTAAGACTGCTCTTTTGGAATTTGCAAAGTGATATTTGGAAGCCCTTAGAGGGCTATGGTGAAAAAGGAAATATCTTCCGTTAAAAACTGGAAAGAAGCATTCTGAGATACTGCCGTGTGTTCTGTTAATACATCTAACCGAGTTACAGCTTTCCCCTCTAGAAGCCTTTCGCTAAGACTGTTCTTGTGGCATTTGCAATGTGATATTTGGAGGCCCTTAGAGGGCTATGGTGAAAAAGGAAATATCTTCAGTTAAAAACTGGAAAGAAGCTTTATGAGAAACTGCTTTGTGTTCTGTTAATTCATCTCACAGAGTTACAGGATTCCCCTCCAGAAGCCTTTCCCGAAGACTGTTCTTGTGGAATTTGCAAAGTGATATTTGGAAGCCCATAGAGGGCTATGGTGAAAAAGGAAATATCTTCAGTTAAAAACTGGAAAGAAGCTTTCTGAGAAACTGCCATGTGTTCTGATAATAGACCTCACCCAGTTACAGCTTTCCCTTCAAGAAGCCTTTCGCTAAGACTGGTGTTGTGGGATTTGCAAAATGATATTTGGAAGCCCATAGAGCGCTATGGTGAAAAAGGAAATATCTTCTGTTAAAAAGCGGAAAGAAGCTTTCTGAGAAACTCCTTTTTGTTCTGTTAATTCACCTCAAAGTGTTACAGCTTTCCACTCAATAATTCTTTCGCTAAGACTGTTCTTGTGGAATTTGCAAAGTGAGATTTGGAAGCCCATAGAGCGCTATGGTGAAAAAGGAAATATCGTAAGATAAAAACTGAAAAGAAGCTTTCTGAGAAATTGCTTTGTGTTCTGTTAATTCATCTCACATAGTTACAACATTTCCCTCTAAAAGCCTTTCGCTAAGACTGTTCTTGTGGAATTTGCAAAGTGATATTTGGAAGCCCATACAGGGTTATGTTGAAAAAGGAAATATCTTCGGTTAAAAACTGAAAAGAAGGGCCGGGCGCGGTGGCTCAAGCCTGTAATCCCAGCACTTTGGGAGGCCGAGATGGGCGGATCACGAGGTCAGGAGATCGAGACCATCCTGGCTAACACGGTGAAACCCCGTCTCTACTAAAAACACAAAAAACTAGCCGGGTGAAGTGGCGGGCGCCTGTAGTCCCCGCTATTCGGGAGGCTGAGGCAGGAGAATGGCGTAAACCCGGGAGGCGGAGCTTGCAGTGAGCTGAGATCCGGCCACTGCACTCCAGCCCGGGCGACAGAGCAAGACTCCGTCTCAAAAAAAAAAAAAAAAAAAAAAAAAAAAACTGAAAAGAAGCTTTTTGAGAAACTGCTTTGTGTTCTGTTAATTCATCTCACAGAGTTACAACATTCCCCTCAGGAAGCGTTTCGCTAAGACTGTTCTTGTGAAACTTGCAAAGTGATATTTGGAAGCCCATAGAGGGCTATGGCTTAAAAGGAAATATCCTCCGTTAGAAACTGGAAAGAAGCTATCTGAGAAACTGCTTTGTGTTCTGTTAATTCATCTCACAGAGTTACAGTTTTCCCCTCAAGAAGCCGTTCACTAAGACTTTCCTTGTGGAATTTTCAAAGTGATATTTGAAGGCACATAGAGGGCTATGATGAAAAAGAAAACATCCAAAGATAAAAACTGAAATGAAGCTTTCTGTGAAACTGCTATGTGTTCTGTTAATTCATCTCACAGATTTACAGCTTTCTTATCAAGAAGCCTTTCGGTAAAACTGTTCTTGTGGAATTTGCAAAGTGATATTTGGAAGCCCATAGAGGGCTATGGTGAAAAAGGACATATCTTCCGTTAAAAACTGGAAAGAAGCTTTTTGAGAAACTGCCGTGTGTTCTGTTAAAGCATCTCACCGAGTTACAGCATTCCCCTCAAGAAGGCTTTCGCTAAGACTGTTCTTGTGGGATTTGCAAAGTGATATTTGGAAGCCCATAGAGGACTATGGTGAAAAAGGAAATATCTTTCGTTAAAAACTGGAAAGAAGATATCTGAGAAACTGCTTTGTGTTCTGTTAATTCATCTCACAGCGTTACAGTTTTCCCCTCCCGAAGTCTTTCGCTTCCACAGTTCTTGTGGAATCTGCATAGTGATATTTGGAATCCCATAGAGGGCTATGGTGAAAATGGAAATACCTTCAATTAAAAAATGAAAAGAAGCTTTCCGAGAAACTGCTTTGTGTTCTGTTAATTCATCTCAAGGAATTACAGCTTTCCCCTCAAGAAGCATTCCGCTAAGACTGTTTTTGAGGAATTTCCAAAGTGATATGTGGAAGCCCATAGAGGGCTATGGTGAAAATGGAAACATCCTAAGATACTTACCGAAGAGAAGCTGTCTGAAAAACTGCTTGGTGTTCTGTTAGTTCATCTCACAGAGCTACAGCTTTTCCCTCAAGAAGCCGTTCATTAAGACTGTTTTGTGAAATTTGGAAAGTGATATTTGGAAACCCATAGAGGACTATGGTGAAAAAGGAAATATCTTCCGTTAAAAACTGGAAAGAAGCATTCTGAGAAAATGCCGTGTCTTCTGTTAATACGTCTCACTGAGTTACAGCTTTCCTCTCAAGAAGCCTTTCGCTAAGACTGTTCTTGTGGGATTTGCAATGTGATATTTGGAAGCCCATAGAGGACTATGGTGAGAAAGGAAATATCCTCCGTTAAAAACTGGAAAGAAGATTTGTGAGAAAATGCTTTGTGTTCTGTTAATTCATCTCACAGAGTTAGAGCTTTCCCCTCAAGAAGCCTTTCGCTAAGACTGTTCTTGTGGAATTTGCAAAGTGATATTTGGAAGCCCATAGAGGTCTATGGTGAAAAAGGAAATATCCTCAGTTAAAAACTGGAAAGAAGCTTTCTGAGAAACTGCTTTGTGTTCAGTTAGTTCCTCTCACAGAGTTACAGCTTTCCCCTCAAGAAGACTTTCGCTAAGAATGTTCATGTCGAATTTTCAAAGTGATAATTGGAATCCCATAGAGGGCTATGGTGAAAAAGGAAATATCCTAAGGTAAAAACTGAAAAGTAGGTTTCTGAGAAAATGTTTTGTGTTCTGTTAATTCATCTTACAGTGTTACAGCTTTACCCTCAAGAAGCCTTTCACTAAAACTTTTCTTCTGGAATTTGCAAAGTGATATTTGGAAACCCTATAGCCCTATGGTGAAAATGGAAATATCCTAAGATAAAAAACGAAAAGAAGGTTTCTGGGAAACTGCTTTGAATTCTTTTAATTCATCTTACAGATTTACAGCTTTTATCTACAGAATCCTTTCGCTAAGACTGTTCTTGTGGAATTTGCAAAATGTTTTTGGAAGCCCATAGAGGGCTATGCTGAAAAAGGAAATATCCTAAGATAAAAACTGAAAAGAAGCTTTCTGAGAAACTGCTTTGTGTTCTGTTAATTCATCTCAAAGAGTTACTGCTTTTGCCTCAACAATCCTTCCGCTAAGACTGTTTTTGTGGAATTTCCAAAGTGATATTTCGATACCCATAGTAGGCTATGGTGAAAATGGAAATATCCTAAGATAAAAACCGAAAAGAAGCTGTATGGAAAGCTGCTTTGTGTTTTGTTAGTTCACTCACAGAGTTACAGTTTTCCCCTCAAGGAGCCGTTAACTAAGACTGTTTTCTGAAATTTGCAAAGTGATATTTGGAAGCCCATAGAGGGCTAAGGTGAAAAAGGAAATATCTTCCGTTAAAAACTGGAAAGAACCATTCTGAGAAAATGCGGTGTGTTCTGTTAGTACATATCACCGAGGTACAGCTTTCCTCTCAAGAAGCCTTTCGCTAAGACTGTTCTTGTGGGATTTCCAAAGTGATATTTGGAAGCCCATAGAGGTCTATAGTGAAAAAGGAAATGTCTTCAGTTAAATACTGGAAAGAAGCTTTCTGAGAGACTGCTTTGTGTTCTGTTAATTCATCTCACAGAGTTACAGCTTCCCCCCTCAAGAAGCCTTTCGCTAAGACTGTTCTTGTGGAATTTGCAAAGTCATATTTGGAAGCCCATAGAGGACTATGGTGAAAAAGGAACTAACTTCCGTTAAAAACTGGAAAGAAGATTTGTGAGAAACTGCTTTGTGTTCTGTTAATTCAACTCACAGAGTTACAGATTTCCCCTTCAGAAGCCTTTCGCTAAGACTGTTCTTCTGGAATTTGCAAAGTGATATTTGGAAGCCCATGGAGGGCTATGGTGAAAAGGGAAATAACTTCCGTTAAAAACTGGAAAGAAGCTTTCTGAGAAACTGCCGTGTGTTCTGTTAATATATCTCACCGAGTTACAGCTTTCCCCTCAAGAAGCCTTTCTATAAGACTGTTCTTGTGGAATTTGCAAAGTGATACTTGGAAGCCCATAGAGGGCTATTTTGAAAATGGAAATATCCTAAGATAAAAACCGAAAAGAAGCTGTCTGAGAAACTGCTTTGTGTTGTGTTAGTTCATCTCACAGTGTTACAGCTTTCCCCTCAAGAAGCCCTTCACTAAGACTGTTCTTGTGAAATTTGCAAACTGATATTTGTAATCCCATAGAGGACTTGGGTGAAAAAGGAAATATCTTTCGTTAAAAACTGGAAAGAAGATTTCTGAGAAACTGCTTTGTGTTCTGTTAATTCATCTCAGAGAGTTACAGAATTCCCCTCAAGAGGCCGTTCACTAAGACTGTTCTTGTGGAATTTGCAAAGTGATATTTTGAAGCCCATAGTGGACTATGGTGAATAAGCAAATATCTTCCGCTAAAAACTGGAAAGAACCTTTCTGTGAAACTGCTTTGTGTTCCGTTAATTAATCTCACAGAGTTACAGCTTTTCTATCATGAATCCGATCACTAAGGCTGTTCTTTTGGAATATGCAAAGTGATATTTGGAAGCCCATAGAGGGCTACGGTGAAAAAGGAAATATCCTAAGACAAAAACTGAAAAGAAGCTTTCTGAGAAACTGCTTTGTGTTCTGTTAATTCGTCACCAGAGTTACAGCTTTCCCCTCAAAAAGCCTTTCGCTAAGACTGTTCTTGTGGAATTTGCAAAGTGAAATTTGGAAGCCCATTGAGGGCTATGATGAAAAAGGACATTTCTTCCATTAAAAACCTGAGAAACTGCTTCGTGTTTTGTTAGTTCATCTCACAGAATTACAGCGTTGCTCCCAGAAGCCTTTCGCTAAGACTGTTCTTGTGGAATTTGCAAAGTGATCTTAGAAGCCCGTAGAGGGCTATGGTGAAAAAGGAAATAACTTACGTTAAAAATTGGAAAGAAGCTTTCTGAGAAACTGATGTGTGTTCTGTTAAAACATCTCACGGTGTTACAGCTTTCACCTCAAGAAGCCTTTCGCTAAGACTGTTCTTGTGGAATTTTCTAAGTGATATTTGGAAGCCCATAGAGGGCTATGGGAAAAAGAAAATATCTTCGGTTGAAAACTGGAAAGAAGCTTTCTGAGAAACAGCTCTGTGTTCTGTTAATTCATTTCAGAGAGTTACAGCTTTCCGCTCCAGAAGTCTTTCACTAAGACTGCTCTTTTGGAATTTGCAAAGTGATATTTGGAAGCCCATAGAGGTCTATGGTGAAAAAGGAAATATCCTCAGTTAAAAACTGGAAAGAAGCTTTCTGAGAAACTGCTTTGTGTTCAGTTAGTTCCTCTCACAGAGTTACAGCTTTCCCCTCAAGAAGACTTTCGCTAAGAATGTTCATGTCGAATTTTCAAAGTGATAATTGGAATCCCATAGAGGGCTATGGTGAAAAAGGAAATATCCTAAGGTAAAAACTGAAAAGTAGGTTTCTGAGAAAATGTTTTGTGTTCTGTTAATTCATCTTACAGTGTTACAGCTTTACCCTCAAGAAGCCTTTCACTAAAACTTTTCTTCTGGAATTTGCAAAGTGATATTTGGAAACCCTATAGCCCTATGGTGAAAATGGAAATATCCTAAGATAAAAAACGAAAAGAAGGTTTCTCGGAAACTGCTTTGAATTCTTTTAATTCATCTTACAGATTTACAGCTTTTATCTACAGAATCCTTTCGCTAAGACTGTTCTTGTGGAATTTGCAAAATGTTTTTGGAAGCCCATAGAGGGCTATGCTGAAAAAGGAAATATCCTAAGATAAAAACTGAAAAGAAGCTTTCTGAGAAACTGCTTTGTGTTCTGTTAATTCATCTCAAAGAGTTACTGCTTTTGCCTCAACAATCCTTCCGCTAAGACTGTTTTTGTGGAATTTCCAAAGTGATATTTCGATACCCATAGTAGGCTATGGTGAAAATGGAAATATCCTAAGATAAAAACCGAAAAGAAGCTGTATGGAAAGCTGCTTTGTGTTTTGTTAGTTCACTCACAGAGTTACAGTTTTCCCCTCAAGGAGCCGTTAACTAAGACTGTTTTCTGAAATTTGCAAAGTGATATTTGGAAGCCCATAGAGGGCTAAGGTGAAAAAGGAAATATCTTCCGTTAAAAACTGGAAAGAACCATTCTGAGAAAATGCGGTGTGTTCTGTTAGTACATATCACCGAGGTACAGCTTTCCTCTCAAGAAGCCTTTCGCTAAGACTGTTCTTGTGGGATTTCCAAAGTGATATTTGGAAGCCCATAGAGGTCTATAGTGAAAAAGGAAATGTCTTCAGTTAAATACTGGAAAGAAGCTTTCTGAGAGACTGCTTTGTGTTCTGTTAATTCATCTCACAGAGTTACAGCTTCCCCCCTCAAGAAGCCTTTCGCTAAGACTGTTCTTGTGGAATTTGCAAAGTCATATTTGGAAGCCCATAGAGGACTATGGTGAAAAAGGAACTAACTTCCGTTAAAAACTGGAAAGAAGATTTGTGAGAAACTGCTTTGTGTTCTGTTAATTCAACTCACAGAGTTACAGATTTCCCCTTCAGAAGCCTTTCGCTAAGACTGTTCTTCTGGAATTTGCAAAGTGATATTTGGAAGCCCATGGAGGGCTATGGTGAAAAGGGAAATAACTTCCGTTAAAAACTGGAAAGAAGCTTTCTGAGAAACTGCCGTGTGTTCTGTTAATATATCTCACCGAGTTACAGCTTTCCCCTCAAGAAGCCTTTCTATAAGACTGTTCTTGTGGAATTTGCAAAGTGATACTTGGAAGCCCATAGAGGGCTATTTTGAAAATGGAAATATCCTAAGATAAAAACCGAAAAGAAGCTGTCTGAGAAACTGCTTTGTGTTGTGTTAGTTCATCTCACAGTGTTACAGCTTTCCCCTCAAGAAGCCCTTCACTAAGACTGTTCTTGTGAAATTTGCAAACTGATATTTGTAATCCCATAGAGGACTTGGGTGAAAAAGGAAATATCTTTCGTTAAAAACTGGAAAGAAGATTTCTGAGAAACTGCTTTGTGTTCTGTTAATTCATCTCAGAGAGTTACAGAATTCCCCTCAAGAGGCCGTTCACTAAGACTGTTCTTGTGGAATTTGCAAAGTGATATTTTGAAGCCCATAGTGGACTATGGTGAATAAGCAAATATCTTCCGCTAAAAACTGGAAAGAACCTTTCTGTGAAACTGCTTTGTGTTCCGTTAATTAATCTCACAGAGTTACAGCTTTTCTATCATGAATCCGATCACTAAGGCTGTTCTTTTGGAATATGCAAAGTGATATTTGGAAGCCCATAGAGGGCTACGGTGAAAAAGGAAATATCCTAAGACAAAAACTGAAAAGAAGCTTTCTGAGAAACTGCTTTGTGTTCTGTTAATTCGTCACCAGAGTTACAGCTTTCCCCTCAAAAAGCCTTTCGCTAAGACTGTTCTTGTGGAATTTGCAAAGTGAAATTTGGAAGCCCATTGAGGGCTATGATGAAAAAGGACATTTCTTCCATTAAAAACCTGAGAAACTGCTTCGTGTTTTGTTAGTTCATCTCACAGAATTACAGCGTTGCTCCCAGAAGCCTTTCGCTAAGACTGTTCTTGTGGAATTTGCAAAGTGATCTTAGAAGCCCGTAGAGGGCTATGGTGAAAAAGGAAATAACTTACGTTAAAAATTGGAAAGAAGCTTTCTGAGAAACTGATGTGTGTTCTGTTAAAACATCTCACCGTGTTACAGCTTTCACCTCAAGAAGCCTTTCGCTAAGACTGTTCTTGTGGAATTTTCTAAGTGATATTTGGAAGCCCATAGAGGGCTATGGGAAAAAGAAAATATCTTCGGTTGAAAACTGGAAAGAAGCTTTCTGAGAAACAGCTCTGTGTTCTGTTAATTCATTTCAGAGAGTTACAGCTTTCCGCTCCAGAAGTCTTTCACTAAGACTGCTCTTTTGGAATTTGCAAAGTGATATTTGGAAGCCCTTAGAGGGCTATGGTGAAAAAGGAAATATCTTCCGTTAAAAACTGGAAAGAAGCATTCTGAGATACTGCCGTGTGTTCTGTTAATACATCTAACCGAGTTACAGCTTTCCCCTCTAGAAGCCTTTCGCTAAGACTGTTCTTGTGGCATTTGCAATGTGATATTTGGAGGCCCTTAGAGGGCTATGGTGAAAAAGGAAATATCTTCAGTTAAAAACTGGAAAGAAGCTTTATGAGAAACTGCTTTGTGTTCTGTTAATTCATCTCACAGAGTTACAGGATTCCCCTCCAGAAGCCTTTCCCGAAGACTGTTCTTGTGGAATTTGCAAAGTGATATTTGGAAGCCCATAGAGGGCTATGGTGAAAAAGGAAATATCTTCAGTTAAAAACTGGAAAGAAGCTTTCTGAGAAACTGCCATGTGTTCTGATAATAGACCTCACCCAGTTACAGCTTTCCCTTCAAGAAGCCTTTCGCTAAGACTGGTGTTGTGGGATTTGCAAAATGATATTTGGAAGCCCATAGAGCGCTATGGTGAAAAAGGAAATATCTTCTGTTAAAAAGCGGAAAGAAGCTTTCTGAGAAACTCCTTTTTGTTCTGTTAATTCACCTCAAAGTGTTACAGCTTTCCACTCAATAATTCTTTCGCTAAGACTGTTCTTGTGGAATTTGCAAAGTGAGATTTGGAAGCCCATAGAGCGCTATGGTGAAAAAGGAAATATCGTAAGATAAAAACTGAAAAGAAGCTTTCTGAGAAATTGCTTTGTGTTCTGTTAATTCATCTCACATAGTTACAACATTTCCCTCTAAAAGCCTTTCGCTAAGACTGTTCTTGTGGAATTTGCAAAGTGATATTTGGAAGCCCATACAGGGTTATGTTGAAAAAGGAAATATCTTCGGTTAAAAACTGAAAAGAAGGGCCGGGCGCGGTGGCTCAAGCCTGTAATCCCAGCACTTTGGGAGGCCGAGATGGGCGGATCACGAGGTCAGGAGATCGAGACCATCCTGGCTAACACGGTGAAACCCCGTCTCTACTAAAAACACAAAAAACTAGCCGGGCGAAGTGGCGGGCGCCTGTAGTCCCCGCTACTCGGGAGGCTGAGGCACGAGAATGGCGTAAACCCGGGAGGCGGAGCTTGCAGTGAGCTGAGATCCGGCCACTGCACTCCAGCCCGGGCGACAGAGCAAGACTCCGTCTCAAAAAAAAAAAAAACAAAAAAAAAAAAAACAAAAAAAAAAAACTGAAAAGAAGCTTTTTGAGAAACTGCTTTGTGTTCTGTTAATTCATCTCACAGAGTTACAACATTCCCCTCAGGAAGCGTTTCGCTAAGACTGTTCTTGTGAAACTTGCAAAGTGATATTTGGAAGCCCATAGAGGGCTATGGCTTAAAAGGAAATATCCTCCGTTAGAAACTGGAAAGAAGCTATCTGAGAAACTGCTTTGTGTTCTGTTAATTCATCTCACAGAGTTACAGTTTTCCCCTCAAGAAGCCGTTCACTAAGACTTTCCTTGTGGAATTTTCAAAGTGATATTTGAAGGCACATAGAGGGCTATGATGAAAAAGAAAACATCCAAAGATAAAAACTGAAATGAAGCTTTCTGTGAAACTGCTTTGTGTTCTGTTAATTCATCTCACAGATTTACAGCTTTCTTATCAAGAAGCCTTTCGGTAAAACTGTTCTTGTGGAATTTGCAAAGTGATATTTGGAAGCCCATAGAGGGCTATGTTGAAAAAGGACATATCTTCCATTAAAAACTGGAAAGAAGCTTTTTGAGAAACTGCCGTGTGTTCTGTTAAAGCATCTCACCGAGTTACAGCATTCCCCTCAAGAAGGCTTTCGCTAAGACTGTTCTTGTGGGATTTGCAAAGTGATATTTGGAAGCCCATAGAGGACTATGGTGAAAAAGGAAATATCTTTCGTTAAAAACTGGAAAGAAGATATCTGAGAAACTGCTTTGTGTTCTGTTAATTCATCTCACAGCGTTACAGTTTTCCCCTCCCGAAGTCTTTCGCTTCCACAGTTCTTGTGGAATCTGCATAGTGATATTTGGAATCCCATAGAGGGCTATGGTGAAAATGGAAATACCTTCAATTAAAAAATGAAAAGAAGCTTTCCGAGAAACTGCTTTGTGTTCTGTTAATTCATCTCAAAGAATTACAGCTTTCCCCTCAAGAAGCATTCCGCTAAGACTCTTTTTGAGGAATTTCCAAAGTGATATGTGGAAGCCCATAGAGGGCTATGGTGAAAATGGAAACATCCTAAGATACTTACCGAAGAGAAGCTGTCTGAAAAACTGCTTGGTGTTCTGTTAGTTCATCTCACAGAGCTACAGCTTTTCCCTCAAGAAGCCGTTCATTAAGACTGTTTTGTGAAATTTGGAAAGTGATATTTGGAAACCCATAGAGGACTATGGTGAAAAAGGAAATATCTTCCGTTAAAAACTGGAAAGAAGCATTCTGAGAAAATGTCGTGTCTTCTGTTAATACGTCTCACTGAGTTACAGCTTTCCTCTCAAGAAGCCTTTCGCTAAGACTGTTCTTGTGGGATTTGCAATGTGATATTTGGAAGCCCATAGAGGACTATGGTGAGAAAGGAAATATCCTCCGTTAAAAACTGGAAAGAAGATTTGTGAGAAAATGCTTTGTGTTCTGTTAATTCATCTCACAGAGTTAGAGCTTTCCCCTCAAGAAGCCTTTCGCTAAGACTGTTCTTGTGGAATTTGCAAAGTGATATTTGGAAGCCCATAGAGGTCTATGGTGAAAAAGGAAATATCCTCAGTTAAAAACTGGAAAGAAGCTTTCTGAGAAACTGCTTTGTGTTCAGTTAGTTCCTCTCACAGAGTTACAGCTTTCCCCTCAAGAAGACTTTCGCTAAGAATGTTCATGTCGAATTTTCAAAGTGATAATTGGAATCCCATAGAGGGCTATGGTGAAAAAGGAAATATCCTAAGGTAAAAACTGAAAAGTAGGTTTCTGAGAAAATGTTTTGTGTTCTGTTAATTCATCTTACAGTGTTACAGCTTTACCCTCAAGAAGCCTTTCACTAAAACTTTTCTTCTGGAATTTGCAAAGTGATATTTGGAAACCCTATAGCCCTATGGTGAAAATGGAAATATCCTAAGATAAAAAACGAAAAGAAGGTTTCTGGGAAACTGCTTTGAATTCTTTTAATTCATCTTACAGATTTACAGCTTTTATCTACAGAATCCTTTCGCTAAGACTGTTCTTGTGGAATTTGCAAAATGTTTTTGGAAGCCCATAGAGGGCTATGCTGAAAAAGGAAATATCCTAAGATAAAAACTGAAAAGAAGCTTTCTGAGAAACTGCTTTGTGTTCTGTTAATTCATCTCAAAGAGTTACTGCTTTTGCCTCAAGAATCCTTCCGCTAAGACTGTTTTTGTGGAATTTCCAAAGTGATATTTCGATACCCATAGTAGGCTATGGTGAAAATGGAAATATCCTAAGATAAAAACCGAAAAGAAGCTGTATGGAAAGCTGCTTTGTGTTTTGTTAGTTCACTCACAGAGTTACAGCTTTCCCCTCAAGGAGCCGTTAACTAAGACTGTTTTCTGAAATTTGCAAAGTGATATTTGGAAGCCCATAGAGGGCTAAGGTGAAAAAGGAAATATCTTCCGTTAAAAACTGGAAAGAACCATTCTGAGAAAATGCGGTGTGTTCTGTTAGTACATATCACCGAGGTACAGCTTTCCTCTCAAGAAGCCTTTCGCTAAGACTGTTCTTGTGGGATTTCCAAAGTGATATTTGGAAGCCCATAGAGGTCTATAGTGAAAAAGGAAATGTCTTCAGTTAAATACTGGAAAGAAGCTTTCTGAGAGACTGCTTTGTGTTCTGTTAATTCATCTCACAGAGTTACAGCTTCCCCCCTCAAGAAGCCTTTCGCTAAGACTGTTCTTGTGGAATTTGCAAAGTCATATTTGGAAGCCCATAGAGGACTATGGTGAAAAAGGAACTAACTTCCGTTAAAAACTGGAAAGAAGATTTGTGAGAAACTGCTTTGTGTTCTGTTAATTCAACTCACAGAGTTACAGATTTCCCCTTCAGAAGCCTTTCGCTAAGACTGTTCTTCTGGAATTTGCAAAGTGATATTTGGAAGCCCATGGAGGGCTATGGTGAAAAGGGAAATAACTTCCGTTAAAAACTGGAAAGAAGCTTTCTGAGAAACTGCCGTGTGTTCTGTTAATATATCTCACCGAGTTACAGCTTTCCCCTCAAGAAGCCTTTCTATAAGACTGTTCTTGTGGAATTTGCAAAGTGATACTTGGAAGCCCATAGAGGGCTATTTTGAAAATGGAAATATCCTAAGATAAAAACCGAAAAGAAGCTGTCTGAGAAACTGCTTTGTGTTGTGTTAGTTCATCTCACAGTGTTACAGCTTTCCCCTCAAGAAGCCCTTCACTAAGACTGTTCTTGTGAAATTTGCAAACTGATATTTGTAATCCCATAGAGGACTTGGGTGAAAAAGGAAATATCTTTCGTTAAAAACTGGAAAGAAGATTTCTGAGAAACTGCTTTGTGTTCTGTTAATTCATCTCAGAGAGTTACAGAATTCCCCTCAAGAGGCCGTTCACTAAGACTGTTCTTGTGGAATTTGCAAAGTGATATTTTGAAGCCCATAGTGGACTATGGTGAATAAGCAAATATCTTCCGCTAAAAACTGGAAAGAACCTTTCTGTGAAACTGCTTTGTGTTCCGTTAATTAATCTCACAGAGTTACAGCTTTTCTATCATGAATCCGATCACTAAGGCTGTTCTTTTGGAATATGCAAAGTGATATTTGGAAGCCCATAGAGGGCTACGGTGAAAAAGGAAATATCCTAAGACAAAAACTGAAAAGAAGCTTTCTGAGAAACTGCTTTGTGTTCTGTTAATTCGTCACCAGAGTTACAGCTTTCCCCTCAAAAAGCCTTTCGCTAAGACTGTTCTTGTGGAATTTGCAAAGTGAAATTTGGAAGCCCATTGAGGGCTATGATGAAAAAGGACATTTCTTCCATTAAAAACCTGAGAAACTGCTTCGTGTTTTGTTAGTTCATCTCACAGAATTACAGCGTTGCTCCCAGAAGCCTTTCGCTAAGACTGTTCTTGTGGAATTTGCAAAGTGATCTTAGAAGCCCGTAGAGGGCTATGGTGAAAAAGGAAATAACTTACGTTAAAAATTGGAAAGAAGCTTTCTGAGAAACTGATGTGTGTTCTGTTAAAACATCTCACCGTGTTACAGCTTTCACCTCAAGAAGCCTTTCGCTAAGACTGTTCTTGTGGAATTTTCTAAGTGATATTTGGAAGCCCATAGAGGGCTATGGGAAAAAGAAAATATCTTCGGTTGAAAACTGGAAAGAAGCTTTCTGAGAAACAGCTCTGTGTTCTGTTAATTCATTTCAGAGAGTTACAGCTTTCCGCTCCAGAAGTCTTTCACTAAGACTGCTCTTTTGGAATTTGCAAAGTGATATTTGGAAGCCCTTAGAGGGCTATGGTGAAAAAGGAAATATCTTCCGTTAAAAACTGGAAAGAAGCATTCTGAGATACTGCCGTGTGTTCTGTTAATACATCTAACCGAGTTACAGCTTTCCCCTCTAGAAGCCTTTCGCTAAGACTGTTCTTGTGGCATTTGCAATGTGATATTTGGAGGCCCTTAGAGGGCTATGGTGAAAAAGGAAATATCTTCAGTTAAAAACTGGAAAGAAGCTTTATGAGAAACTGCTTTGTGTTCTGTTAATTCATCTCACAGAGTTACAGGATTCCCCTCCAGAAGCCTTTCCCGAAGACTGTTCTTGTGGAATTTGCAAAGTGATATTTGGAAGCCCATAGAGGGCTATGGTGAAAAAGGAAATATCTTCAGTTAAAAACTGGAAAGAAGCTTTCTGAGAAACTGCCATGTGTTCTGATAATAGACCTCACCCAGTTACAGCTTTCCCTTCAAGAAGCCTTTCGCTAAGACTGGTGTTGTGGGATTTGCAAAATGATATTTGGAAGCCCATAGAGCGCTATGGTGAAAAAGGAAATATCTTCTGTTAAAAAGCGGAAAGAAGCTTTCTGAGAAACTCCTTTTTGTTCTGTTAATTCACCTCAAAGTGTTACAGCTTTCCACTCAATAATTCTTTCGCTAAGACTGTTCTTGTGGAATTTGCAAAGTGAGATTTGGAAGCCCATAGAGGTCTATGGTGAAAAAGGAAATATCGTAAGATAAAAACTGAAAAGAAGCTTTCTGAGAAATTGCTTTGTGTTCTGTTAATTCATCTCACATAGTTACAACATTTCCCTCTAAAAGCCTTTCGCTAAGACTGTTCTTGTGGAATTTGCAAAGTGATATTTGGAAGCCCATACAGGGTTATGTTGAAAAAGGAAATATCTTCGGTTAAAAACTGAAAAGAAGGGCCGGGCGCGGTGGCTCAAGCCTGTAATCCCAGCACTTTGGGAGGCCGAGATGGGCGGATCACGAGGTCAGGAGATCGAGACCATCCTGGCTAACACGGTGAAACCCCGTCTCTACTAAAAACACAAAAAACTAGCCGGGCGAAGTGGCGGGCGCCTGTAGTCCCCGCTACTCGGGAGGCTGAGGCAGGAGAATGGCGTAAACGCGGGAGGCGGAGCTTGCAGTGAGCTGAGATCCGGCCACTGCACTCCAGCCCGGGCGACAGAGCAAGACTCCGTCTCAAAAAAAAAAAAAAAAAAAAAAAAAAAAAAAAAAAAAAACTGAAAAGAAGCTTTTTGAGAAACTGCTTTGTGTTCTGTTAATTCATCTCACAGAGTTACAACATTTCCCTCAGGAAGCGTTTCGCTAAGACTGTTCTTGTGAAACTTGCAAAGTGATATTTGGAAGCCCATAGAGGGCTATGGCTTAAAAGGAAATATCCTCCGTTAGAAACTGGAAAGAAGCTATCTGAGAAACTGCTTTGTGTTCTGTTAATTCATCTCACAGAGTTACAGTTTTCCCCTCAAGAAGCCGTTCACTAAGACTTTCCTTGTGGAATTTTCAAAGTGATATTTGAAGGCACATAGAGGGCTATGATGAAAAAGAAAACATCCAAAGATAAAAACTGAAATGAAGCTTTCTGTGAAACTGCTATGTGTTCTGTTAATTCATCTCACAGATTTACAGCTTTCTTATCAAGAAGCCTTTCGGTAAAACTGTTCTTGTGGAATTTGCAAAGTGATATTTGGAAGCCCATAGAGGGCTATGGTGAAAAAGGACATATCTTCCGTTAAAAACTGGAAAGAAGCTTTTTGAGAAACTGCCGTGTGTTCTGTTAAAGCATCTCACCGAGTTACAGCATTCCCCTCAAGAAGGCTTTCGCTAAGACTGTTCTTGTGGGATTTGCAAAGTGATATTTGGAAGCCCATAGAGGACTATGGTGAAAAAGGAAATATCTTTCGTTAATACTGGAAAGAAGATATCTGAGAAACTGCTTTGTGTTCTGTTAATTCATCTCACAGCGTTACAGTTTTCCCCTCCCGAAGTCTTTCGCTTCCACAGTTCTTGTGGAATCTGCATAGTGATATTTGGAATCCCATAGAGGGCTATGGTGAAAATGGAAATACCTTCAATTAAAAAATGAAAGGAAGCTTTCCGAGAAACTGCTTTGTGTTCTGTTAATTCATCTCAAAGAATTACAGCTTTCCCCTCAAGAAGCATTCCGCTAAGACTGTTTTTGAGGAATTTCCAAAGTGATATGTGGAAGCCCATAGAGGGCTATGGTGAAAATGGAAACATCCTAAGATACTTACCGAAGAGAAGCTGTCTGAAAAACTGCTTGGTGTTCTGTTAGTTCATCTCACAGAGCTACAGCTTTTCCCTCAAGAAGCCGTTCATTAAGACTGTTTTGTGAAATTTGGAAAGTGATATTTGGAAACCCATAGAGGACTATGGTGAAAAAGGAAATATCTTCCGTTAAAAACTGGAAAGAAGCATTCTGAGAAAATGCCGTGTCTTCTGTTAATACGTCTCACTGAGTTACAGCTTTCCTCTCAAGAAGCCTTTCGCTAAGACTGTTCTTGTGGGATTTGCAATGTGATATTTGGAAGCCCATAGAGGACTATGGTGAGAAAGGAAATATCCTCCGTTAAAAACTGGAAAGAAGATTTGTGAGAAAATGCTTTGTGTTCTGTTAATTCATCTCACAGAGTTAGAGCTTTCCCCTCAAGAAGCCTTTCGCTAAGACTGTTCTTGTGGAATTTGCAAAGTGATATTTGGAAGCCCATAGAGGTCTATGGTGAAAAAGGAAATATCCTCAGTTAAAAACTGGAAAGAAGCTTTCTGAGAAACTGCTTTGTGTTCAGTTAGTTCCTCTCACAGAGTTACAGCTTTCCCCTCAAGAAGACTTTCGCTAAGAATGTTCATGTCGAATTTTCAAAGTGATAATTGGAATCCCATAGAGGGCTATGGTGAAAAAGGAAATATCCTAAGGTAAAAACTGAAAAGTAGGTTTCTGAGAAAATGTTTTGTCTTCTGATAATTCATCTTACAGTGTTACAGCTTTACCCTCAAGAAGCCTTTCACTAAAACTTTTTTTCTGGAATTTGCAAAGTGATATTTGGAAACCCTATAGCCCTATGGTGAAAATGGAAATATCCTAAGATAAAAAACGAAAAGAAGGTTTCTGGGAAACTGCTTTGAATTCTTTTAATTCATCTTACAGATTTACAGCTTTTATCTCCAGAATCCTTTCGCTAAGACTGTTCTTGTGGAATTCGCAAAATGTTTTTGGAAGCCCATAGAGGGCTATGCTGAAAAAGGAAATATCCTAAGATAAAAACTGAAAAGAAGCTTTCTGAGAAACTGCTTTGTGTTCTGTTAATTCATCTCAGAGCGTTACAGCTTTCCCCTCAAGAAGTCTTTCACAAAGACTGTTCTTGTGTAATTTGCAAAGTGATATTTGGAAGACCATAGAGGGCTATGTTGAAAAAGGAAATATAGTAAGATAAAATCCGAAAAGAAGCTTTCTGAGAAACTGCTTTGTGTTCTGTTAATTCATCTCAAAGTGTCACAGATTTCCCCTCATGAGGCCGTTCACTAAGACTGTTCTTCTGAAATTTGGAAAGTGATATCTAGAATCTCATAGAGGGCAATGGTGAAAGAGGAAATATTTTCCGATAAAAACTGTAAAGAAGCTTTCTGATAAACTGCTTTGTGTTCTATTAGTTCATCTCACAGAGTTACAGCTTTCCCTTCAAGAAGCAGTTCACTGAGACTATTCTTGTGAAATTTGCAAAGTGATATTAGAAAACTCCTAGAGGGTTATGGTGAAAAAGGAAATATCTTCCGTAAAAAACTGGAAAGAAGCTTTTTGAGAAACTGCCGTGTGTTCTGTTAAAGCATCTCACCGAGTTACAGCTTTCCCTGAAGAAGGCTTTCGCTAAGACTGTTCTTGTGGGATTTGCAAAGTGATATTTGGAAGTCCCTAGAGGGCTATGGTGAAAAAGGAAATATCTTTCGTTAAAAACTGGAAAGAAGATATCTGAGAAACTGCTTTGTGTTCTGTTAATTCATCTCACAGAGTTCCAGTTTTCCCCTCCAGAAGTCTTTCGCTTCCACTGTTCTTGTGGAATTTGCATAGTGATATTTGGAATCCCATAGAGGGTTATGGTGAAAATGGAAATAACTTCAGTTAAAAAATGAAAAGAAGCTTTCCGAGAAACTGCTTTGTGTTCTGTTAATTCATTTCAAAGAGTTACAGCTTTCCCCTCAAGAAGCCTTCCGCTAAGACTGTTTTTGAGGAATTTCCAAAGTGATATGTGGAAGCCCATAGAGGGCTATGGTGAAAATGGAAATATCGTAAGATACTTACCGAAAAGAAGCTGTCTGAAAAAGTGCTTTGTGTTCTGTTAGTTCATCTCACAGATCTACAGCTTTTCCCTCAAGAAACCGTTCACTAAGACTGTTTTGTGAAATTTGCAAAGTGATATTTGGAAGCCCATAGAGGGCTAAGGTGAAAAAGGAAATATCTTCCGTTAAAAACTGGAAAGAACCATTCTGAGAAAATGCGGTGTGTTCTGTTAGTACATATCACCGAGCTACAGCTTTCCCCTCAGGAAGCCGTTCACTAAGACTGTTCTTGTGGAATTGCAAAGTGATATTTGGAGGCACATAGAGGGCAATGGTGAAAAAGGAAACATCCCAAGATAAAAACTGAAAAGAAGCTTTCTGAGAAACTGCTTTGTGTTCTGTTAATTCAACTCACAGTTACTCTTTTACCTCAAGAAGCCTTTCGCTAAGACTGTTCTTGTGGAATTTGCAAAGTGATATTTGGAAGCCCATAGAGGTCTATGGTGAAAAAGGAAATATCCTCAGTTAAAAACTGGAAAGAAGCTTTCTGAGAAACTCCTTTGTGTTCAGTTAGTTCCTCTCACAGAGTTACAGTTTTCCCCTCAAGAAGACTTTCGCTAAGACTGTTCATGTGGAATTTTCAAAGTGATAATTGGAATCCCATAGAGGGCTATGGTGAAAAAGGAAATATCCTAAGGTAAAAACTGAAAAGTAGGTTTCTGAGAAAATGTTTTGTGTTCTGTTAATTCATCTTACAGAGTTACAGCTTTACCCTCAAGAAGCCTTTCGCTAAGACTTTTCTTCTGGAATTTGCAAAGTGATATTTGGAAACCCTATAGCCCTATGGTGAAAATGGAAATATCCTAAGATAAAAAACGAAAAGAAGGTTTCTGAGAAACTGCTTTGAATTCTTTTAATTCATCTTACAGATTTACAGCTTTTATCTCCAGAATCCTTTCGCTAAGACGGTTCTTGTGGAATTTGCAAAATGTTTTTGGAAGCCCATAGAGGGCTATGCTGAAAAAGGAAATATCCTAAGATAAAAACTGAAAAGAAGCTTTCTGAGAAACTGCTTTGTGTTCTGTTAATTCATCTCAGAGAGTTACAGCTTTCCCCTCAAGAAGTCTTTCACAAAGACTGTTCTTGTGTAATTTGCAAAGTGATATTTGGACGACCATAGAGGGCTATGTTGAAAAAGGAAATATAGTAAGATAAAATCCGAAAAGAAGCTTTCTGAGAAACTGCTTTGTGTTCTGTTAATTCATCTCAAAGTGTCACAGATTTCCCCTCATGAGGCCGTTCACTAAGACTGTTCTTCTGAAATTTGGAAAGTGATATTTAGAATCTCATAGAGGGCAATGGTGAAAAAGGAAATATTTTCTGATAAAAACTGTAAAGAAGCTTTCTGATAAACTGCTTGGTGTTCTGTTAGTTCATCTCACAGAGTTACAGCTTTCCCTTCAAGAAGCAGTTCACTGAGACTATTCTTGTGAAATTTGCAAAGTGATATTAGAAAACTCCTAGAGGGCTATGGTGAAAAAGGAAATATCTTCCGTTAAAAACTGGAAAGAAGCTTTTTGAGAAACTGCCGTGTGTTCTGTTAAAGCATCTCACCGAGTTACAGCTTTCCCCTCAAGAAGGCTTTCGCTAAGACTGTTCTTGTGGGATTTGCAAAGTGATATTTGGAAGTCCCTAGAGGGCTATGGTGAAAAAGGAAATATCTTTCGTTAAAAACTGGAAAGAAGATATCTGAGAAACTGCTTTGTGTTCTGTTAAATCATCTCACAGAGTTAGAGTTTTCCCCTCCAGAAGTCTTTCGCTTCCACTGTTCTTGTGGAATTTGCATAGTGATATTTGGAATCCCATAGAGGGCTATGGTGAAAATGGAAATAACTTCAGTTAAAAAATGAAAAGAAGCTTTCCGAGAAACTGCTTTGTGTTCTGTTAATTCATCTCAAAGAGTTACAGCTTTCCCCTCAAGAAGCCTTCCGCTAAGACTGTTTTTGAGGAATTTCCAAAGTGATATGTGGAAGCCCATAGAGGGCTATGGTGAAAATGGAAATATCCTAAGATAAAAACTGAAAGGAAGCTTTCTGAGAAACTGCTTTGTGTTCTGTTAATTCAACTCACAGTTACTCTTTTACCTCAGGAAGCCTTTCGCTAAGGCTGTCTTTGTGGAATTTCCAAAGTGATATTTCGATACCCATAGTAGGCTATGGTGAAAATGGAAATATCCTAAGATAAAAACCGAAAAGAAGCTGTATGGAAAGCTGCTTTGTGTTTTGTTAGTTCACTCACAGAGTTACAGCTTTCCCCTCAAGAAGCCGTTAACTAAGACTGTTTTGTGAAATTTGCAAAGTGATATTTGGAAGCCCATAGAGGGCTAAGGTGAAAAAGGAAATATCTTCCGTTAAAACCTGGAAAGAACCATTCTGAGAAAATGCGGTGTGTTCTGTTAGTACATATCACCGAGGTACAGCTTTCCTCTCAAGAAGCCTTTCGCTAAGACTGTTCTTGTGGAATTTGCAAAGTCATATTTGGAAGCCCATAGAGGACTATGGTGAAAAAGGAACTAACTTCCGTTAAAAACTGGAAAGAAGATTTGTGAGAAACTGCTTTGTGTTCTGTTAATTCAACTCACAGAGTTACAGATTTCCCCTTCAGAAGCCTTTCGCTAAGACTGTTCTTCTGGAATTTGCAAAGTGATATTTGGAAGCCCATGGAGGGCTATGGTGAAAAGGGAAATAACTTCCGTTAAAAACTGGAAAGAAGCTTTCTGAGAAACTGCCGTGTGTTCTGTTAATATATCTCACCGAGTTACAGCTTTCCCCTCAAGAAGCCTTTCTATAAGACTGTTCTTGTGGAATTTGCAAAGTGATACTTGGAAGCCCATAGAGGGCTATTTTGAAAATGGAAATATCCTAAGATAAAAACCGAAAAGAAGCTGTCTGAGAAACTGCTTTGTGTTGTGTTAGTTCATCTCACAGTGTTACAGCTTTCCCCTCAAGAAGCCCTTCACTAAGACTGTTCTTGTGAAATTTGCAAACTGATATTTGTAATCCCATAGAGGACTTGGGTGAAAAAGGAAATATCTTTCGTTAAAAACTGGAAAGAAGATTTCTGAGAAACTGCTTTGTGTTCTGTTAATTCATCTCAGAGAGTTACAGAATTCCCCTCAAGAGGCCGTTCACTAAGACTGTTCTTGTGGAATTTGCAAAGTGATATTTTGAAGCCCATAGTGGACTATGTTGAATAAGCAAATATCTTCCGCTAAAAACTGGAAAGAACCTTTCTGTGAAACTGCTTTGTGTTCCGTTAATTAATCTCACAGAGTTACAGCTTTTCTATCATGTATCCGATCACTAAGGCTGTTCTTTTGGAATATGCAAAGTGATATTTGGAAGCCCATAGAGGGCTACGGTGAAAAAGGAAATATCCTAAGACAAAAACTGAAAAGAAGCTTTCTGAGAAACTGCTTTGTGTTCTGTTAATTCGTCACCAGAGTTACAGCTTTCCCCTCAAAAAGCCTTTCGCTAAGACTGTTCTTGTGGAATTTGCAAAGTGAAATTTGGAAGCCCATTGAGGGCTATGATGAAAAAGGACATTTCTTCCATTAAAAACCTGAGAAACTGCTTCGTGTTTTGTTAGTTCATCTCACAGAATTACAGCGTTGCTCCCAGAAGCCTTTCGCTAAGACTGTTCTTGTGGAATTTGCAAAGTGATCTTAGAAGCCCGTAGAGGGCTATGGTGAAAAAGGAAATAACTTACGTTAAAAATTGGAAAGAAGCTTTCTGAGAAACTGATGTGTGTTCTGTTAAAACATCTCACCGTGTTACAGCTTTCACCTCAAGAAGCCTTTCGCTAAGACTGTTCTTGTGGAATTTTCTAAGTGATATTTGGAATCCCATAGAGGGCTATGGTGAAAAAGGAAAGATCTTCCGTTAAAAACTGGAAAGAACCTTTCTGAGAAATTGCTTTGTGTTCTTTTAATTCATCTCACAGAGTTACTGCGTTCCTCTCAAGAAGCCTTTCGCTAAGACTGTTCTTGTGGAATTTGCAAAGTGATATTTGGAAGCCCATATAGGGTTATGGTGAAAAAGGAAATATCTTCCGTTAAAAACTGGAAAGAAGCATTCTGAGAAACTGCTTTGTGTTCTCTTAGTTCATCTCACAGAGTTACAGCTTGCCCCTCTAGAAGCCTTTCGCTAAGACTGTTCTTGTGGAATTTGCAAAGTGACATTTGGAAGCCCATAGTGGGCTATGGTGAAAAAGGAAATATCCTAAGATAAAAACGGAAAAGAAGCTTTCTGAGAAACTGCCTTGTGTTCTGTTAATTCATCTCACAGGGTTACAGCTTTCTCCACAAGAAGCCTTTCGCTAAGACTGTTCTTGTGGAATTTCAAAGTGATATTTGTAAAGCCATAGAAGGATATGATGAAAAAGGAAATATCTTCTGTTAAAAACTGGAAAGAAGCTTTCTGAGAAACTGCTTTGTGTTCTGTTAATTCATCTCACAGAGATACAGCTTTCTCCTCAAGAAGTTTTCGCTAAGACTGTGCTTCTGGAATTTGGAAAGTGATATTTGGAAGCCCATAGAGGGCTACGGTGAAAAAGGAAATAACTTCCGTTAAAAAACAGGAAAGAAGCTTTCTGAGAAACTGCTTTGTGTTCTGCTAATTCATCTCAAGAGTTACAGCTTTCCCCTCAAGCAGTCTTTCGCTAAGACTGTTCTTGGGGAATTTGCAAAGTGATATTTGGAAGCCCATAGAGGGCTATGGTGAAAAAGGAAATATCCTAAGATAAAAACTGGGAAGAATCTTTCTGAGAAATTGCTTTGTGTTCTGTTAATTCATCTCACAGAGTTACTGCATTCCCCTCAAGAAGCCTTTCGCTAAGACTGTTCTTGTGGAATTTGAAAAGTGATATTTGGAAGCCCATAGAGGGTTATGGTGAAAAAGGAAAATCTTCCCTTAAAAACTGGAAAGAAGCTTCCTGAGAAACTGCTTTGTATTCGGTTAATTCAACTCACAGTTACTGCTTTCTCCTCAAAAAGCCTTTCGCTAACACTGTTCTTATGCAATTTGCAAAGTGATATTTGGAAGCCCTTAGAAGGTTAAGGTGAAAAAGGAAATATCTACCGTTAAAAACTGTAAAGAAGCTTTCTGAGAAACTGCTCTGTGTTCTGTTAATTCATCTCACAGTGTTACAGCATTCCCTTCAGGAAGCCTTTCGCTAAGTCTGTTCTTGTGGAATATTCAAGGTGATATCTGGAAGCCCATAGAGTGCTATGGTGAAAAAGGAAATATCTTCCGTTAAAAACTGGAAAGAAGCTTTCTGAGAAACTGCTCTGTGTTCTGTTAATTCATCTCACAGAGTTACAGCTTTCCCCTCAAGAAGCCTTTCGCTAAGACTGTTCTTGTGAAATTTGCACATTGATATCTGGAAGTCCATACAGGGCTACGGTGTAAAAGGAAATATCTTCCGATAAAAACTGGAAGGAAGCTTTATGAGAAACTGCTTTGTGTCCTGTTAATTCATCTCACAGAGTTACAGCCTTCCCTTCAAGATGCCTTTCGCTAAGACTCTTCTTGTGGAATTGGCAAAGTGTTATTTGGAAGCCCGTAGAGGTCTACGGTGAAAAAGGAAATATCTTCCTTTAAAAACTGGAAAGAAGCTTTCTGAGAAACTGCTTTGTGTTCTGTTAATTCATCTCACAGAGTCACTGCTTTCACCTCAAGAATCCTTTCGCTGAGACTCTTCATGTGGAAATTTCATAGTGATATTTTCAAGCCCATAGAGGGCTAAGGTGAAAAAGGAAATATCCTAAGATAAAAACTGAAAAGAAGCATTCTGAGAAACTACTTTGTGTTCTGTTAATTCATCTCACAGTGTTACAGCTTTGCCCTCAAGAAGCCTTTCGCGAAGACACTTCTTGTGGAATTTGCAAAGTGATATTTGGAAGCCCATAGAGGGCTATGGTGAAAAAGGAAATATCTTTTGTTAAAAACTGAAAGAGGCTTTCTGAGAAACTGCTCTGTGTTCTATTAATTCATCTCACAGAGTTACTGCTTTCCCAGAAAGAAGCCATTCTCTAAGATTCTTCTTGTGGATTTTTCAAAGTGATATTGGAAGCCCATAGAGGGCTATGGTGAAAAAGGGAATATCTTCCGTTAAAAACTGGAAAGAATCTTTCTGAGAAACTACTTTGTGTTCTGTTAATTCATCTCACAGAGTTACAGCTTTCCCCTCAAGAAGCCTTTCGCTAAGACTGTTCTTCTGGAATTTTGAAAGTGATATTTGGAATCCCATAGAGGGCTATGGTGAAAAAGGAAAGATCTTCCGTTAAAAACTGGAAAGAACCTTTCTGAGAAATTGCTTTGTGTTCTTTTAATTCATCTCACAGAGTTACTGCGTTCCTCTCAAGAAGCCTTTCGCTAAGACTGTTCTTGTGGAATTTGCAAAGTGATATTTGGAAGCCCATATAGGGTTATGGTGAAAAAGGAAATATCTTCCGTTAAAAACTGGAAAGAAGCATTCTGAGAAACTGCTTTGTGTTCTCTTAGTTCATCTCACAGAGTTACAGCTTGCCCCTCTAGAAGCCTTTCGCTAAGACTGTTCTTGTGGAATTTGCAAAGTGACATTTGGAAGCCCATAGTGGGCTATGGTGAAAAAGGAAATATCCTAAGATAAAAACTGAAAAGAAGCTTTCTGAGAAACTGCCTTGTGTTCTGTTAATTCATCTCACAGGGTTACAGCTTTCTCCACAAGAAGCCTTTCGCTAAGACTGTTCTTGTGGAATTTCAAAGTGATATTTGTAAAGCCATAGAAGGATATGATGAAAAAGGAAATATCTTCTGTTAAAAACTGGAAAGAAGCTTTCTGAGAAACTGCTTTGTGTTCTGTTAATTCATCTCACAGAGATACAGCTTTCTCCTCAAGAAGTTTTCGCTAAGACTGTGCTTCTGGAATTTGGAAAGTGATATTTGGAAGCCCATAGAGGGCTACGGTGAAAAAGGAAATAACTTCCGTTAAAAAACAGGAAAGAAGCTTTCTGAGAAACTGCTTTCTGTTCTGCTAATTCATCTCAAGAGTTACAGCTTTCCCCTCAAGCAGTCTTTCGCTAAGACTGTTCTTGGGGAATTTGCAAAGTGATATTTGGAAGCCCATAGAGGGCTATGGTGAAAAAAGAAGTATCTTCCGTTAAAAAGTGGAAAGAAGCTTTCTGAGAATCTGCTTTGTGTTCTGTTAATTCATCTCACAGTGTTACAAATCTCTCCTCAAGTAACCTTTAGCTAAGGCTGATCTTGTGGAATTTGGAAAGTGATATTTGGAAGCCTATAGGGGGCTATGGTGAAAAAGGAAGTATCTTCCGTTAAAATCTGGAAGAAGATTTCTGAGAAACTACTTTGTGTTCTGTTAATTCATCTCAGAGACTTACATCTTTCCCCTCATGAAGCCTTTCCCTAAGACTCTTCTTGTGGAATTTGCAAAGTGATATTTCGAAGCCCACAGAGGGCTATGGTGAAAAAGGAGATATCCTAAGATAAAAACTGAAGAGAAACTTTCTGAGAAACTGCTCTGTATTCTCTTAATTCATCTCACAGAGTTACTGCGTTCCCCTCAAGAAGCCTTTCGCTAAGACTGTTCTTGTGGAATTTGAAAAGTGATATTTGGAAGCCCATAGAGGGTTATGGTGAAAAAGGAAAATCTTCCCTTAAAAACTGGAAAGAAGCTTCCTGAGAAACTGCTTTGTATTCGGTTAATTCAACTCACAGTTACTGCTTTCTCCTCAAAAAGCCTTTCGCTAACACTGTTCTTATGCAATTTGCAAAGTGATATTTGGAAGCCCTTAGAGGGTTAAGGTGAAAAAGGAAATATCTACCGTTAAAAACTGTAAAGAAGCTTTCTGAGAAACTGCTCTGTGTTCTGTTAATTCATCTCACAGTGTTACAGCATTCCCTTCAGGAAGCCTTTCGCTAAGTCTGTTCTTGTGGAATATTCAAGGTGATATCTGGAAGCCCATAGAGTGCTATGGTGAAAAAGGAAATATCTTCCGTTAAAAACTGGAAAGAAGCTTTCTGAGAAACTGCTCTGTGTTCTGTTAATTCATCTCACAGAGTTACAGCTTTCCCCTCAAGAAGACTTTCGCTAAGACTGTTCTTGTGAAATTTGCACATTGATATCTGGAAGTCCATACAGGGCTACGGTGTAAAAGGAAATATCTTCCGATAAAAACTGGAAGGAAGCTTTATGAGAAACTGCTTTGTGTCCTGTTAATTCATCTCACAGAGTTACAGCCTTCCCTTCAAGATGCCTTTCGCTAAGACTCTTCTTGTGGAATTGGCAAAGTGTTATTTGGAAGCCCGTAGAGGTCTACGGTGAAAAAGGAAATATCTTCCTTTAAAAACTGGAAAGAAGCTTTCTGAGAAACTGCTTTGTGTTCTGTTAATTCATCTCACAGAGTCACTGCTTTCACCTCAAGAATCCTTTCGCTGAGACTCTTCATGTGGAAATTTCATAGTGATATTTTCAAGCCCATAGAGGGCTAAGGTGAAAAAGGAAATATCCTAAGATAAAAACTGAAAAGAAGCATTCTGAGAAACTACTTTGTGTTCTGTTAATTCATCTCACAGTGTTACAGCTTTGCCCTCAAGAAGCCTTTCGCGAAGACACTTCTTGTGGAATTTGCAAAGTGATATTTGGAAGCCCATAGAGGGCTATGGTGAAAAAGGAAATATCTTTTGTTAAAAACTGAAAGAGGCTTTCTGAGAAACTGCTCTGTGTTCTATTAATTCATCTCACAGAGTTACTGCTTTCCCAGAAAGAAGCCATTCTCTAAGATTCTTCTTGTGGATTTTTCAAAGTGATATTGGAAGCCCATAGAGGGCTATGGTGAAAAAGGGAATATCTTCCGTTAAAAACTGGAAAGAATCTTTCTGAGAAACTACTTCGTGTTCTGTTAATTCATCTCACAGAGTTACAGCTTTCCCCTCAAGAAGCCTTTCGCTAAGACTGTTCTTCTGGAATTTCGAAAGTGATATTTGGAATCCCATAGAGGGCTATGGTGAAAAAGGAAAGATCTTCCGTTAAAAACTGGAAAGAACCTTTCTGAGAAATTGCTTTGTGTTCTTTTAATTCATCTCACAGAGTTACTGCGTTCCTCTCAAGAAGCCTTTCGCTAAGACTGTTCTTGTGGAATTTGCAAAGTGATATTTGGAAGCCCATAGAGGGCTATGGTGAAAAAGGAAAGATCTTCCGTTAAAAACTGGAAAGAAGCATTCTGAGAAAGTGCTTTGTGTTCTCTTAGTTCATCTCACAGAGTTACAGCTTGCCCCTCTAGAAGCCTTTCGCTAAGACTGTTCTTGTGGAATTTGCAAAGTGACATTTGGAAGCCCATAGTGGGCTATGGTGAAAAAGGAAATATCCTAAGATAAAAACTGAAAAGAAGCTTTCTGAGAAACTGCCTTGTGTTCTGTTAATTCATCTCACAGGGTTACAGCTTTCTCCACAAGAAGCCTTTCGCTAAGACTGTTCTTGTGGAATTTCAAAGTGATATTTGTAAAGCCATAGAAGGATATGATGAAAAAGGAAATATCTTCTGTTAAAAACTGGAAAGAAGCTTTCTGAGAAACTGCTTTGTGTTCTGTTAATTCATCTCACAGAGATACAGCTTTCTCCTCAAGAAGTTTTCGCTAAGACTGTGCTTCTGGAATTTGGAAAGTGATATTTGGAAGCCCATAGAGGGCTACGGTGAAAAAGGAAATAACTTCCGTTAAAAAACAGGAAAGAAGCTTTCTGAGAAACTGCTTTGTGTTCTGCTAATTCATCTCAAGAGTTACAGCTTTCCCCTCAAGCAGTCTTTCGCTAAGACTGTTCTTGGGGAATTTGCAAAGTGATATTTGGAAGCCCATAGAGGGCTATGGTGAAAAAAGAAGTATCTTCCGTTAAAAAGTGGAAAGAAGCTTTCTGAGAATCTGCTTTGTGTTCTGTTAATTCATCTCACAGTGTTACAAATCTCTCCTCAAGTAACCTTTAGCTAAGGCTGATCTTGTGGAATTTGGAAAGTGATATTTGGAAGCCCATAGGGGGCTATGGTGAAAAAGGAAGTATCTTCCGTTAAAATCTGGAAGAAGATTTCTGAGAAACTACTTTGTGTTCTGTTAATTCATCTCAGAGACTTACATCTTTCCCCTCATGAAGCCTTTCCCTAAGACTCTTCTTGTGGAATTTGCAAAGTGATATTTCGAAGCCCACAGAGGGCTATGGTGAAAAAGGAGATATCCTAAGATAAAAACTGAAGAGAAACTTTCTGAGAAACTGCTCTGTATTCTCTTAATTCATCTCACAGAGTTACTGCGTTCCCCTCAAGAAGCCTTTCGCTAAGACTGTTCTTGTGGAATTTGAAAAGTGATATTTGGAAGCCCATAGAGGGTTATGGTGAAAAAGGAAAATCTTCCCTTAAAAACTGGAAAGAAGCGTCCTGAGAAACTGCTTTGTGTTCGGTTAATTCAACTCACAGTTACTGCTTTCTCTTCAAAAAGCCTTTCGCTAACACTGTTCTTATGCAATTTGCAAAGTGATATTTGGAAGCCCTTAGAGGGTTAAGGTGAAAAAGGACATATCTACCGTTAAAAACTGTAAAGAAGCTTTCTGAGAAACTGCTCTGTGTTCTGTTAATTCATCTCACAGTGTTACAGCATTCCCTTCAGGAAGCCTTTCGCTAAGTCTGTTCTTGTGGAATATTCAAGGTGATATCTGGAAGCCCATAGAGTGCTATGGTGAAAAAGGAAATATCTTCCGTTAAAAACCGGAATGAAGCTTTCTGAGAAACTGCTCTGTGTTCTGTTAATTCATCTCACAGAGTTACAGCTTTCCCCTCAAGAAGCCTTTCGCTAAGACTGTTCTTGTGAAATTTGCACATTGATATTTGGAAGTCCATACAGGGCTACGGTGTAAAAGGAAATATCTTCCGATAAAAACTGGAAGGAAGCTTTATGAGAAACTGCTTTGTGTTCTGTTAATTCATCTCACAGAGTCACTGCTTTCACCTCAAGAATCCTTTCGCTGAGACTCTTCATGTGGAAATTTCATAGTGATATTTTCAAGCCCATAGAGGGCTAAGGTGAAAAAGGAAATATCCTAAGATAAAAACTGAAAAGAAGCATTCTGAGAAACTACTTTGTGTTCTGTTAATTCATCTCACAGTGTTACAGCTTTGCCCTCAAGAAGCCTTTCGCGAAGACACTTCTTGTGGAATTTGCAAAGTGATATTTGGAAGCCCATAGAGGGCTATGGTGAAAAAGGAAATATCTTTTGTTAAAAACTGAAAGAGGCTTTCTGAGAAACTGCTCTGTGTTCTATTAATTCATCTCACAGAGTTACTGCTTTCCCAGAAAGAAGCCATTCTCTAAGATTCTTCTTGTGGATTTTTCAAAGTGATATTGGAAGCCCATAGAGGGCTATGGTGAAAAAGGGAATATCTTCCGTTAAAAACTGGAAAGAATCTTTCTGAGAAACTACTTCGTGTTCTGTTAATTCATCTCACAGAGTTACAGCTTTCCCCTCAAGAAGCCTTTCGCTAAGACTGTTCTTCTGGAATTTTGAAAGTGATATTTGGAATCCCATAGAGGGCTATGGTGAAAAAGGAAAGATCTTCCGTTAAAAACTGGAAAGAACCTTTCTGAGAAATTGCTTTGTGTTCTTTTAATTCATCTCACAGAGTTACTGCGTTCCTCTCAAGAAGCCTTTCGCTAAGACTGTTCTTGTGGAATTTGCAAAGTGATATTTGGAAGCCCATAGAGGGCTATGGTGAAAAAGGAAAGATCTTCCGTTAAAAACTGGAAAGAAGCATTCTGAGAAATTGCTTTGTGTTCTCTTAGTTCATCTCACAGAGTTACAGCTTGCCCCTCTAGAAGCCTTTCGCTAAGACTGTTCTTGTGGAATTTGCAAAGTGACATTTGGAAGCCCATAGTGGGCTATGGTGAAAAAGGAAATATCCTAAGATAAAAACTGAAAAGAAGCTTTCTGAGAAACTGCCTTGTGTTCTGTTAATTCATCTCACAGGGTTACAGCTTTCTCCACAAGAAGCCTTTCGCTAAGACTGTTCTTGTGGAATTTCAAAGTGATATTTGTAAAGCCATAGAAGGATATGATGAAAAAGGAAATATCTTCTGTTAAAAACTGGAAAGAAGCTTTCTGAGAAACTGCTTTGTGTTCTGTTAATTCATCTCACAGAGATACAGCTTTATCCTCAAGAAGTTTTCGCTAAGACTGTGCTTCTGGAATTTGGAAAGTGATATTTGGAAGCCCATAGAGGGCTACGGTGAAAAAGGAAATAACTTCCGTTAAAAAACAGGAAAGAAGCTTTCTGAGAAACTGCTTTGTGTTCTGCTAATTCATCTCAAGAGTTACAGCTTTCCCCTCAAGCAGTCTTTCGCTAAGACTGTTCTTGGGGAATTTGCAAAGTGATATTTGGAAGCCCATAGAGGGCTATGGTGAAAAAGGAAATATCCTAAGATAAAAACTGGGAAGAATCTTTCTGAGAAATTGCTTTGTGTTCTGTTAATTCATCTCACAGGGTTACTGCATTCGCCTCAAGAAGCCTTTCGCTAAGACTGTTCTTGTGGAATTTGAAAAGTGATATTTGGAAGCCCATAGAGGGTTATGGTGAAAAAGGAAAATCTTCCCTTAAAAACTGGAAAGAAGCTTCCTGAGAAACTGCTTTGTGTTCGGTTAATTCAACTCACAGTTACTGCTTTCTCCTCAAAAAGCCTTTCGCTAACACTGTTCTTATGCAATTTGCAAAGTGATATTTGGAAGCCCTTAGAGGGTTAAGGTGAAAAAGGACATATCTACCGTTAAAAACTGTAAAGAAGCTTTCTGAGAAACTGCTCTGTGTTCTGTTAATTCATCTCACAGTGTTACAGCATTCCCTTCAGGAAGCCTTTCGCTAAGTCTGTTCTTGTGGAATATTCAAGGTGATATCTGGAAGCCCATAGAGTGCTATGGTGAAAAAGGAAATATCTTCCGTTAAAAACTGGAAAGAAGCTTTCTGAGAAACTGCTCTGTGTTCTGTTAATTCATCTCACAGAGTTACAGCTTTCCCCTCAAGAAGACTTTCGCTAAGACTGTTCTTGTGAAATTTGCACATTGATATCTGGAAGTCCATACAGGGCTACGGTGTAAAAGGAAATATCTTCCGATAAAAACTGGAAGGAAGCTTTATGAGAAACTGCTTTGTGTCCTGTTAATTCATCTCACAGAGTTACAGCCTTCCCTTCAAGATGCCTTTCGCTAAGACTCTTCTTGTGGAATTGGCAAAGTGTTATTTGGAAGCCCGTAGAGGTCTACGGTGAAAAAGGAAATATCTTCCTTTAAAAACTGGAAAGAAGGTTTCTGAGAAACTGCTTTGTGTTCTGTTAATTCATCTCACAGAGTCACTGCTTTCACCTCAAGAATCCTTTCGCTGAGACTCTTCATGTGGAAATTTCATAGTGATATTTTCAAGCCCATAGAGGGCTAAGGTGAAAAAGGAAATATCCTAAGATAAAAACTGAAAAGAAGCATTCTGAGAAACTACTTTGTGTTCTGTTAATTCATCTCACAGTGTTACAGCTTTGCCCTCAAGAAGCCTTTCGCGAAGACACTTCTTGTGGAATTTGCAAAGTGATATTTGGAAGCCCATAGAGGGCTATGGTGAAAAAGGAAATATCTTTTGTTAAAAACTGAAAGAGGCTTTCTGAGAAACTGCTCTGTGTTCTATTAATTCATCTCACAGAGTTACTGCTTTCCCAGAAAGAAGCCATTCTCTAAGATTCTTCTTGTGGATTTTTCAAAGTGATATTGGAAGCCCATAGAGGGCTATGGTGAAAAAGGGAATATCTTCCGTTAAAAACTGGAAAGAATCTTTCTGAGAAACTACTTTGTGTTCTGTTAATTCATCTCACAGAGTTACAGCTTTCCCCTCAAGAAGCCTTTCGCTAAGACTGTTCTTCTGGAATTTTGAAAGTGATATTTGGAATCCCATAGAGGGCTATGGTGAAAAAGGAAAGATCTTCCGTTAAAAACTGGAAAGAACCTTTCTGAGAAATTGCTTTGTGTTCTTTTAATTCATCTCACAGAGTTACTGCGTTCCTCTCAAGAAGCCTTTTGCTAAGACTGTTCTTGTGGAATTTGCAAAGTGATATTTGGAAGCCCATATAGGGTTATGGTGAAAAAGGAAATATCTTCCGTTAAAAACTGGAAAGAAGCATTCTGAGAAACTGCTTTGTGTTCTCTTAGTTCATCTCACAGAGTTACAGCTTGCCCCTCTAGAAGCCTTTCGCTAAGACTGTTCTTGTGGAATTTGCAAAGTGACATTTGGAAGCCCATAGTGGGCTATGGTGAAAAAGGAAATATCCTAAGATAAAAACTGAAAAGAAGCTTTCTGAGAAACTGCCTTGTGTTCTGTTAATTCATCTCACAGGGTTACAGCTTTCTCCACAAGAAGCCTTTCGCTAAGACTGTTCTTGTGGAATTTCAAAGTGATATTTGTAAAGCCATAGAAGGATATGATGAAAAAGGAAATATCTTCTGTTAAAAACTGGAAAGAAGCTTTCTGAGAAACTGCTTTGTGTTCTGTTAATTCATCTCACAGAGATACAGCTTTCTCCTCAAGAAGTTTTCGCTAAGACTGTGCTTCTGGAATTTGGAAAGTGATATTTGGAAGCCCATAGAGGGCTACGGTGAAAAAGGAAATAACTTCCGTTAAAAAACAGGAAAGAAGCTTTCTGAGAAACTGCTTTGTGTTCTGCTAATTCATCTCAAGAGTTACAGCTTTCCCCTCAAGCAGTCTTTCGCTAAGACTGTTCTTGGGGAATTTGCAAAGTGATATTTGGAAGCCCATAGAGGGCTATGGTGAAAAAAGAAGTATCTTCCGTTAAAAAGTGGAAAGAAGCTTTCTGAGAATCTGCTTTGTGTTCTGTTAATTCATCTCACAGTGTTACAAATCTCTCCTCAAGTAACCTTTAGCTAAGGCTGATCTTGTGGAATTTGGAAAGTGATATTTGGAAGCCCATAGGGGGCTATGGTGAAAAAGGAAGTATCTTCCGTTAAAATCTGGAAGAAGATTTCTGAGAAACTACTTTGTGTTCTGTTAATTCATCTCAGAGACTTACATCTTTCCCCTCATGAAGCCTTTCCCTAAGACTCTTCTTGTGGAATTTGCAAAGTGATATTTCGAAGCCCACAGAGGGCTATGGTGAAAAAGGAGATATCCTAAGATAAAAACTGAAGAGAAACTTTCTGAGAAACTGCTCTGTATTCTCTTAATTCATCTCACAGAGTTACTGCGTTCCCCTCAAGAAGCCTTTCGCTAAGACTGTTCTTGTGGAATTTGAAAAGTGATATTTGGAAGCCCATAGAGGGTTATGGTGAAAAAGGAAAATCTTCCCTTAAAAACTGGAAAGAAGCTTCCTGAGAAACTGCTTTGTGTTCGGTTAATTCAACTCACAGTTACTGCTTTCTCCTCAAAAAGCCTTTCGCTAACACTGTTCTTATGCAATTTGCAAAGTGATATTTGGAAGCCCTTAGAGGGTTAAGGTGAAAAAGGACATATCTACCGTTAAAAACTGTAAAGAAGCTTTCTGAGAAACTGCTCTGTGTTCTGTTAATTCATCTCACAGTGTTACAGCATTCCCTTCAGGAAGCCTTTCGCTAAGTCTGTTCTTGTGGAATATTCAAGGTGATATCTGGAAGCCCATAGAGTGCTATGGTGAAAAAGGAAATATCTTCCGTTAAAAACCGGAAAGAAGCTTTCTGAGAAACTGCTCTGTGTTCTGTTAATTCATCTCACAGAGTTACAGCTTTCCCCTCAAGAAGCCTTTCGCTAAGACTGTTCTTGTGAAATTTGCACATTGATATTTGGAAGTCCATACAGGGCTACGGTGTAAAAGGAAATATCTTCCGATAAAAACTGGAAGGAAGCTTTATGAGAAACTGCTTTGTGTTCTGTTAATTCATCTCACAGAGTCACTGCTTTCACCTCAAGAATCCTTTCGCTGAGACTCTTCATGTGGAAATTTCATAGTGATATTTTCAAGCCCATAGAGGGCTAAGGTGAAAAAGGAAATATCCTAAGATAAAAACTGAAAATAAGCATTCTGAGAAACTACTTTGTGTTCTGTTAATTCATCTCACAGTGTTACAGCTTTGCCCTCAAGAAGCCTTTCGCGAAGACACTTCTTGTGGAATTTGCAAAGTGATATTTGGAAGCCCATAGAGGGCTATGGTGAAAAAGGAAATATCTTTTGTTAAAAACTGAAAGAGGCTTTCTGAGAAACTGCTCTGTGTTCTATTAATTCATCTCACAGAGTTACTGCTTTCCCAGAAAGAAGCCATTCTCTAAGATTCTTCTTGTGGATTTTTCAAAGTGATATTGGAAGCCCATAGAGGGCTATGGTGAAAAAGGGAATATCTTCCGTTAAAAACTGGAAAGAATCTTTCTGAGAAACTACTTCGTGTTCTGTTAATTCATCTCACAGAGTTACAGCTTTCCCCTCAAGAAGCCTTTCGCTAAGACTGTTCTTCTGGAATTTTGAAAGTGATATTTGGAATCCCATAGAGGGCTATGGTGAAAAAGGAAAGATCTTCCGTTAAAAACTGGAAAGAACCTTTCTGAGAAATTGCTTTGTGTTCTTTTAATTCATCTCACAGAGTTACTGCGTTCCTCTCAAGAAGCCTTTCGCTAAGACTGTTCTTGTGGAATTTGCAAAGTGATATTTGGAAGCCCATAGAGGGCTATGGTGAAAAAGGAAAGATCTTCCGTTAAAAACTGGAAAGAAGCATTCTGAGAAATTGCTTTGTGTTCTCATAGTTCATCTCACAGAGTTACAGCTTGCCCCTCTAGAAGCCTTTCGCTAAGACTGTTCTTGTGGAATTTGCAAAGTGACATTTGGAAGCCCATAGTGGGCTATGGTGAAAAAGGAAATATCCTAAGATAAAAACTGAAAAGAAGCTTTCTGAGAAACTGCCTTGTGTTCTGTTAATTCATCTCACAGGGTTACAGCTTTCTCCACAAGAAGCCTTTCGCTAAGACTGTTCTTGTGGAATTTCAAAGTGATATTTGTAAAGCCATAGAAGGATATGATGAAAAAGGAAATATCTTCTGTTAAAAACTGGAAAGAAGCTTTCTGAGAAACTGCTTTGTGTTCTGTTAATTCATCTCACAGAGATACAGCTTTCTCCTCAAGAAGTTTTCGCTAAGACTGTGCTTCTGGAATTTGGAAAGTGATATTTGGAAGCCCATAGAGGGCTACGGTGAAAAAGGAAATAACTTCCGTTAAAAAACAGGAAAGAAGCTTTCTGAGAAACTGCTTTGTGTTCTGCTAATTCATCTCAAGAGTTACAGCTTTCCCCTCAAGCAGTCTTTCGCTAAGACTGTTCTTGGGGAATTTGCAAAGTGATATTTGGAAGCCCATAGAGGGCTATGGTGAAAAAGGAAATATCCTAAGATAAAAACTGGGAAGAATCTTTCTGAGAAATTGCTTTGTGTTCTGTTAATTCATCTCACAGAGTTACTGCATTCCCCTCAAGAAGCCTTTCGCTAAGACTGTTCTTGTGGAATTTGAAAAGTGATATTTGGAAGCCCATAGAGGGTTATGGTGAAAAAGGAAAATCTTCCCTTAAAAACTGGAAAGAAGCTTCCTGAGAAACTGCTTTGTGTTCGGTTAATTCAACTCACAGTTACTGCTTTCTCCTCAAAAAGCCTTTCGCTAACACTGTTCTTATGCAATTTGCAAAGTGATATTTGGAAGCCCTTAGAGGGTTAAGGTGAAAAAGGACATATCTACCGTTAAAAACTGTAAAGAAGCTTTCTGAGAAACTGCTCTGTGTTCTGTTAATTCATCTCACAGTGTTACAGCATTCCCTTCAGGAAGCCTTTCGCTAAGTCTGTTCTTGTGGAATATTCAAGGTGATATCTGGAAGCCCATAGAGTGCTATGGTGAAAAAGGAAATATCTTCCGTTAAAAACTGGAAAGAAGCTTTCTGAGAAACTGCTCTGTGTTCTGTTAATTCATCTCACAGAGTTACAGCTTTCCCCTCAAGAAGACTTTCGCTAAGACTGTTCTTGTGAAATTTGCACATTGATATCTGGAAGTCCATACAGGGCTACGGTGTAAAAGGAAATATCTTCCGATAAAAACTGGAAGGAAGCTTTATGAGAAACTGCTTTGTGTCCTGTTAATTCATCTCACAGAGTTACAGCCTTCCCTTCAAGATGCCTTTCGCTAAGACTCTTCTTGTGGAATTGGCAAAGTGTTATTTGGAAGCCCGTAGAGGTCTACGGTGAAAAAGGAAATATCTTCCTTTAAAAACTGGAAAGAAGCTTTCTGAGAAACTGCTTTGTGTTCTGTTAATTCATCTCACAGAGTCACTGCTTTCACCTCAAGAATCCTTTCGCTGAGACTCTTCATGTGGAAATTTCATAGTGATATTTTCAAGCCCATAGAGGGCTAAGGTGAAAAAGGAAATATCCTAAGATAAAAACTGAAAAGAAGCATTCTGAGAAACTACTTTGTGTTCTGTTAATTCATCTCACAGTGTTACAGCTTTGCCCTCAAGAAGCCTTTCGCGAAGACACTTCTTGTGGAATTTGCAAAGTGATATTTGGAAGCCCATAGAGGGCTATGGTGAAAAAGGAAATATCTTTTGTTAAAAACTGAAAGAGGCTTTCTGAGAAACTGCTCTGTGTTCTATTAATTCATCTCACAGAGTTACTGCTTTCCCAGAAAGAAGCCATTCTCTAAGATTCTTCTTGTGGATTTTTCAAAGTGATATTGGAAGCCCATAGAGGGCTATGGTGAAAAAGGGAATATCTTCCGTTAAAAACTGGAAAGAATCTTTCTGAGAAACTACTTTGTGTTCTGTTAATTCATCTCACAGAGTTACAGCTTTCCCCTCAAGAAGCCTTTCGCTAAGACTGTTCTTCTGGAATTTTGAAAGTGATATTTGGAATCCCATAGAGGGCTATGGTGAAAAAGGAAAGATCTTCCGTTAAAAACTGGAAAGAACCTTTCTGAGAAATTGCTTTGTGTTCTTTTAATTCATCTCACAGAGTTACTGCGTTCCTCTCAAGAAGCCTTTCGCTAAGACTGTTCTTGTGGAATTTGCAAAGTGATATTTGGAAGCCCATATAGGGTTATGGTGAAAAAGGAAATATCTTCCGTTAAAAACTGGAAAGAAGCATTCTGAGAAACTGCTTTGTGTTCTCTTAGTTCATCTCACAGAGTTACAGCTTGCCCCTCTAGAAGCCTTTCGCTAAGACTGTTCTTGTGGAATTTGCAAAGTGACATTTGGAAGCCCATAGTGGGCTATGGTGAAAAAGGAAATATCCTAAGATAAAAACTGAAAAGAAGCTTTCTGAGAAACTGCCTTGTGTTCTGTTAATTCATCTCACAGGGTTACAGCTTTCTCCACAAGAAGCCTTTCGCTAAGACTGTTCTTGTGGAATTTCAAAGTGATATTTGTAAAGCCATAGAAGGATATGATGAAAAAGGAAATATCTTCTGTTAAAAACTGGAAAGAAGCTTTCTGAGAAACTGCTTTGTGTTCTGTTAATTCATCTCACAGAGATACAGCTTTCTCCTCAAGAAGTTTTCGCTAAGACTGTGCTTCTGGAATTTGGAAAGTGATATTTGGAAGCCCATAGAGGGCTATGGTGAAAAAGGAAATAACTTCCGTTAAAAAACAGGAAAGAAGCTTTCTGAGAAACTGCTTTGTGTTCTGCTAATTCATCTCAAGAGTTACAGCTTTCCCCTCAAGCAGTCTTTCGCTAAGACTGTTCTTGGGGAATTTGCAAAGTGATATTTGGAAGCCCATAGAGGGCTATGGTGAAAAAAGAAGTATCTTCCGTTAAAAAGTGGAAAGAAGCTTTCTGAGAATCTGCTTTGTGTTCTGTTAATTCATCTCACAGTGTTACAAATCTCTCCTCAAGTAACCTTTAGCTAAGGCTGATCTTGTGGAATTTGGAAAGTGATATTTGGAAGCCCATAGGGGGCTATGGTGAAAAAGGAAGTATCTTCCGTTAAAATCTGGAAGAAGATTTCTGAGAAACTACTTTGTGTTCTGTTAATTCATCTCAGAGACTTACATCTTTCCCCTCATGAAGCCTTTCCCTAAGACTCTTCTTGTGGAATTTGCAAAGTGATATTTCGAAGCCCACAGAGGGCTATGGTGAAAAAGGAGATATCCTAAGATAAAAACTGAAGAGAAACTTTCTGAGAAACTGCTCTGTATTCTCTTAATTCATCTCACAGAGTTACTGCGTTCCCCTCAAGAAGCCTTTCGCTAAGACTGTTCTTGTGGAATTTGAAAAGTGATATTTGGAAGCCCATAGAGGGTTATGGTGAAAAAGGAAAATCTTCCCTTAAAAACTGGAAAGAAGCTTCCTGAGAAACTGCTTTGTGTTCGGTTAATTCAACTCACAGTTACTGCTTTCTCCTCAAAAAGCCTTTCGCTAACACTGTTCTTATGCAATTTGCAAAGTGATATTTGGAAGCCCTTAGAGGGTTAAGGTGAAAAAGGACATATCTACCGTTAAAAACTGTAAAGAAGCTTTCTGAGAAACTGCTCTGTGTTCTGTTAATTCATCTCACAGTGTTACAGCATTCCCTTCAGGAAGCCTTTCGCTAAGTCTGTTCTTGTGGAATATTCAAGGTGATATCTGGAAGCCCATAGAGTGCTATGGTGAAAAAGGAAATATCTTCCGTTAAAAACCGGAAAGAAGCTTTCTGAGAAACTGCTCTGTGTTCTGTTAATTCATCTCACAGAGTTACAGCTTTCCCCTCAAGAAGCCTTTCGCTAAGACTGTTCTTGTGAAATTTGCACATTGATATTTGGAAGTCCATACAGGGCTACGGTGTAAAAGGAAATATCTTCCGATAAAAACTGGAAGGAAGCTTTATGAGAAACTGCTTTGTGTTCTGTTAATTCATCTCACAGAGTCACTGCTTTCACCTCAAGAATCCTTTCGCTGAGACTCTTCATGTGGAAATTTCATAGTGATATTTTCAAGCCCATAGAGGGCTAAGGTGAAAAAGGAAATATCCTAAGATAAAAACTGAAAATAAGCATTCTGAGAAACTACTTTGTGTTCTGTTAATTCATCTCACAGTGTTACAGCTTTGCCCTCAAGAAGCCTTTCGCGAAGACACTTCTTGTGGAATTTGCAAAGTGATATTTGGAAGCCCATAGAGGGCTATGGTGAAAAAGGAAATATCTTTTGTTAAAAACTGAAAGAGGCTTTCTGAGAAACTGCTCTGTGTTCTATTAATTCATCTCACAGAGTTACTGCTTTCCCAGAAAGAAGCCATTCTCTAAGATTCTTCTTGTGGATTTTTCAAAGTGATATTGGAAGCCCATAGAGGGCTATGGTGAAAAAGGGAATATCTTCCGTTAAAAACTGGAAAGAATCTTTCTGAGAAACTACTTCGTGTTCTGTTAATTCATCTCACAGAGTTACAGCTTTCCCCTCAAGAAGCCTTTCGCTAAGACTGTTCTTCTGGAATTTTGAAAGTGATATTTGGAATCCCATAGAGGGCTATGGTGAAAAAGGAAAGATCTTCCGTTAAAAACTGGAAAGAACCTTTCTGAGAAATTGCTTTGTGTTCTTTTAATTCATCTCACAGAGTTACTGCGTTCCTCTCAAGAAGCCTTTCGCTAAGACTGTTCTTGTGGAATTTGCAAAGTGATATTTGGAAGCCCATAGAGGGCTATGGTGAAAAAGGAAAGATCTTCCGTTAAAAACTGGAAAGAAGCATTCTGAGAAATTGCTTTGTGTTCTCATAGTTCATCTCACAGAGTTACAGCTTGCCCCTCTAGAAGCCTTTCGCTAAGACTGTTCTTGTGGAATTTGCAAAGTGACATTTGGAAGCCCATAGTGGGCTATGGTGAAAAAGGAAATATCCTAAGATAAAAACTGAAAAGAAGCTTTCTGAGAAACTGCCTTGTGTTCTGTTAATTCATCTCACAGGGTTACAGCTTTCTCCACAAGAAGCCTTTCGCTAAGACTGTTCTTGTGGAATTTCAAAGTGATATTTGTAAAGCCATAGAAGGATATGATGAAAAAGGAAATATCTTCTGTTAAAAACTGGAAAGAAGCTTTCTGAGAAACTGCTTTGTGTTCTGTTAATTCATCTCACAGAGATACAGCTTTCTCCTCAAGAAGTTTTCGCTAAGACTGTGCTTCTGGAATTTGGAAAGTGATATTTGGAAGCCCATAGAGGGCTACGGTGAAAAAGGAAATAACTTCCGTTAAAAAACAGGAAAGAAGCTTTCTGAGAAACTGCTTTGTGTTCTGCTAATTCATCTCAAGAGTTACAGCTTTCCCCTCAAGCAGTCTTTCGCTAAGACTGTTCTTGGGGAATTTGCAAAGTGATATTTGGAAGCCCATAGAGGGCTATGGTGAAAAAGGAAATATCCTAAGATAAAAACTGGGAAGAATCTTTCTGAGAAATTGCTTTGTGTTCTGTTAATTCATCTCACAGAGTTACTGCATTCCCCTCAAGAAGCCTTTCGCTAAGACTGTTCTTGTGGAATTTGAAAAGTGATATTTGGAAGCCCATAGAGGGTTATGGTGAAAAAGGAAAATCTTCCCTTAAAAACTGGAAAGAAGCTTCCTGAGAAACTGCTTTGTGTTCGGTTAATTCAACTCACAGTTACTGCTTTCTCCTCAAAAAGCCTTTCGCTAACACTGTTCTTATGCAATTTGCAAAGTGATATTTGGAAGCCCTTAGAGGGTTAAGGTGAAAAAGGACATATCTACCGTTAAAAACTGTAAAGAAGCTTTCTGAGAAACTGCTCTGTGTTCTGTTAATTCATCTCACAGTGTTACAGCATTCCCTTCAGGAAGCCTTTCGCTAAGTCTGTTCTTGTGGAATATTCAAGGTGATATCTGGAAGCCCATAGAGTGCTATGGTGAAAAAGGAAATATCTTCCGTTAAAAACTGGAAAGAAGCTTTCTGAGAAACTGCTCTGTGTTCTGTTAATTCATCTCACAGAGTTACAGCTTTCCCCTCAAGAAGACTTTCGCTAAGACTGTTCTTGTGAAATTTGCACATTGATATCTGGAAGTCCATACAGGGCTACGGTGTAAAAGGAAATATCTTCCGATAAAAACTGGAAGGAAGCTTTATGAGAAACTGCTTTGTGTCCTGTTAATTCATCTCACAGAGTTACAGCCTTCCCTTCAAGATGCCTTTCGCTAAGACTCTTCTTGTGGAATTGGCAAAGTGTTATTTGGAAGCCCGTAGAGGTCTACGGTGAAAAAGGAAATATCTTCCTTTAAAAACTGGAAAGAAGCTTTCTGAGAAACTGCTTTGTGTTCTGTTAATTCATCTCACAGAGTCACTGCTTTCACCTCAAGAATCCTTTCGCTGAGACTCTTCATGTGGAAATTTCATAGTGATATTTTCAAGCCCATAGAGGGCTAAGGTGAAAAAGGAAATATCCTAAGATAAAAACTGAAAAGAAGCATTCTGAGAAACTACTTTGTGTTCTGTTAATTCATCTCACAGTGTTACAGCTTTGCCCTCAAGAAGCCTTTCGCGAAGACACTTCTTGTGGAATTTGCAAAGTGATATTTGGAAGCCCATAGAGGGCTATGGTGAAAAAGGAAATATCTTTTGTTAAAAACTGAAAGAGGCTTTCTGAGAAACTGCTCTGTGTTCTATTAATTCATCTCACAGAGTTACTGCTTTCCCAGAAAGAAGCCATTCTCTAAGATTCTTCTTGTGGATTTTTCAAAGTGATATTGGAAGCCCATAGAGGGCTATGGTGAAAAAGGGAATATCTTCCGTTAAAAACTGGAAAGAATCTTTCTGAGAAACTACTTTGTGTTCTGTTAATTCATCTCACAGAGTTACAGCTTTCCCCTCAAGAAGCCTTTCGCTAAGACTGTTCTTCTGGAATTTTGAAAGTGATATTTGGAATCCCATAGAGGGCTATGGTGAAAAAGGAAAGATCTTCCGTTAAAAACTGGAAAGAACCTTTCTGAGAAATTGCTTTGTGTTCTTTTAATTCATCTCACAGAGTTACTGCGTTCCTCTCAAGAAGCCTTTCGCTAAGACTGTTCTTGTGGAATTTGCAAAGTGATATTTGGAAGCCCATATAGGGTTATGGTGAAAAAGGAAATATCTTCCGTTAAAAACTGGAAAGAAGCATTCTGAGAAACTGCTTTGTGTTCTCTTAGTTCATCTCACAGAGTTACAGCTTGCCCCTCTAGAAGCCTTTCGCTAAGACTGTTCTTGTGGAATTTGCAAAGTGACATTTGGAAGCCCATAGTGGGCTATGGTGAAAAAGGAAATATCCTAAGATAAAAACTGAAAAGAAGCTTTCTGAGAAACTGCCTTGTGTTCTGTTAATTCATCTCACAGGGTTACAGCTTTCTCCACAAGAAGCCTTTCGCTAAGACTGTTCTTGTGGAATTTCAAAGTGATATTTGTAAAGCCATAGAAGGATATGATGAAAAAGGAAATATCTTCTGTTAAAAACTGGAAAGAAGCTTTCTGAGAAACTGCTTTGTGTTCTGTTAATTCATCTCACAGAGATACAGCTTTCTCCTCAAGAAGTTTTCGCTAAGACTGTGCTTCTGGAATTTGGAAAGTGATATTTGGAAGCCCATAGAGGGCTACGGTGAAAAAGGAAATAACTTCCGTTAAAAAACAGGAAAGAAGCTTTCTGAGAAACTGCTTTGTGTTCTGCTAATTCATCTCAAGAGTTACAGCTTTCCCCTCAAGCAGTCTTTCGCTAAGACTGTTCTTGGGGAATTTGCAAAGTGATATTTGGAAGCCCATAGAGGGCTATGGTGAAAAAGGAAATATCCTAAGATAAAAACTGGGAAGAATCTTTCTGAGAAATTGCTTTGTGTTCTGTTAATTCATCTCACAGAGTTACTGCATTCCCCTCAAGAAGCCTTTCGCTAAGACTGTTCTTGTGGAATTTGAAAAGTGATATTTGGAAGCCCATAGAGGGTTATGGTGAAAAAGGAAAATCTTCCCTTAAAAACTGGAAAGAAGCTTCCTGAGAAACTGCTTTGTGTTCGGTTAATTCAACTCACAGTTACTGCTTTCTCCTCAAAAAGCCTTTCGCTAACACTGTTCTTATGCAATTTGCAAAGTGATATTTGGAAGCCCTTAGAGGGTTAAGGTGAAAAAGGAAATATCTACCGTTAAAAACTGTAAAGAAGCTTTCTGAGAAACTGCTCTGTGTTCTGTTAATTCATCTCACAGTGTTACAGCATTCCCTTCAGGAAGCCTTTCGCTAAGTCTGTTCTTGTGGAATATTCAAGGTGATATCTGGAAGCCCATAGAGTGCTATGGTGAAAAAGGAAATATCTTCCGTTAAAAACTGGAAAGAAGCTTTCTGAGAAACTGCTCTGTGTTCTGTTAATTCATCTCACAGAGTTACAGCTTTCCCCTCAAGAAGCCTTTCGCTAAGACTGTTCTTGTGAAATTTGCACATTGATATCTGGAAGTCCATACAGGGCTACGGTGTAAAAGGAAATATCTTCCGATAAAAACTGGAAGGAAGCTTTATGAGAAACTGCTTTGTGTCCTGTTAATTCATCTCACAGAGTTACAGCCTTCCCTTCAAGATGCCTTTCGCTAAGACTCTTCTTGTGGAATTGGCAAAGTGTTATTTGGAAGCCCGTAGAGGTCTACGGTGAAAAAGGAAATATCTTCCTTTAAAAACTGGAAAGAAGCTTTCTGAGAAACTGCTTTGTGTTCTGTTAATTCATCTCACAGAGTCACTGCTTTCACCTCAAGAATCCTTTCGCTGAGACTCTTCATGTGGAAATTTCATAGTGATATTTTCAAGCCCATAGAGGGCTAAGGTGAAAAAGGAAATATCCTAAGATAAAAACTGAAAAGAAGCATTCTGAGAAACTACTTTGTGTTCTGTTAATTCACCTCACAGTGTTACAGCTTTGCCCTCAAGAAGCCTTTCGCGAAGACACTTCTTGTGGAATTTGCAAAGTGATATTTGGAAGCCCATAGAGGGCTATGGTGAAAAAGGAAATATCTTTTGTTAAAAACTGAAAGAGGCTTTCTGAGAAACTGCTCTGTGTTCTATTAATTCATCTCACAGAGTTACTGCTTTCCCAGAAAGAAGCCATTCTCTAAGATTCTTCTTGTGGATTTTTCAAAGTGATATTGGAAGCCCATAGAGGGCTATGGTGAAAAAGGGAATATCTTCCGTTAAAAACTGGAAAGAATCTTTCTGAGAAACTACTTTGTGTTCTGTTAATTCATCTCACAGAGTTACAGCTTTCCCCTCAAGAAGCCTTTCGCTAAGACTGTTCTTCTGGAATTTTGAAAGTGATATTTGGAATCCCATAGAGGGCTATGGTGAAAAAGGAAAGATCTTCCGTTAAAAACTGGAAAGAACCTTTCTGAGAAATTGCTTTGTGTTCTTTTAATTCATCTCACAGAGTTACTGCGTTCCTCTCAAGAAGCCTTTCGCTAAGACTGTTCTTGTGGAATTTGCAAAGTGATATTTGGAAGCCCATATAGGGTTATGGTGAAAAAGGAAATATCTTCCGTTAAAAACTGGAAAGAAGCATTCTGAGAAACTGCTTTGTGTTCTCTTAGTTCATCTCACAGAGTTACAGCTTGCCCCTCTAGAAGCCTTTCGCTAAGACTGTTCTTGTGGAATTTGCAAAGTGACATTTGGAAGCCCATAGTGGGCTATGGTGAAAAAGGAAATATCCTAAGATAAAAACTGAAAAGAAGCTTTCTGAGAAACTGCCTTGTGTTCTGTTAATTCATCTCACAGGGTTACAGCTTTCTCCACAAGAAGCCTTTCGCTAAGACTGTTCTTGTGGAATTTCAAAGTGATATTTGTAAAGCCATAGAAGGATATGATGAAAAAGGAAATATCTTCTGTTAAAAACTGGAAAGAAGCTTTCTGAGAAACTGCTTTGTGTTCTGTTAATTCATCTCACAGAGATACAGCTTTCTCCTCAAGAAGTTTTCGCTAAGACTGTGCTTCTGGAATTTGGAAAGTGATATTTGGAAGCCCATAGAGGGCTACGGTGAAAAAGGAAATAACTTCCGTTAAAAAACAGGAAAGAAGCTTTCTGAGAAACTGCTTTGTGTTCTGCTAATTCATCTCAAGAGTTACAGCTTTCCCCTCAAGCAGTCTTTCGCTAAGACTGTTCTTGGGGAATTTGCAAAGTGATATTTGGAAGCCCATAGAGGGCTATGGTGAAAAAGGAAATATCCTAAGATAAAAACTGGGAAGAATCTTTCTGAGAAATTGCTTTGTGTTCTGTTAATTCATCTCACAGAGTTACTGCATTCCCCTCAAGAAGCCTTTCGCTAAGACTGTTCTTGTGGAATTTGAAAAGTGATATTTGGAAGCCCATAGAGGGTTATGGTGAAAAAGGAAAATCTTCCCTTAAAAACTGGAAAGAAGCTTCCTGAGAAACTGCTTTGTGTTCGGTTAATTCAACTCACAGTTACTGCTTTCTCCTCAAAAAGCCTTTCGCTAACACTGTTCTTATGCAATTTGCAAAGTGATATTTGGAAGCCCTTAGAGGGTTAAGGTGAAAAAGGAAATATCTACCGTTAAAAACTGTAAAGAAGCTTTCTGAGAAACTGCTCTGTGTTCTGTTAATTCATCTCACAGTGTTACAGCATTCCCTTCAGGAAGCCTTTCGCTAAGTCTGTTCTTGTGGAATATTCAAGGTGATATCTGGAAGCCCATAGAGTGCTATGGTGAAAAAGGAAATATCTTCCGTTAAAAACTGGAAAGAAGCTTTCTGAGAAACTGCTCTGTGTTCTGTTAATTCATCTCACAGAGTTACAGCTTTCCCCTCAAGAAGCCTTTCGCTAAGACTGTTCTTGTGAAATTTGCACATTGATATCTGGAAGTCCATACAGGGCTACGGTGTAAAAGGAAATATCTTCCGATAAAAACTGGAAGGAAGCTTTATGAGAAACTGCTTTGTGTCCTGTTAATTCATCTCACAGAGTTACAGCCTTCCCTTCAAGATGCCTTTCGCTAAGACTCTTCTTGTGGAATTGGCAAAGTGTTATTTGGAAGCCCGTAGAGGTCTACGGTGAAAAAGGAAATATCTTCCTTTAAAAACTGGAAAGAAGCTTTCTGAGAAACTGCTTTGTGTTCTGTTAATTCATCTCACAGAGTCACTGCTTTCACCTCAAGAATCCTTTCGCTGAGACTCTTCATGTGGAAATTTCATAGTGATATTTTCAAGCCCATAGAGGGCTAAGGTGAAAAAGGAAATATCCTAAGATAAAAACTGAAAAGAAGCATTCTGAGAAACTACTTTGTGTTCTGTTAATTCATCTCACAGTGTTACAGCTTTGCCCTCAAGAAGCCTTTCGCGAAGACACTTCTTGTGGAATTTGCAAAGTGATATTTGGAAGCCCATAGAGGGCTATGGTGAAAAAGGAAATATCTTTTGTTAAAAACTGAAAGAGGCTTTCTGAGAAACTGCTCTGTGTTCTATTAATTCATCTCACAGAGTTACTGCTTTCCCAGAAAGAAGCCATTCTCTAAGATTCTTCTTGTGGATTTTTCAAAGTGATATTGGAAGCCCATAGAGGGCTATGGTGAAAAAGGGAATATCTTCCGTTAAAAACTGGAAAGAATCTTTCTGAGAAACTACTTTGTGTTCTGTTAATTCATCTCAGAGAGTTACAGCTTTCCCCTCAAGAAGCCTTTCGCTAAGACTGTTCTTCTGGAATTTTGAAAGTGATATTTGGAATCCCATAGAGGGCTATGGTGAAAAAGGAAAGATCTTCCGTTAAAAACTGGAAAGAACCTTTCTGAGAAATTGCTTTGTGTTCTTTTAATTCATCTCACAGAGTTACTGCGTTCCTCTCAAGAAGCCTTTCGCTAAGACTGTTCTTGTGGAATTTGCAAAGTGATATTTGGAAGCCCATATAGGGTTATGGTGAAAAAGGAAATATCTTCCGTTAAAAACTGGAAAGAAGCATTCTGAGAAACTGCTTTGTGTTCTCTTAGTTCATCTCACAGAGTTACAGCTTGCCCCTCTAGAAGCCTTTCGCTAAGACTGTTCTTGTGGAATTTGCAAAGTGACATTTGGAAGCCCATAGTGGGCTATGGTGAAAAAGGAAATATCCTAAGATAAAAACTGAAAAGAAGCTTTCTGAGAAACTGCCTTGTGTTCTGTTAATTCATCTCACAGGGTTACAGCTTTCTCCACAAGAAGCCTTTCGCTAAGACTGTTCTTGTGGAATTTCAAAGTGATATTTGTAAAGCCATAGAAGGATATGATGAAAAAGGAAATATCTTCTGTTAAAAACTGGAAAGAAGCTTTCTGAGAAACTGCTTTGTGTTCTGTTAATTCATCTCACAGAGATACAGCTTTCTCCTCAAGAAGTTTTCGCTAAGACTGTGCTTCTGGAATTTGGAAAGTGATATTTGGAAGCCCATAGAGGGCTACGGTGAAAAAGGAAATAACTTCCGTTAAAAAACAGGAAAGAAGCTTTCTGAGAAACTGCTTTGTGTTCTGCTAATTCATCTCAAGAGTTACAGCTTTCCCCTCAAGCAGTCTTTCGCTAAGACTGTTCTTGGGGAATTTGCAAAGTGATATTTGGAAGCCCATAGAGGGCTATGGTGAAAAAGGAAATATCCTAAGATAAAAACTGGGAAGAATCTTTCTGAGAAATTGCTTTGTGTTCTGTTAATTCATCTCACAGAGTTACTGCATTCCCCTCAAGAAGCCTTTCGCTAAGACTGTTCTTGTGGAATTTGAAAAGTGATATTTGGAAGCCCATAGAGGGTTATGGTGAAAAAGGAAAATCTTCCCTTAAAAACTGGAAAGAAGCTTCCTGAGAAACTGCTTTGTGTTCGGTTAATTCAACTCACAGTTACTGCTTTCTCCTCAAAAAGCCTTTCGCTAACACTGTTCTTATGCAATTTGCAAAGTGATATTTGGAAGCCCTTAGAGGGTTAAGGTGAAAAAGGAAATATCTACCGTTAAAAACTGTAAAGAAGCTTTCTGAGAAACTGCTCTGTGTTCTGTTAATTCATCTCACAGTGTTACAGCATTCCCTTCAGGAAGCCTTTCGCTAAGTCTGTTCTTGTGGAATATTCAAGGTGATATCTGGAAGCCCATAGAGTGCTATGGTGAAAAAGGAAATATCTTCCGTTAAAAACTGGAAAGAAGCTTTCTGAGAAACTGCTCTGTGTTCTGTTAATTCATCTCACAGAGTTACAGCTTTCCCCTCAAGAAGCCTTTCGCTAAGACTGTTCTTGTGAAATTTGCACATTGATATCTGGAAGTCCATACAGGGCTACGGTGTAAAAGGAAATATCTTCCGATAAAAACTGGAAGGAAGCTTTATGAGAAACTGCTTTGTGTCCTGTTAATTCATCTCACAGAGTTACAGCCTTCCCTTCAAGATGCCTTTCGCTAAGACTCTTCTTGTGGAATTGGCAAAGTGTTATTTGGAAGCCCGTAGAGGTCTACGGTGAAAAAGGAAATATCTTCCTTTAAAAACTGGAAAGAAGCTTTCTGAGAAACTGCTTTGTGTTCTGTTAATTCATCTCACAGAGTCACTGCTTTCACCTCAAGAATCCTTTCGCTGAGACTCTTCATGTGGAAATTTCATAGTGATATTTTCAAGCCCATAGAGGGCTAAGGTGAAAAAGGAAATATCCTAAGATAAAAACTGAAAAGAAGCATTCTGAGAAACTACTTTGTGTTCTGTTAATTCATCTCACAGTGTTACAGCTTTGCCCTCAAGAAGCCTTTCGCGAAGACACTTCTTGTGGAATTTGCAAAGTGATATTTGGAAGCCCATAGAGGGCTATGGTGAAAAAGGAAATATCTTTTGTTAAAAACTGAAAGAGGCTTTCTGAGAAACTGCTCTGTGTTCTATTAATTCATCTCACAGAGTTACTGCTTTCCCAGAAAGAAGCCATTCTCTAAGATTCTTCTTGTGGATTTTTCAAAGTGATATTGGAAGCCCATAGAGGGCTATGGTGAAAAAGGGAATATCTTCCGTTAAAAACTGGAAAGAATCTTTCTGAGAAACTACTTTGTGTTCTGTTAATTCATCTCAGAGAGTTACAGCTTTCCCCTCAAGAAGCCTTTCGCTAAGACTGTTCTTCTGGAATTTTGAAAGTGATATTTGGAATCCCATAGAGGGCTATGGTGAAAAAGGAAAGATCTTCCGTTAAAAACTGGAAAGAACCTTTCTGAGAAATTGCTTTGTGTTCTTTTAATTCATCTCACAGAGTTACTGCGTTCCTCTCAAGAAGCCTTTCGCTAAGACTGTTCTTGTGGAATTTGCAAAGTGATATTTGGAAGCCCATATAGGGTTATGGTGAAAAAGGAAATATCTTCCGTTAAAAACTGGAAAGAAGCATTCTGAGAAACTGCTTTGTGTTCTCTTAGTTCATCTCACAGAGTTACAGCTTGCCCCTCTAGAAGCCTTTCGCTAAGACTGTTCTTGTGGAATTTGCAAAGTGACATTTGGAAGCCCATAGTGGGCTATGGTGAAAAAGGAAATATCCTAAGATAAAAACTGAAAAGAAGCTTTCTGAGAAACTGCCTTGTGTTCTGTTAATTCATCTCACAGGGTTACAGCTTTCTCCACAAGAAGCCTTTCGCTAAGACTGTTCTTGTGGAATTTCAAAGTGATATTTGTAAAGCCATAGAAGGATATGATGAAAAAGGAAATATCTTCTGTTAAAAACTGGAAAGAAGCTTTCTGAGAAACTGCTTTGTGTTCTGTTAATTCATCTCACAGAGATACAGCTTTCTCCTCAAGAAGTTTTCGCTAAGACTGTGCTTCTGGAATTTGGAAAGTGATATTTGGAAGCCCATAGAGGGCTACGGTGAAAAAGGAAATAACTTCCGTTAAAAAACAGGAAAGAAGCTTTCTGAGAAACTGCTTTGTGTTCTGCTAATTCATCTCAAGAGTTACAGCTTTCCCCTCAAGCAGTCTTTCGCTAAGACTGTTCTTGGGGAATTTGCAAAGTGATATTTGGAAGCCCATAGAGGGCTATGGTGAAAAAGGAAATATCCTAAGATAAAAACTGGGAAGAATCTTTCTGAGAAATTGCTTTGTGTTCTGTTAATTCATCTCACAGAGTTACTGCATTCCCCTCAAGAAGCCTTTCGCTAAGACTGTTCTTGTGGAATTTGAAAAGTGATATTTGGAAGCCCATAGAGGGTTATGGTGAAAAAGGAAAATCTTCCCTTAAAAACTGGAAAGAAGCTTCCTGAGAAACTGCTTTGTGTTCGGTTAATTCAACTCACAGTTACTGCTTTCTCCTCAAAAAGCCTTTCGCTAACACTGTTCTTATGCAATTTGCAAAGTGATATTTGGAAGCCCTTAGAGGGTTAAGGTGAAAAAGGAAATATCTACCGTTAAAAACTGTAAAGAAGCTTTCTGAGAAACTGCTCTGTGTTCTGTTAATTCATCTCACAGTGTTACAGCATTCCCTTCAGGAAGCCTTTCGCTAAGTCTGTTCTTGTGGAATATTCAAGGTGATATCTGGAAGCCCATAGAGTGCTATGGTGAAAAAGGAAATATCTTCCGTTAAAAACTGGAAAGAAGCTTTCTGAGAAACTGCTCTGTGTTCTGTTAATTCATCTCACAGAGTTACAGCTTTCCCCTCAAGAAGCCTTTCGCTAAGACTGTTCTTGTGAAATTTGCACATTGATATCTGGAAGTCCATACAGGGCTACGGTGTAAAAGGAAATATCTTCCGATAAAAACTGGAAGGAAGCTTTATGAGAAACTGCTTTGTGTCCTGTTAATTCATCTCACAGAGTTACAGCCTTCCCTTCAAGATGCCTTTCGCTAAGACTCTTCTTGTGGAATTGGCAAAGTGTTATTTGGAAGCCCGTAGAGGTCTACGGTGAAAAAGGAAATATCTTCCTTTAAAAACTGGAAAGAAGCTTTCTGAGAAACTGCTTTGTGTTCTGTTAATTCATCTCACAGAGTCACTGCTTTCACCTCAAGAATCCTTTCGCTGAGACTCTTCATGTGGAAATTTCATAGTGATATTTTCAAGCCCATAGAGGGCTAAGGTGAAAAAGGAAATATCCTAAGATAAAAACTGAAAAGAAGCATTCTGAGAAACTACTTTGTGTTCTGTTAATTCATCTCACAGTGTTACAGCTTTGCCCTCAAGAAGCCTTTCGCGAAGACACTTCTTGTGGAATTTGCAAAGTGATATTTGGAAGCCCATAGAGGGCTATGGTGAAAAAGGAAATATCTTTTGTTAAAAACTGAAAGAGGCTTTCTGAGAAACTGCTCTGTGTTCTATTAATTCATCTCACAGAGTTACTGCTTTCCCAGAAAGAAGCCATTCTCTAAGATTCTTCTTGTGGATTTTTCAAAGTGATATTGGAAGCCCATAGAGGGCTATGGTGAAAAAGGGAATATCTTCCGTTAAAAACTGGAAAGAATCTTTCTGAGAAACTACTTTGTGTTCTGTTAATTCATCTCACAGAGTTACAGCTTTCCCCTCAAGAAGCCTTTCGCTAAGACTGTTCTTCTGGAATTTTGAAAGTGATATTTGGAATCCCATAGAGGGCTATGGTGAAAAAGGAAAGATCTTCCGTTAAAAACTGGAAAGAACCTTTCTGAGAAATTGCTTTGTGTTCTTTTAATTCATCTCACAGAGTTACTGCGTTCCTCTCAAGAAGCCTTTCGCTAAGACTGTTCTTGTGGAATTTGCAAAGTGATATTTGGAAGCCCATATAGGGTTATGGTGAAAAAGGAAATATCTTCCGTTAAAAACTGGAAAGAAGCATTCTGAGAAACTGCTTTGTGTTCTCTTAGTTCATCTCACAGAGTTACAGCTTGCCCCTCTAGAAGCCTTTCGCTAAGACTGTTCTTGTGGAATTTGCAAAGTGACATTTGGAAGCCCATAGTGGGCTATGGTGAAAAAGGAAATATCCTAAGATAAAAACTGAAAAGAAGCTTTCTGAGAAACTGCCTTGTGTTCTGTTAATTCATCTCACAGGGTTACAGCTTTCTCCACAAGAAGCCTTTCGCTAAGACTGTTCTTGTGGAATTTCAAAGTGATATTTGTAAAGCCATAGAAGGATATGATGAAAAAGGAAATATCTTCTGTTAAAAACTGGAAAGAAGCTTTCTGAGAAACTGCTTTGTGTTCTGTTAATTCATCTCACAGAGATACAGCTTTCTCCTCAAGAAGTTTTCGCTAAGACTGTGCTTCTGGAATTTGGAAAGTGATATTTGGAAGCCCATAGAGGGCTACGGTGAAAAAGGAAATAACTTCCGTTAAAAAACAGGAAAGAAGCTTTCTGAGAAACTGCTTTCTGTTCTGCTAATTCATCTCAAGAGTTACAGCTTTCCCCTCAAGCAGTCTTTCGCTAAGACTGTTCTTGGGGAATTTGCAAAGTGATATTTGGAAGCCCATAGAGGGCTATGGTGAAAAAAGAAGTATCTTCCGTTAAAAAGTGGAAAGAAGCTTTCTGAGAATCTGCTTTGTGTTCTGTTAATTCATCTCACAGTGTTACAAATCTCTCCTCAAGTAACCTTTAGCTAAGGCTGATCTTGTGGAATTTGGAAAGTGATATTTGGAAGCCTATAGGGGGCTATGGTGAAAAAGGAAGTATCTTCCGTTAAAATCTGGAAGAAGATTTCTGAGAAACTACTTTGTGTTCTGTTAATTCATCTCAGAGACTTACATCTTTCCCCTCATGAAGCCTTTCCCTAAGACTCTTCTTGTGGAATTTGCAAAGTGATATTTCGAAGCCCACAGAGGGCTATGGTGAAAAAGGAGATATCCTAAGATAAAAACTGAAGAGAAACTTTCTGAGAAACTGCTCTGTATTCTCTTAATTCATCTCACAGAGTTACTGCGTTCCCCTCAAGAAGCCTTTCGCTAAGACTGTTCTTGTGGAATTTGAAAAGTGATATTTGGAAGCCCATAGAGGGTTATGGTGAAAAAGGAAAATCTTCCCTTAAAAACTGGAAAGAAGCTTCCTGAGAAACTGCTTTGTGTTCGGTTAATTCAACTCACAGTTACTGCTTTCTCCTCAAAAAGCCTTTCGCTAACACTGTTCTTATGCAATTTGCAAAGTGATATTTGGAAGCCCTTAGAGGGTTAAGGTGAAAAAGGAAATATCTACCGTTAAAAACTGTAAAGAAGCTTTCTGAGAAACTGCTCTGTGTTCTGTTAATTCATCTCACAGTGTTACAGCATTCCCTTCAGGAAGCCTTTCGCTAAGTCTGTTCTTGTGGAATATTCAAGGTGATATCTGGAAGCCCATAGAGTGCTATGGTGAAAAAGGAAATATCTTCCGTTAAAAACTGGAAAGAAGCTTTCTGAGAAACTGCTCTGTGTTCTGTTAATTCATCTCACAGAGTTACAGCTTTCCCCTCAAGAAGCCTTTCGCTAAGACTGTTCTTGTGAAATTTGCACATTGATATCTGGAAGTCCATACAGGGCTACGGTGTAAAAGGAAATATCTTCCGATAAAAACTGGAAGGAAGCTTTATGAGAAACTGCTTTGTGTCCTGTTAATTCATCTCACAGAGTTACAGCCTTCCCTTCAAGATGCCTTTCGCTAAGACTCTTCTTGTGGAATTGGCAAAGTGTTATTTGGAAGCCCGTAGAGGTCTACGGTGAAAAAGGAAATATCTTCCTTTAAAAACTGGAAAGAAGCTTTCTGAGAAACTGCTTTGTGTTCTGTTAATTCATCTCACAGAGTCACTGCTTTCACCTCAAGAATCCTTTCGCTGAGACTCTTCATGTGGAAATTTCATAGTGATATTTTCAAGCCCATAGAGGGCTAAGGTGAAAAAGGAAATATCCTAAGATAAAAACTGAAAAGAAGCATTCTGAGAAACTACTTTGTGTTCTGTTAATTCATCTCACAGTGTTACAGCTTTGCCCTCAAGAAGCCTTTCGCGAAGACACTTCTTGTGGAATTTGCAAAGTGATATTTGGAAGCCCATAGAGGGCTATGGTGAAAAAGGAAATATCTTTTGTTAAAAACTGAAAGAGGCTTTCTGAGAAACTGCTCTGTGTTCTATTAATTCATCTCACAGAGTTACTGCTTTCCCAGAAAGAAGCCATTCTCTAAGATTCTTCTTGTGGATTTTTCAAAGTGATATTGGAAGCCCATAGAGGGCTATGGTGAAAAAGGGAATATCTTCCGTTAAAAACTGGAAAGAATCTTTCTGAGAAACTACTTTGTGTTCTGTTAATTCATCTCACAGAGTTACAGCTTTCCCCTCAAGAAGCCTTTCGCTAAGACTGTTCTTCTGGAATTTTGAAAGTGATATTTGGAATCCCATAGAGGGCTATGGTGAAAAAGGAAAGATCTTCCGTTAAAAACTGGAAAGAACCTTTCTGAGAAATTGCTTTGTGTTCTTTTAATTCATCTCACAGAGTTACTGCGTTCCTCTCAAGAAGCCTTTCGCTAAGACTGTTCTTGTGGAATTTGCAAAGTGATATTTGGAAGCCCATATAGGGTTATGGTGAAAAAGGAAATATCTTCCGTTAAAAACTGGAAAGAAGCATTCTGAGAAACTGCTTTGTGTTCTCTTAGTTCATCTCACAGAGTTACAGCTTGCCCCTCTAGAAGCCTTTCGCTAAGACTGTTCTTGTGGAATTTGCAAAGTGACATTTGGAAGCCCATAGTGGGCTATGGTGAAAAAGGAAATATCCTAAGATAAAAACTGAAAAGAAGCTTTCTGAGAAACTGCCTTGTGTTCTGTTAATTCATCTCACAGGGTTACAGCTTTCTCCACAAGAAGCCTTTCGCTAAGACTGTTCTTGTGGAATTTCAAAGTGATATTTGTAAAGCCATAGAAGGATATGATGAAAAAGGAAATATCTTCTGTTAAAAACTGGAAAGAAGCTTTCTGAGAAACTGCTTTGTGTTCTGTTAATTCATCTCACAGAGATACAGCTTTCTCCTCAAGAAGTTTTCGCTAAGACTGTGCTTCTGGAATTTGGAAAGTGATATTTGGAAGCCCATAGAGGGCTACGGTGAAAAAGGAAATAACTTCCGTTAAAAAACAGGAAAGAAGCTTTCTGAGAAACTGCTTTGTGTTCTGCTAATTCATCTCAAGAGTTACAGCTTTCCCCTCAAGCAGTCTTTCGCTAAGACTGTTCTTGGGGAATTTGCAAAGTGATATTTGGAAGCCCATAGAGGGCTATGGTGAAAAAAGAAGTATCTTCCGTTAAAAAGTGGAAAGAAGCTTTCTGAGAATCTGCTTTGTGTTCTGTTAATTCATCTCACAGTGTTACAAATCTCTCCTCAAGTAACCTTTAGCTAAGGCTGATCTTGTGGAATTTGGAAAGTGATATTTGGAAGCCTATAGGGGGCTATGGTGAAAAAGGAAGTATCTTCCGTTAAAATCTGGAAGAAGATTTCTGAGAAACTACTTTGTGTTCTGTTAATTCATCTCAGAGACTTACATCTTTCCCCTCATGAAGCCTTTCCCTAAGACTCTTCTTGTGGAATTTGCAAAGTGATATTTCGAAGCCCACAGAGGGCTATGGTGAAAAAGGAGATATCCTAAGATAAAAACTGAAGAGAAACTTTCTGAGAAACTGCTCTGTATTCTCTTAATTCATCTCACAGAGTTACTGCGTTCCCCTCAAGAAGCCTTTCGCTAAGACTGTTCTTGTGGAATTTGAAAAGTGATATTTGGAAGCCCATAGAGGGTTATGGTGAAAAAGGAAAATCTTCCCTTAAAAACTGGAAAGAAGCTTCCTGAGAAACTGCTTTGTGTTCGGTTAATTCAACTCACAGTTACTGCTTTCTCCTCAAAAAGCCTTTCGCTAACACTGTTCTTATGCAATTTGCAAAGTGATATTTGGAAGCCCTTAGAGGGTTACGGTGAAAAAGGACATATCTACCGTTAAAAACTGTAAAGAAGCTTTCTGAGAAACTGCTCTGTGTTCTGTTAATTCATCTCACAGTGTTACAGCATTCCCTTCAGGAAGCCTTTCGCTAAGTCTGTTCTTGTGGAATATTCAAGGTGATATCTGGAAGCCCATAGAGTGCTATGGTGAAAAAGGAAATATCTTCCGTTAAAAACTGGAAAGAAGCTTTCTGAGAAACTGCTCTGTGTTCTGTTAATTCATCTCACAGAGTTACAGCTTTCCCCTCAAGAAGCCTTTCGCTAAGACTGTTCTTGTGAAATTTGCACATTGATATCTGGAAGTCCATACAGGGCTACGGTGTAAAAGGAAATATCTTCCGATAAAAACTGGAAGGAAGCTTTATGAGAAACTGCTTTGTGTCCTGTTAATTCATCTCACAGAGTTACAGCCTTCCCTTCAAGATGCCTTTCGCTAAGACTCTTCTTGTGGAATTGGCAAAGTGTTATTTGGAAGCCCGTAGAGGTCTACGGTGAAAAAGGAAATATCTTCCTTTAAAAACTGGAAAGAAGCTTTCTGAGAAACTGCTTTGTGTTCTGTTAATTCATCTCACAGAGTCACTGCTTTCACCTCAAGAATCCTTTCGCTGAGACTCTTCATGTGGAAATTTCATAGTGATATTTTCAAGCCCATAGAGGGCTAAGGTGAAAAAGGAAATATCCTAAGATAAAAACTGAAAAGAAGCATTCTGAGAAACTACTTTGTGTTCTGTTAATTCATCTCACAGTGTTACAGCTTTGCCCTCAAGAAGCCTTTCGCGAAGACACTTCTTGTGGAATTTGCAAAGTGATATTTGGAAGCCCATAGAGGGCTATGGTGAAAAAGGAAATATCTTTTGTTAAAAACTGAAAGAGGCTTTCTGAGAAACTGCTCTGTGTTCTATTAATTCATCTCACAGAGTTACTGCTTTCCCAGAAAGAAGCCATTCTCTAAGATTCTTCTTGTGGATTTTTCAAAGTGATATTGGAAGCCCATAGAGGGCTATGGTGAAAAAGGGAATATCTTCCGTTAAAAACTGGAAAGAATCTTTCTGAGAAACTACTTTGTGTTCTGTTAATTTATCTCACAGAGTTACAGCTTTCCCCTCAAGAAGCCTTTCGCTAAGACTGTTCTTCTGGAATTTTGAAAGTGATATTTGGAATCCCATAGAGGGCTATGGTGAAAAAGGAAAGATCTTCCGTTAAAAACTGGAAAGAACCTTTCTGAGAAATTGCTTTGTGTTCTTTTAATTCATCTCACAGAGTTACTGCGTTCCTCTCAAGAAGCCTTTCGCGAAGACTGTTCTTGTGGAATTTGCAAAGTGATATTTGGAAGCCCATATAGGGTTATGGTGAAAAAGGAAATATCTTCCGTTAAAAACTGGAAAGAAGCATTCTGAGAAACTGCTTTGTGTTCTCTTAGTTCATCTCACAGAGTTACAGCTTGCCCCTCTAGAAGCCTTTCGCTAAGACTGTTCTTGTGGAATTTGCAAAGTGACATTTGGAAGCCCATAGTGGGCTATGGAGAAAAAGGAAATATCCTAAGATAAAAACTGAAAAGAAGCTTTCTGAGAAACTGCCTTGTGTTCTGTTAATTCATCTCACAGGGTTACAGCTTTCTCCACAAGAAGCCTTTCGCTAAGACTGTTCTTGTGGAATTTCAAAGTGATATTTGTAAAGCCATAGAAGGATATGATGAAAAAGGAAATATCTTCTGTTAAAAGCTGGAAAGAAGCTTTCTGAGAAACTGCTTTGTGTTCTGTTAATTCATCTCACAGAGATACAGCTTTCTCCTCAAGAAGTTTTCGCTAAGACTGTGCTTCTGGAATTTGGAAAGTGATATTTGGAAGCCCATAGAGGGCTACGGTGAAAAAGGAAATAACTTCCGTTAAAAAACAGGAAAGAAGCTTTCTGAGAAACTGCTTTGTGTTCTGCTAATTCATCTCAAGAGTTACAGCTTTCCCCTCAAGCAGTCTTTCGCTAAGACTGTTCTTGGGGAATTTGCAAAGTGATATTTGGAAGCCCATAGAGGGCTATGGTGAAAAAAGAAGTATCTTCCGTTAAAAAGTGGAAAGAAGCTTTCTGAGAATCTGCTTTGTGTTCTGTTAATTCATCTCACAGTGTTACAAATCTCTCCTCAAGTAACCTTTAGCTAAGGCTGATCTTGTGGAATTTGGAAAGTGATATTTGGAAGCCCATAGGGGGCTATGGTGAAAAAGGAAGTATCTTCCGTTAAAATCTGGAAGAAGATTTCTGAGAAACTACTTTGTGTTCTGTTAATTCATCTCAGAGACTTACATCTTTCCCCTCATGAAGCCTTTCCCTAAGACTCTTCTTGTGGAATTTGCAAAGTGATATTTCGAAGCCCACAGACGGCTATGGTGAAAAAGGAGATATCCTAAGATAAAAACTGAAGAGAAACTTTCTGAGAAACTGCTCTGTATTCTCTTAATTCATCTCACAGAGTTACTGCGTTCCCCTCAAGAAGCCTTTCGCTAAGACTGTTCTTGTGGAATTTGAAAAGTGATATTTGGAAGCCCATAGAGGGTTATGGTGAAAAAGGAAAATCTTCCCTTAAAAACTGGAAAGAAGCTTCCTGAGAAACTGCTTTGTGTTCGGTTAATTCAACTCACAGTTACTGCTTTCTCCTCAAAAAGCCTTTCGCTAACACTGTTCTTATGCAATTTGCAAAGTGATATTTGGAAGCCCTTAGAGGGTTAAGGTGAAAAAGGACATATCTACCGTTAAAAACTGTAAAGAAGCTTTCTGAGAAACTGCTCTGTGTTCTGTTAATTCATCTCACAGTGTTACAGCATTCCCTTCAGGAAGCCTTTCGCTAAGTCTGTTCTTGTGGAATATTCAAGGTGATATCTGGAAGCCCATAGAGTGCTATGGTGAAAAAGGAAATATCTTCCGTTAAAAACTGGAAAGAAGCTTTCTGAGAAACTGCTCTGTGTTCTGTTAATTCATCTCACAGAGTTACAGCTTTCCCCTCAAGAAGCCTTTCGCTAAGACTGTTCTTGTGAAATTTGCACATTGATATCTGGAAGTCCATACAGGGCTACGGTGTAAAAGGAAATATCTTCCGATAAAAACTGGAAGGAAGCTTTATGAGAAACTGCTTTGTGTCCTGTTAATTCATCTCACAGAGTTACAGCCTTCCCTTCAAGATGCCTTTCGCTAAGACTCTTCTTGTGGAATTGGCAAAGTGTTATTTGGAAGCCCGTAGAGGTCTACGGTGAAAAAGGAAATATCTTCCTTTAAAAACTGGAAAGAAGCTTTCTGAGAAACTGCTTTGTGTTCTGTTAATTCATCTCACAGAGTCACTGCTTTCACCTCAAGAATCCTTTCGCTGAGACTCTTCATGTGGAAATTTCATAGTGATATTTTCAAGCCCATAGAGGGCTAAGGTGAAAAAGGAAATATCCTAAGATAAAAACTGAAAAGAAGCATTCTGAGAAACTACTTTGTGTTCTGTTAATTCATCTCACAGTGTTACAGCTTTGCCCTCAAGAAGCCTTTCGCGAAGACACTTCTTGTGGAATTTGCAAAGTGATATTTGGAAGCCCATAGAGGGCTATGGTGAAAAAGGAAATATCTTTTGTTAAAAACTGAAAGAGGCTTTCTGAGAAACTGCTCTGTGTTCTATTAATTCATCTCACAGAGTTACTGCTTTCCCAGAAAGAAGCCATTCTCTAAGATTCTTCTTGTGGATTTTTCAAAGTGATATTGGAAGCCCATAGAGGGCTATGGTGAAAAAGGGAATATCTTCCGTTAAAAACTGGAAAGAATCTTTCTGAGAAACTACTTTGTGTTCTGTTAATTCATCTCACAGAGTTACAGCTTTCCCCTCAAGAAGCCTTTCGCTAAGACTGTTCTTCTGGAATTTTGAAAGTGATATTTGGAATCCCATAGAGGGCTATGGTGAAAAAGGAAAGATCTTCCGTTAAAAACTGGAAAGAACCTTTCTGAGAAATTGCTTTGTGTTCTTTTAATTCATCTCACAGAGTTACTGCGTTCCTCTCAAGAAGCCTTTCGCTAAGACTGTTCTTGTGGAATTTGCAAAGTGATATTTGGAAGCCCATATAGGGTTATGGTGAAAAAGGAAATATCTTCCGTTAAAAACTGGAAAGAAGCATTCTGAGAAACTGCTTTGTGTTCTCTTAGTTCATCTCACAGAGTTACAGCTTGCCCCTCTAGAAGCCTTTCGCTAAGACTGTTCTTGTGGAATTTGCAAAGTGACATTTGGAAGCCCATAGTGGGCTATGGTGAAAAAGGAAATATCCTAAGATAAAAACTGAAAAGAAGCTTTCTGAGAAACTGCCTTGTGTTCTGTTAATTCATCTCACAGGGTTACAGCTTTCTCCACAAGAAGCCTTTCGCTAAGACTGTTCTTGTGGAATTTCAAAGTGATATTTGTAAAGCCATAGAAGGATATGATGAAAAAGGAAATATCTTCTGTTAAAAACTGGAAAGAAGCTTTCTGAGAAACTGCTTTGTGTTCTGTTAATTCATCTCACAGAGATACAGCTTTCTCCTCAAGAAGTTTTCGCTAAGACTGTGCTTCTGGAATTTGGAAAGTGATATTTGGAAGCCCATAGAGGGCTACGGTGAAAAAGGAAATAACTTCCGTTAAAAAACAGGAAAGAAGCTTTCTGAGAAACTGCTTTGTGTTCTGCTAATTCATCTCAAGAGTTACAGCTTTCCCCTCAAGCAGTCTTTCGCTAAGACTGTTCTTGGGGAATTTGCAAAGTGATATTTGGAAGCCCATAGAGGGCTATGGTGAAAAAAGAAGTATCTTCCGTTTAAAAGTGGAAAGAATCTTTCTGAGAATCTGCTTTGTGTTCTGTTAATTCATCTCACAGTGTTACAAATCTCTCCTCAAGTAACCTTTAGCTAAGGCTGATCTTGTGGAATTTGGAAAGTGATATTTGGAAGCCCATAGGGGGCTATGGTGAAAAAGGAAGTATCTTCCGTTAAAATCTGGAAGAAGATTTCTGAGAAACTACTTTGTGTTCTGTTAATTCATCTCAGAGACTTACATCTTTCCCCTCATGAAGCCTTTCCCTAAGACTCTTCTTGTGGAATTTGCAAAGTGATATTTCGAAGCCCACAGAGGGCTATGGTGAAAAAGGAGATATCCTAAGATAAAAACTGAAGAGAAACTTTCTGAGAAACTGCTCTGTATTCTCTTAATTCATCTCACAGAGTTACTGCGTTCCCCTCAAGAAGCCTTTCGCTAAGACTGTTCTTGTGGAATTTGAAAAGTGATATTTGGAAGCCCATAGAGGGTTATGGTGAAAAAGGAAAATCTTCCCTTAAAAACTGGAAAGAAGCTTCCTGAGAAACTGCTTTGTGTTCGGTTAATTCAACTCACAGTTACTGCTTTCTCCTCAAAAAGCCTTTCGCTAACACTGTTCTTATGCAATTTGCAAAGTGATATTTGGAAGCCCTTAGAGGGTTACAGTGAAAAAGGACATATCTACCGTTAAAAACTGTAAAGAAGCTTTCTGAGAAACTGCTCTGTGTTCTGTTAATTCATCTCACAGTGTTACAGCATTCCCTTCAGGAAGCCTTTCGCTAAGTCTGTTCTTGTGGAATATTCAAGGTGATATCTGGAAGCCCATAGAGTGCTATGGTGAAAAAGGAAATATCTTCCGTTAAAAACTGGAAAGAAGCTTTCTGAGAAACTGCTCTGTGTTCTGTTAATTCATCTCACAGAGTTACAGCTTTCCCCTCAAGAAGCCTTTCGCTAAGACTGTTCTTGTGAAATTTGCACATTGATATCTGGAAGTCCATACAGGGCTACGGTGTAAAAGGAAATATCTTCCGATAAAAACTGGAAGGAAGCTTTATGAGAAACTGCTTTGTGTCCTGTTAATTCATCTCACAGAGTTACAGCCTTCCCTTCAAGATGCCTTTCGCTAAGACTCTTCTTGTGGAATTGGCAAAGTGTTATTTGGAAGCCCGTAGAGGTCTACGGTGAAAAAGGAAATATCTTCCTTTAAAAACTGGAAAGAAGCTTTCTGAGAAACTGCTTTGTGTTCTGTTAATTCATCTCACAGAGTCACTGCTTTCACCTCAAGAATCCTTTCGCTGAGACTCTTCATGTGGAAATTTCATAGTGATATTTTCAAGCCCATAGAGGGCTAAGGTGAAAAAGGAAATATCCTAAGATAAAAACTGAAAAGAAGCATTCTGAGAAACTACTTTGTGTTCTGTTAATTCATCTCACAGTGTTACAGCTTTGCCCTCAAGAAGCCTTTCGCGAAGACACTTCTTGTGGAATTTGCAAAGTGATATTTGGAAGCCCATAGAGGGCTATGGTGAAAAAGGAAATATCTTTTGTTAAAAACTGAAAGAGGCTTTCTGAGAAACTGCTCTGTGCTCTATTAATTCATCTCACAGAGTTACTGCTTTCCCAGAAAGAAGCCATTCTCTAAGATTCTTCTTGTGGATTTTTCAAAGTGATATTGGAAGCCCATAGAGGGCTATGGTGAAAAAGGAAAGATCTTCCGTTAAAAACTGGAAAGAACCTTTCTGAGAAATTGCTTTGTGTTCTTTTAATTCATCTCACAGAGTTACTGCGTTCCTCTCAAGAAGCCTTTCGCTAAGACTGTTCCTGTGGAATTTGCAAAGTGATATTTGGAAGCCCATATAGGGTTATGGTGAAAAAGGAAATATCTTCCGTTAAAAACTGGAAAGAAGCATTCTGAGAAACTGCTTTGTGTTCTCTTAGTTCATCTCACAGAGTTACAGCTTGCCCCTCTAGAAGCCTTTCGCTAAGACTGTTCTTGTGGAATTTGCAAAGTGACATTTGGAAGCCCATAGTGGGCTATGGTGAAAAAGGAAATATCCTAAGATAAAAACTGAAAAGAAGCTTTCTGAGAAACTGCCTTGTGTTCTGTTAATTCATCTCACAGGGTTACAGCTTTCTCCACAAGAAGCCTTTCGCTAAGACTGTTCTTGTGGAATTTCAAAGTGATATTTGTAAAGCCATAGAAGGATATGATGAAAAAGGAAATATCTTCTGTTAAAAACTGGAAAGAAGCTTTCTGAGAAACTGCTTTGTGTTCTGTTAATTCATCTCACAGAGATACAGCTTTCTCCTCAAGAAGTTTTCGCTAAGACTGTGCTTCTGGAATTTGGAAAGTGATATTTGGAAGCCCATAGAGGGCTACGGTGAAAAAGGAAATAACTTCCGTTAAAAAACAGGAAAGAAGCTTTCTGAGAAACTGCTTTGTGTTCTGCTAATTCATCTCAAGAGTTACAGCTTTCCCCTCAAGCAGTCTTTCGCTAAGACTGTTCTTGGGGAATTTGCAAAGTGATATTTGGAAGCCCATAGAGGGCTATGGTGAAAAAAGAAGTATCTTCCGTTAAAAAGTGGAAAGAATCTTTCTGAGAATCTGCTTTGTGTTCTGTTAATTCATCTCACAGTGTTACAAATCTCTCCTCAAGTAACCTTTAGCTAAGGCTGATCTTGTGGAATTTGGAAAGTGATATTTGGAAGCCCATAGTGGGCTATGGTGAAAAAGGAAGTATCTTCCGTTAAAATCTGGAAGAAGATTTCTGAGAAACTACTTTGTGTTCTGTTAATTCATCTCAGAGACTTACATCTTTCCCCTCATGAAGCCTTTCCCTAAGACTCTTCTTGTGGAATTTGCAAAGTGATATTTCGAAGCCCACAGAGGGCTATGGTGAAAAAGGAGATATCCTAAGATAAAAACTGAAGAGAAACTTTCTGAGAAACTGCTCTGTATTCTCTTAATTCATCTCACAGAGTTACTGCGTTCCCCTCAAGAAGCCTTTCGCTAAGACTGTTCTTGTGGAATTTGAAAAGTGATATTTGGAAGCCCATAGAGGGTTATGGTGAAAAAGGAAAATCTTCCCTTAAAAACTGGAAAGAAGCTTCCTGAGAAACTGCTTTGTGTTCGGTTAATTCAACTCACAGTTACTGCTTTCTCCTCAAAAAGCCTTTCGCTAACACTGTTCTTATGCAATTTGCAAAGTGATATTTGGAAGCCCTTAGAGGGTTACAGTGAAAAAGGACATATCTACCGTTAAAAACTGTAAAGAAGCTTTCTGAGAAACTGCTCTGTGTTCTGTTAATTCATCTCACAGTGTTACAGCATTCCCTTCAGGAAGCCTTTCGCTAAGTCTGTTCTTGTGGAATATTCAAGGTGATATCTGGAAGCCCATAGAGTGCTATGGTGAAAAAGGAAATATCTTCCGTTAAAAACTGGAAAGAAGCTTTCTGAGAAACTGCTCTGTGTTCTGTTAATTCATCTCACAGAGTTACAGCTTTCCCCTCAAGAAGCCTTTCGCTAAGACTGTTCTTGTGAAATTTGCACATTGATATCTGGAAGTCCATACAGGGCTACGGTGTAAAAGGAAATATCTTCCGATAAAAACTGGAAGGAAGCTTTATGAGAAACTGCTTTGTGTCCTGTTAATTCATCTCACAGAGTTACAGCCTTCCCTTCAAGATGCCTTTCGCTAAGACTCTTCTTGTGGAATTGGCAAAGTGTTATTTGGAAGCCCGTAGAGGTCTACGGTGAAAAAGGAAATATCTTCCTTTAAAAACTGGAAAGAAGCTTTCTGAGAAACTGCTTTGTGTTCTGTTAATTCATCTCACAGAGTCACTGCTTTCACCTCAAGAATCCTTTCGCTGAGACTCTTCATGTGGAAATTTCATAGTGATATTTTCAAGCCCATAGAGGGCTAAGGTGAAAAAGGAAATATCCTAAGATAAAAACTGAAAAGAAGCATTCTGAGAAACTACTTTGTGTTCTGTTAATTCATCTCACAGTGTTACAGCTTTGCCCTCAAGAAGCCTTTCGCGAAGACACTTCTTGTGGAATTTGCAAAGTGATATTTGGAAGCCCATAGAGGGCTATGGTGAAAAAGGAAATATCTTTTGTTAAAAACTGAAAGAGGCTTTCTGAGAAACTGCTCTGTGCTCTATTAATTCATCTCACAGAGTTACTGCTTTCCCAGAAAGAAGCCATTCTCTAAGATTCTTCTTGTGGATTTTTCAAAGTGATATTGGAAGCCCATAGAGGGCTATGGTGAAAAAGGGAATATCTTCCGTTAAAAACTGGAAAGAATCTTTCTGAGAAACTACTTTGTGTTCTGTTAATTCATCTCACAGAGTTACAGCTTTCCCCTCAAGAAGCCTTTCGCTAAGACTGTTCTTCTGGAATTTTGAAAGTGATATTTGGAATCCCATAGAGGGCTATGGTGAAAAAGGAAAGATCTTCCGTTAAAAACTGGAAAGAACCTTTCTGAGAAATTGCTTTGTGTTCTTTTAATTCATCTCACAGAGTTACTGCGTTCCTCTCAAGAAGCCTTTCGCTAAGGCTGTTCTTGTGGAATTTGCAAAGTGATATTTGGAAGCCCATATAGGGTTATGGTGAAAAAGGAAATATCTTCCGTTAAAAACTGGAAAGAAGCATTCTGAGAAACTGCTTTGTGTTCTCTTAGTTCATCTCACAGAGTTACAGCTTGCCCCTCTAGAAGCCTTTCGCTAAGACTGTTCTTGTGGAATTTGCAAAGTGACATTTGGAAGCCCATAGTGGGCTATGGTGAAAAAGGAAATATCCTAAGATAAAAACTGAAAAGAAGCTTTCTGAGAAACTGCCTTGTGTTCTGTTAATTCATCTCACAGGGTTACAGCTTTCTCCACAAGAAGCCTTTCGCTAAGACTGTTCTTGTGGAATTTCAAAGTGATATTTGTAAAGCCATAGAAGGATATGATGAAAAAGGAAATATCTTCTGTTAAAAACTGGAAAGAAGCTTTCTGAGAAACTGCTTTGTGTTCTGTTAATTCATCTCACAGAGATACAGCTTTCTCCTCAAGAAGTTTTCGCTAAGACTGTGCTTCTGGAATTTGGAAAGTGATATTTGGAAGCCCATAGAGGGCTACGGTGAAAAAGGAAATAACTTCCGTTAAAAAACAGGAAGGAAGCTTTCTGAGAAACTGCTTTCTGTTCTGCTAATTCATCTCAAGAGTTACAGCTTTCCCCTCAAGCAGTCTTTCGCTAAGACTGTTCTTGGGGAATTTGCAAAGTGATATTTGGAAGCCCATAGAGGGCTATGGTGAAAAAAGAAGTATCTTCCGTTAAAAAGTGGAAAGAAGCTTTCTGAGAATCTGCTTTGTGTTCTGTTAATTCATCTCACAGTGTTACAGATCTCTCCTCAAGTAACCTTTAGCTAAGGCTGATCTTGTGGAATTTGGAAAGTGATATTTGGAAGCCCATAGGGGGCTATGGTGAAAAAGGAAGTATCTTCCGTTAAAATCTGGAAGAAGATTTCTGAGAAACTACTTTGTGTTCTGTTAATTCATCTCAGAGACTTACATCTTTCCCCTCATGAAGCCTTTCCCTAAGACTCTTCTTGTGGAATTTGCAAAGTGATATTTCGAAGGCCACAGAGGGCTATGGTGAAAAAGGAGATATCCTAAGATAAAAACTGAAGAGAAACTTTCTGAGAAACTGCTCTGTATTCTCTTAATTCATCTCACAGAGTTACTGCGTTCCCCTCAAGAAGCCTTTCGCTAAGACTGTTCTTGTGGAATTTGAAAAGTGATATTTGGAAGCCCATAGAGGGTTATGGTGAAAAAGGAAAATCTTCCCTTAAAAACTGGAAAGAAGCTTCCTGAGAAACTGCTTTGTGTTCGGTTAATTCAACTCACAGTTACTGCTTTCTCCTCAAAAAGCCTTTCGCTAACACTGTTCTTATGCAATTTGCAAAGTGATATTTGGAAGCCCTTAGAGGGTTACGGTGAAAAAGGACATATCTACCGTTAAAAACTGTAAAGAAGCTTTCTGAGAAACTGCTCTGTGTTCTGTTAATTCATCTCACAGTGTTACAGCATTCCCTTCAGGAAGCCTTTCGCTAAGTCTGTTCTTGTGGAATATTCAAGGTGATATCTGGAAGCCCATAGAGTGCTATGGTGAAAAAGGAAATATCTTCCGTTAAAAACTGGAAAGAAGCTTTCTGAGAAACTGCTCTGTGTTCTGTTAATTCATCTCACAGAGTTACAGCTTTCCCCTCAAGAAGACTTTCGCTAAGACTGTTCTTGTGAAATTTGCACATTGATATCTGGAAGTCCATACAGGGCTACGGTGTAAAAGGAAATATCTTCCGATAAAAACTGGAAGGAAGCTTTATGAGAAACTGCTTTGTGTCCTGTTAATTCATCTCACAGAGTTACAGCCTTCCCTTCAAGATGCCTTTCGCTAAGACTCTTCTTGTGGAATTGGCAAAGTGTTATTTGGAAGCCCGTAGAGGTCTACGGTGAAAAAGGAAATATCTTCCTTTAAAAACTGGAAAGAAGCTTTCTGAGAAACTGCTTTGTGTTCTGTTAATTCATCTCACAGAGTCACTGCTTTCACCTCAAGAATCCTTTCGCTGAGACTCTTCATGTGGAAATTTCATAGTGATATTTTCAAGCCCATAGAGGGCTAAGGTGAAAAAGGAAATATCCTAAGATAAAAACTGAAAAGAAGCATTCTGAGAAACTACTTTGTGTTCTGTTAATTCATCTCACAGTGTTACAGCTTTGCCCTCAAGAAGCCTTTCGCGAAGACACTTCTTGTGGAATTTGCAAAGTGATATTTGGAAGCCCATAGAGGGCTATGGTGAAAAAGGAAATATCTTTTGTTAAAAACTGAAAGAGGCTTTCTGAGAAACTGCTCTGTGTTCTATTAATTCATCTCACAGAGTTACTGCTTTCCCAGAAAGAAGCCATTCTCTAAGATTCTTCTTGTGGATTTTTCAAAGTGATATTGGAAGCCCATAGAGGGCTATGGTGAAAAAGGGAATATCTTCCGTTAAAAACTGGAAAGAATCTTTCTGAGAAACTACTTTGTGTTCTGTTAATTCATCTCACAGAGTTACAGCTTTCCCCTCAAGAAGCCTTTCGCTAAGACTGTTCTTCTGGAATTTTGAAAGTGATATTTGGAATCCCATAGAGGGCTATGGTGAAAAAGGAAAGATCTTCCGTTAAAAACTGGAAAGAACCTTTCTGAGAAATTGCTTTGTGTTCTTTTAATTCATCTCACAGAGTTACTGCGTTCCTCTCAAGAAGCCTTTCGCTAAGGCTGTTCTTGTGGAATTTGCAAAGTGATATTTGGAAGCCCATATAGGGTTATGGTGAAAAAGGAAATATCTTCCGTTAAAAACTGGAAAGAAGCATTCTGAGAAACTGCTTTGTGTTCTCTTAGTTCATCTCACAGAGTTACAGCTTGCCCCTCTAGAAGCCTTTCGCTAAGACTGTTCTTGTGGAATTTGCAAAGTGACATTTGGAAGCCCATAGTGGGCTATGGTGAAAAAGGAAATATCCTAAGATAAAAACTGAAAAGAAGCTTTCTGAGAAACTGCCTTGTGTTCTGTTAATTCATCTCACAGGGTTACAGCTTTCTCCACAAGAAGCCTTTCGCTAAGACTGTTCTTGTGGAATTTCAAAGTGATATTTGTAAAGCCATAGAAGGATATGATGAAAAAGGAAATATCTTCTGTTAAAAACTGGAAAGAAGCTTTCTGAGAAACTGCTTTGTGTTCTGTTAATTCATCTCACAGAGATACAGCTTTCTCCTCAAGAAGTTTTCGCTAAGACTGTGCTTCTGGAATTTGGAAAGTGATATTTGGAAGCCCATAGAGGGCTACGGTGAAAAAGGAAATAACTTCCGTTAAAAAACAGGAAGGAAGCTTTCTGAGAAACTGCTTTCTGTTCTGCTAATTCATCTCAAGAGTTACAGCTTTCCCCTCAAGCAGTCTTTCGCTAAGACTGTTCTTGGGGAATTTGCAAAGTGATATTTGGAAGCCCATAGAGGGCTATGGTGAAAAAGGAAATATCCTAAGATAAAAACTGGGAAGAATCTTTCTGAGAAATTGCTTTGTGTTCTGTTAATTCATCTCACAGAGTTACTGCATTCCCCTCAAGAAGCCTTTCGCTAAGACTGTTCTTGTGGAATTTGAAAAGTGATATTTGGAAGCCCATAGAGGGTTATGGTGAAAAAGGAAAATCTTCCCTTAAAAACTGGAAAGAAGCTTCCTGAGAAACTGCTTTGTGTTCGGTTAATTCAACTCACAGTTACTGCTTTCTCCTCAAAAAGCCTTTCGCTAACACTGTTCTTATGCAATTTGCAAAGTGATATTTGGAAGCCCTTAGAGGGTTAAGGTGAAAAAGGAAATATCTACCGTTAAAAACTGTAAAGAAGCTTTCTGAGAAACTGCTCTGTGTTCTGTTAATTCATCTCACAGTGTTACAGCATTCCCTTCAGGAAGCCTTTCGCTAAGTCTGTTCTTGTGGAATATTCAAGGTGATATCTGGAAGCCCATAGAGTGCTATGGTGAAAAAGGAAATATCTTCCGTTAAAAACTGGAAAGAAGCTTTCTGAGAAACTGCTCTGTGTTCTGTTAATTCATCTCACAGAGTTACAGCTTTCCCCTCAAGAAGCCTTTCGCTAAGACTGTTCTTGTGAAATTTGCACATTGATATCTGGAAGTCCATACAGGGCTACGGTGTAAAAGGAAATATCTTCCGATAAAAACTGGAAGGAAGCTTTATGAGAAACTGCTTTGTGTCCTGTTAATTCATCTCACAGAGTTACAGCCTTCCCTTCAAGATGCCTTTCGCTAAGACTCTTCTTGTGGAATTGGCAAAGTGTTATTTGGAAGCCCGTAGAGGTCTACGGTGAAAAAGGAAATATCTTCCTTTAAAAACTGGAAAGAAGCTTTCTGAGAAACTGCTTTGTGTTCTGTTAATTCATCTCACAGAGTCACTGCTTTCACCTCAAGAATCCTTTCGCTGAGACTCTTCATGTGGAAATTTCATAGTGATATTTTCAAGCCCATAGAGGGCTAAGGTGAAAAAGGAAATATCCTAAGATAAAAACTGAAAAGAAGCATTCTGAGAAACTACTTTGTGTTCTGTTAATTCATCTCACAGTGTTACAGCTTTGCCCTCAAGAAGCCTTTCGCGAAGACACTTCTTGTGGAATTTGCAAAGTGATATTTGGAAGCCCATAGAGGGCTATGGTGAAAAAGGAAATATCTTTTGTTAAAAACTGAAAGAGGCTTTCTGAGAAACTGCTCTGTGTTCTATTAATTCATCTCACAGAGTTACTGCTTTCCCAGAAAGAAGCCATTCTCTAAGATTCTTCTTGTGGATTTTTCAAAGTGATATTGGAAGCCCATAGAGGGCTATGGTGAAAAAGGGAATATCTTCCGTTAAAAACTGGAAAGAATCTTTCTGAGAAACTACTTTGTGTTCTGTTAATTCATCTCACAGAGTTACAGCTTTCCCCTCAAGAAGCCTTTCGCTAAGACTGTTCTTCTGGAATTTTGAAAGTGATATTTGGAATCCCATAGAGGGCTATGGTGAAAAAGGAAAGATCTTCCGTTAAAAACTGGAAAGAACCTTTCTGAGAAATTGCTTTGTGTTCTTTTAATTCATCTCACAGAGTTACTGCGTTCCTCTCAAGAAGCCTTTCGCTAAGACTGTTCTTGTGGAATTTGCAAAGTGATATTTGGAAGCCCATATAGGGTTATGGTGAAAAAGGAAATATCTTCCGTTAAAAACTGGAAAGAAGCATTCTGAGAAACTGCTTTGTGTTCTCTTAGTTCATCTCACAGAGTTACAGCTTGCCCCTCTAGAAGCCTTTCGCTAAGACTGTTCTTGTGGAATTTGCAAAGTGACATTTGGAAGCCCATAGTGGGCTATGGTGAAAAAGGAAATATCCTAAGATAAAAACTGAAAAGAAGCTTTCTGAGAAACTGCCTTGTGTTCTGTTAATTCATCTCACAGGGTTACAGCTTTCTCCACAAGAAGCCTTTCGCTAAGACTGTTCTTGTGGAATTTCAAAGTGATATTTGTAAAGCCATAGAAGGATATGATGAAAAAGGAAATATCTTCTGTTAAAAACTGGAAAGAAGCTTTCTGAGAAACTGCTTTGTGTTCTGTTAATTCATCTCACAGAGATACAGCTTTCTCCTCAAGAAGTTTTCGCTAAGACTGTGCTTCTGGAATTTGGAAAGTGATATTTGGAAGCCCATAGAGGGCTACGGTGAAAAAGGAAATAACTTCCGTTAAAAAACAGGAAAGAAGCTTTCTGAGAAACTGCTTTGTGTTCTGCTAATTCATCTCAAGAGTTACAGCTTTCCCCTCAAGCAGTCTTTCGCTAAGACTGTTCTTGGGGAATTTGCAAAGTGATATTTGGAAGCCCATAGAGGGCTATGGTGAAAAAAGAAGTATCTTCCGTTAAAAAGTGGAAAGAAGCTTTCTGAGAATCTGCTTTGTGTTCTGTTAATTCATCTCACAGTGTTACAAATCTCTCCTCAAGTAACCTTTAGCTAAGGCTGATCTTGTGGAATTTGGAAAGTGATATTTGGAAGCCTATAGGGGGCTATGGTGAAAAAGGAAGTATCTTCCGTTAAAATCTGGAAGAAGATTTCTGAGAAACTACTTTGTGTTCTGTTAATTCATCTCAGAGACTTACATCTTTCCCCTCATGAAGCCTTTCCCTAAGACTCTTCTTGTGGAATTTGCAAAGTGATATTTCGAAGCCCACAGAGGGCTATGGTGAAAAAGGAGATATCCTAAGATAAAAACTGAAGAGAAACTTTCTGAGAAACTGCTCTGTATTCTCTTAATTCATCTCACAGAGTTACTGCGTTCCCCTCAAGAAGCCTTTCGCTAAGACTGTTCTTGTGGAATTTGAAAAGTGATATTTGGAAGCCCATAGAGGGTTATGGTGAAAAAGGAAAATCTTCCCTTAAAAACTGGAAAGAAGCTTCCTGAGAAACTGCTTTGTGTTCGGTTAATTCAACTCACAGTTACTGCTTTCTCCTCAAAAAGCCTTTCGCTAACACTGTTCTTATGCAATTTGCAAAGTGATATTTGGAAGCCCTTAGAGGGTTAAGGTGAAAAAGGAAATATCTACCGTTAAAAACTGTAAAGAAGCTTTCTGAGAAACTGCTCTGTGTTCTGTTAATTCATCTCACAGTGTTACAGCATTCCCTTCAGGAAGCCTTTCGCTAAGTCTGTTCTTGTGGAATATTCAAGGTGATATCTGGAAGCCCATAGAGTGCTATGGTGAAAAAGGAAATATCTTCCGTTAAAAACTGGAAAGAAGCTTTCTGAGAAACTGCTCTGTGTTCTGTTAATTCATCTCACAGAGTTACAGCTTTCCCCTCAAGAAGCCTTTCGCTAAGACTGTTCTTGTGAAATTTGCACATTGATATCTGGAAGTCCATACAGGGCTACGGTGTAAAAGGAAATATCTTCCGATAAAAACTGGAAGGAAGCTTTATGAGAAACTGCTTTGTGTCCTGTTAATTCATCTCACAGAGTTACAGCCTTCCCTTCAAGATGCCTTTCGCTAAGACTCTTCTTGTGGAATTGGCAAAGTGTTATTTGGAAGCCCGTAGAGGTCTACGGTGAAAAAGGAAATATCTTCCTTTAAAAACTGGAAAGAAGCTTTCTGAGAAACTGCTTTGTGTTCTGTTAATTCATCTCACAGAGTCACTGCTTTCACCTCAAGAATCCTTTCGCTGAGACTCTTCATGTGGAAATTTCATAGTGATATTTTCAAGCCCATAGAGGGCTAAGGTGAAAAAGGAAATATCCTAAGATAAAAACTGAAAAGAAGCATTCTGAGAAACTACTTTGTGTTCTGTTAATTCATCTCACAGTGTTACAGCTTTGCCCTCAAGAAGCCTTTCGCGAAGACACTTCTTGTGGAATTTGCAAAGTGATATTTGGAAGCCCATAGAGGGCTATGGTGAAAAAGGAAATATCTTTTGTTAAAAACTGAAAGAGGCTTTCTGAGAAACTGCTCTGTGTTCTATTAATTCATCTCACAGAGTTACTGCTTTCCCAGAAAGAAGCCATTCTCTAAGATTCTTCTTGTGGATTTTTCAAAGTGATATTGGAAGCCCATAGAGGGCTATGGTGAAAAAGGGAATATCTTCCGTTAAAAACTGGAAAGAATCTTTCTGAGAAACTACTTTGTGTTCTGTTAATTCATCTCACAGAGTTACAGCTTTCCCCTCAAGAAGCCTTTCGCTAAGACTGTTCTTCTGGAATTTTGAAAGTGATATTTGGAATCCCATAGAGGGCTATGGTGAAAAAGGAAAGATCTTCCGTTAAAAACTGGAAAGAACCTTTCTGAGAAATTGCTTTGTGTTCTTTTAATTCATCTCACAGAGTTACTGCGTTCCTCTCAAGAAGCCTTTCGCTAAGACTGTTCTTGTGGAATTTGCAAAGTGATATTTGGAAGCCCATATAGGGTTATGGTGAAAAAGGAAATATCTTCCGTTAAAAACTGGAAAGAAGCATTCTGAGAAACTGCTTTGTGTTCTCTTAGTTCATCTCACAGAGTTACAGCTTGCCCCTCTAGAAGCCTTTCGCTAAGACTGTTCTTGTGGAATTTGCAAAGTGACATTTGGAAGCCCATAGTGGGCTATGGTGAAAAAGGAAATATCCTAAGATAAAAACTGAAAAGAAGCTTTCTGAGAAACTGCCTTGTGTTCTGTTAATTCATCTCACAGGGTTACAGCTTTCTCCACAAGAAGCCTTTCGCTAAGACTGTTCTTGTGGAATTTCAAAGTGATATTTGTAAAGCCATAGAAGGATATGATGAAAAAGGAAATATCTTCTGTTAAAAACTGGAAAGAAGCTTTCTGAGAAACTGCTTTGTGTTCTGTTAATTCATCTCACAGAGATACAGCTTTCTCCTCAAGAAGTTTTCGCTAAGACTGTGCTTCTGGAATTTGGAAAGTGATATTTGGAAGCCCATAGAGGGCTACGGTGAAAAAGGAAATAACTTCCGTTAAAAAACAGGAAAGAAGCTTTCTGAGAAACTGCTTTGTGTTCTGCCAATTCATCTCAAGAGTTACAGCTTTCCCCTCAAGCAGTCTTTCGCTAAGACTGTTCTTGGGGAATTTGCAAAGTGATATTTGGAAGCCCATAGAGGGCTATGGTGAAAAAAGAAGTATCTTCCGTTAAAAAGTGGAAAGAAGCTTTCTGAGAATCTGCTTTGTGTTCTGTTAATTCATCTCACAGTGTTACAAATCTCTCCTCAAGTAACCTTTAGCTAAGGCTGATCTTGTGGAATTTGGAAAGTGATATTTGGAAGCCTATAGGGGGCTATGGTGAAAAAGGAAGTATCTTCCGTTAAAATCTGGAAGAAGATTTCTGAGAAACTACTTTGTGTTCTGTTAATTCATCTCAGAGACTTACATCTTTCCCCTCATGAAGCCTTTCCCTAAGACTCTTCTTGTGGAATTTGCAAAGTGATATTTCGAAGCCCACAGAGGGCTATGGTGAAAAAGGAGATATCCTAAGATAAAAACTGAAGAGAAACTTTCTGAGAAACTGCTCTGTATTCTCTTAATTCATCTCACAGAGTTACTGCGTTCCCCTCAAGAAGCCTTTCGCTAAGACTGTTCTTGTGGAATTTGAAAAGTGATATTTGGAAGCCCATAGAGGGTTATGGTGAAAAAGGAAAATCTTCCCTTAAAAACTGGAAAGAAGCTTCCTGAGAAACTGCTTTGTGTTCGGTTAATTCAACTCACAGTTACTGCTTTCTCCTCAAAAAGCCTTTCGCTAACACTGTTCTTATGCAATTTGCAAAGTGATATTTGGAAGCCCTTAGAGGGTTAAGGTGAAAAAGGAAATATCTACCGTTAAAAACTGTAAAGAAGCTTTCTGAGAAACTGCTCTGTGTTCTGTTAATTCATCTCACAGTGTTACAGCATTCCCTTCAGGAAGCCTTTCGCTAAGTCTGTTCTTGTGGAATATTCAAGGTGATATCTGGAAGCCCATAGAGTGCTATGGTGAAAAAGGAAATATCTTCCGTTAAAAACTGGAAAGAAGCTTTCTGAGAAACTGCTCTGTGTTCTGTTAATTCATCTCACAGAGTTACAGCTTTCCCCTCAAGAAGACTTTCGCTAAGACTGTTCTTGTGAAATTTGCACATTGATATCTGGAAGTCCATACAGGGCTACGGTGTAAAAGGAAATATCTTCCGATAAAAACTGGAAGGAAGCTTTATGAGAAACTGCTTTGTGTCCTGTTAATTCATCTCACAGAGTTACAGCCTTCCCTTCAAGATGCCTTTCGCTAAGACTCTTCTTGTGGAATTGGCAAAGTGTTATTTGGAAGCCCGTAGAGGTCTACGGTGAAAAAGGAAATATCTTCCTTTAAAAACTGGAAAGAAGCTTTCTGAGAAACTGCTTTGTGTTCTGTTAATTCATCTCACAGAGTCACTGCTTTCACCTCAAGAATCCTTTCGCTGAGACTCTTCATGTGGAAATTTCATAGTGATATTTTCAAGCCCATAGAGGGCTAAGGTGAAAAAGGAAATATCCTAAGATAAAAACTGAAAAGAAGCATTCTGAGAAACTACTTTGTGTTCTGTTAATTCATCTCACAGTGTTACAGCTTTGCCCTCAAGAAGCCTTTCGCGAAGACACTTCTTGTGGAATTTGCAAAGTGATATTTGGAAGCCCATAGAGGGCTATGGTGAAAAAGGAAATATCTTTTGTTAAAAACTGAAAGAGGCTTTCTGAGAAACTGCTCTGTGTTCTATTAATTCATCTCACAGAGTTACTGCTTTCCCAGAAAGAAGCCATTCTCTAAGATTCTTCTTGTGGATTTTTCAAAGTGATATTGGAAGCCCATAGAGGGCTATGGTGAAAAAGGGAATATCTTCCGTTAAAAACTGGAAAGAATCTTTCTGAGAAACTACTTTGTGTTCTGTTAATTCATCTCACAGAGTTACAGCTTTCCCCTCAAGAAGCCTTTCGCTAAGACTGTTCTTCTGGAATTTTGAAAGTGATATTTGGAATCCCATAGAGGGCTATGGTGAAAAAGGAAAGATCTTCCGTTAAAAACTGGAAAGAACCTTTCTGAGAAATTGCTTTGTGTTCTTTTAATTCATCTCACAGAGTTACTGCGTTCCTCTCAAGAAGCCTTTCGCTAAGACTGTTCTTGTGGAATTTGCAAAGTGATATTTGGAAGCCCATATAGGGTTATGGTGAAAAAGGAAATATCTTCCGTTAAAAACTGGAAAGAAGCATTCTGAGAAACTGCTTTGTGTTCTCTTAGTTCATCTCACAGAGTTACAGCTTGCCCCTCTAGAAGCCTTTCGCTAAGACTGTTCTTGTGGAATTTGCAAAGTGACATTTGGAAGCCCATAGTGGGCTATGGTGAAAAAGGAAATATCCTAAGATAAAAACTGAAAAGAAGCTTTCTGAGAAACTGCCTTGTGTTCTGTTAATTCATCTCACAGGGTTACAGCTTTCTCCACAAGAAGCCTTTCGCTAAGACTGTTCTTGTGGAATTTCAAAGTGATATTTGTAAAGCCATAGAAGGATATGATGAAAAAGGAAATATCTTCTGTTAAAAACTGGAAAGAAGCTTTCTGAGAAACTGCTTTGTGTTCTGTTAATTCATCTCACAGAGATACAGCTTTCTCCTCAAGAAGTTTTCGCTAAGACTGTGCTTCTGGAATTTGGAAAGTGATATTTGGAAGCCCATAGAGGGCTACGGTGAAAAAGGAAATAACTTCCGTTAAAAAACAGGAAAGAAGCTTTCTGAGAAACTGCTTTCTGTTCTGCTAATTCATCTCAAGAGTTACAGCTTTCCCCTCAAGCAGTCTTTCGCTAAGACTGTTCTTGGGGAATTTGCAAAGTGATATTTGGAAGCCCATAGAGGGCTATGGTGAAAAAAGAAGTATCTTCCGTTTAAAAGTGGAAAGAATCTTTCTGAGAATCTGCTTTGTGTTCTGTTAATTCATCTCACAGTGTTACAAATCTCTCCTCAAGTAACCTTTAGCTAAGGCTGATCTTGTGGAATTTGGAAAGTGATATTTGGAAGCCCATAGGGGGCTATGGTGAAAAAGGAAGTATCTTCCGTTAAAATCTGGAAGAAGATTTCTGAGAAACTACTTTGTGTTCTGTTAATTCATCTCAGAGACTTACATCTTTCCCCTCATGAAGCCTTTCCCTAAGACTCTTCTTGTGGAATTTGCAAAGTGATATTTCGAAGCCCACAGAGGGCTATGGTGAAAAAGGAGATATCCTAAGATAAAAACTGAAGAGAAACTTTCTGAGAAACTGCTCTGTATTCTCTTAATTCATCTCACAGAGTTACTGCGTTCCCCTCAAGAAGCCTTTCGCTAAGACTGTTCTTGTGGAATTTGAAAAGTGATATTTGGAAGCCCATAGAGGGTTATGGTGAGAAAGGAAAATCTTCCCTTAAAAACTGGAAAGAAGCTTCCTGAGAAACTGCTTTGTGTTCGGTTAATTCAACTCACAGTTACTGCTTTCTCCTCAAAAAGCCTTTCGCTAACACTGTTCTTATGCAATTTGCAAAGTGATATTTGGAAGCCCTTAGAGGGTTACGGTGAAAAAGGACATATCTACCGTTAAAAACTGTAAAGAAGCTTTCTGAGAAACTGCTCTGTGTTCTGTTAATTCATCTCACAGTGTTACAGCATTCCCTTCAGGAAGCCTTTCGCTAAGTCTGTTCTTGTGGAATATTCAAGGTGATATCTGGAAGCCCATAGAGTGCTATGGTGAAAAAGGAAATATCTTCCGTTAAAAACTGGAAAGAAGCTTTCTGAGAAACTGCTCTGTGTTCTGTTAATTCATCTCACAGAGTTACAGCTTTCCCCTCAAGAAGACTTTCGCTAAGACTGTTCTTGTGAAATTTGCACATTGATATCTGGAAGTCCATACAGGGCTACGGTGTAAAAGGAAATATCTTCCGATAAAAACAGGAAGGAAGCTTTATGAGAAACTGCTTTGTGTCCTGTTAATTCATCTCACAGAGTTACAGCCTTCCCTTCAAGATGCCTTTCGCTAAGACTCTTCTTGTGGAATTGGCAAAGTGTTATTTGGAAGCCCGTAGAGGTCTACGGTGAAAAAGGAAATATCTTCCTTTAAAAACTGGAAAGAAGCTTTCTGAGAAACTGCTTTGTGTTCTGTTAATTCATCTCACAGAGTCACTGCTTTCACCTCAAGAATCCTTTCGCTGAGACTCTTCATGTGGAAATTTCATAGTGATATTTTCAAGCCCATAGAGGGCTAAGGTGAAAAAGGAAATATCCTAAGATAAAAACTGAAAAGAAGCATTCTGAGAAACTACTTTGTGTTCTGTTAATTCATCTCACAGTGTTACAGCTTTGCTCTCAAGAAGCCTTTCGCGAAGACACTTCTTGTGGAATTTGCAAAGTGATATTTGGAAGCCCATAGAGGGCTATGGTGAAAAAGGAAATATCTTTTGTTAAAAACTGAAAGAGGCTTTCTGAGAAACTGCTCTGTGTTCTATTAATTCATCTCACAGAGTTACTGCTTTCCCAGAAAGAAGCCATTCTCTAAGATTCTTCTTGTGGATTTTTCAAAGTGATATTGGAAGCCCATAGAGGGCTATGGTGAAAAAGGGAATATCTTCCGTTAAAAACTGGAAAGAATCTTTCTGAGAAACTACTTTGTGTTCTGTTAATTCATCTCACAGAGTTACAGCTTTCCCCTCAAGAAGCCTTTCGCTAAGACTGTTCTTCTGGAATTTTGAAAGTGATATTTGGAATCCCATAGAGGGCTATGGTGAAAAAGGAAAGATCTTCCGTTAAAAACTGGAAAGAACCTTTCTGAGAAATTGCTTTGTGTTCTTTTAATTCATCTCACAGAGTTACTGCGTTCCTCTCAAGAAGCCTTTCGCTAAGACTGTTCTTGTGGAATTTGCAAAGTGATATTTGGAAGCCCATATAGGGTTATGGTGAAAAAGGAAATATCTTCCGTTAAAAACTGGAAAGAAGCATTCTGAGAAACTGCTTTGTGTTCTCTTAGTTCATCTCACAGAGTTACAGCTTGCCCCTCTAGAAGCCTTTCGCTAAGACTGTTCTTGTGGAATTTGCAAAGTGACATTTGGAAGCCCATAGTGGGCTATGGTGAAAAAGGAAATATCCTAAGATAAAAACTGAAAAGAAGCTTTCTGAGAAACTGCCTTGTGTTCTGTTAATTCATCTCACAGGGTTACAGCTTTCTCCACAAGAAGCCTTTCGCTAAGACTGTTCTTGTGGAATTTCAAAGTGATATTTGTAAAGCCATAGAAGGATATGATGAAAAAGGAAATATCTTCTGTTAAAAACTGGAAAGAAGCTTTCTGAGAAACTGCTTTGTGTTCTGTTAATTCATCTCACAGAGATACAGCTTTCTCCTCAAGAAGTTTTCGCTAAGACTGTGCTTCTGGAATTTGGAAAGTGATATTTGGAAGCCCATAGAGGGCTACGGTGAAAAAGGAAATAACTTCCGTTAAAAAACAGGAAAGAAGCTTTCTGAGAAACTGCTTTCTGTTCTGCTAATTCATCTCAAGAGTTACAGCTTTCCCCTCAAGCAGTCTTTCGCTAAGACTGTTCTTGGGGAATTTGCAAAGTGATATTTGGAAGCCCATAGAGGGCTATGGTGAAAAAAGAAGTATCTTCCGTTTAAAAGTGGAAAGAATCTTTCTGAGAATCTGCTTTGTGTTCTGTTAATTCATCTCACAGTGTTACAAATCTCTCCTCAAGTAACCTTTAGCTAAGGCTGATCTTGTGGAATTTGGAAAGTGATATTTGGAAGCCCATAGGGGGCTATGGTGAAAAAGGAAGTATCTTCCGTTAAAATCTGGAAGAAGATTTCTGAGAAACTACTTTGTGTTCTGTTAATTCATCTCAGAGACTTACATCTTTCCCCTCATGAAGCCTTTCCCTAAGACTCTTCTTGTGGAATTTGCAAAGTGATATTTCGAAGCCCACAGAGGGCTATGGTGAAAAAGGAGATATCCTAAGATAAAAACTGAAGAGAAACTTTCTGAGAAACTGCTCTGTATTCTCTTAATTCATCTCACAGAGTTACTGCGTTCCCCTCAAGAAGCCTTTCGCTAAGACTGTTCTTGTGGAATTTGAAAAGTGATATTTGGAAGCCCATAGAGGGTTATGGTGAGAAAGGAAAATCTTCCCTTAAAAACTGGAAAGAAGCTTCCTGAGAAACTGCTTTGTGTTCGGTTAATTCAACTCACAGTTACTGCTTTCTCCTCAAAAAGCCTTTCGCTAACACTGTTCTTATGCAATTTGCAAAGTGATATTTGGAAGCCCTTAGAGGGTTAAGGTGAAAAAGGAAATATCTACCGTTAAAAACTGTAAAGAAGCTTTCTGAGAAACTGCTCTGTGTTCTGTTAATTCATCTCACAGTGTTACAGCATTCCCTTCAGGAAGCCTTTCGCTAAGTCTGTTCTTGTGGAATATTCAAGGTGATATCTGGAAGCCCATAGAGTGCTATGGTGAAAAAGGAAATATCTTCCGTTAAAAACTGGAAAGAAGCTTTCTGAGAAACTGCTCTGTGTTCTGTTAATTCATCTCACAGAGTTACAGCTTTCCCCTCAAGAAGCCTTTCGCTAAGACTGTTCTTGTGAAATTTGCACATTGATATCTGGAAGTCCATACAGGGCTACGGTGTAAAAGGAAATATCTTCCGATAAAAACTGGAAGGAAGCTTTATGAGAAACTGCTTTGTGTCCTGTTAATTCATCTCACAGAGTTACAGCCTTCCCTTCAAGATGCCTTTCGCTAAGACTCTTCTTGTGGAATTGGCAAAGTGTTATTTGGAAGCCCGTAGAGGTCTACGGTGAAAAAGGAAATATCTTCCTTTAAAAACTGGAAAGAAGCTTTCTGAGAAACTGCTTTGTGTTCTGTTAATTCATCTCACAGAGTCACTGCTTTCACCTCAAGAATCCTTTCGCTGAGACTCTTCATGTGGAAATTTCATAGTGATATTTTCAAGCCCATAGAGGGCTAAGGTGAAAAAGGAAATATCCTAAGATAAAAACTGAAAAGAAGCATTCTGAGAAACTACTTTGTGTTCTGTTAATTCATCTCACAGTGTTACAGCTTTGCCCTCAAGAAGCCTTTCGCGAAGACACTTCTTGTGGAATTTGCAAAGTGATATTTGGAAGCCCATAGAGGGCTATGGTGAAAAAGGAAATATCTTTTGTTAAAAACTGAAAGAGGCTTTCTGAGAAACTGCTCTGTGTTCTATTAATTCATCTCACAGAGTTACTGCTTTCCCAGAAAGAAGCCATTCTCTAAGATTCTTCTTGTGGATTTTTCAAAGTGATATTGGAAGCCCATAGAGGGCTATGGTGAAAAAGGGAATATCTTCCGTTAAAAACTGGAAAGAATCTTTCTGAGAAACTACTTTGTGTTCTGTTAATTCATCTCACAGAGTTACAGCTTTCCCCTCAAGAAGCCTTTCGCTAAGACTGTTCTTCTGGAATTTTGAAAGTGATATTTGGAATCCCATAGAGGGCTATGGTGAAAAAGGAAAGATCTTCCGTTAAAAACTGGAAAGAACCTTTCTGAGAAATTGCTTTGTGTTCTTTTAATTCATCTCACAGAGTTACTGCGTTCCTCTCAAGAAGCCTTTCGCTAAGACTGTTCTTGTGGAATTTGCAAAGTGATATTTGGAAGCCCATATAGGGTTATGGTGAAAAAGGAAATATCTTCCGTTAAAAACTGGAAAGAAGCATTCTGAGAAACTGCTTTGTGTTCTCTTAGTTCATCTCACAGAGTTACAGCTTGCCCCTCTAGAAGCCTTTCGCTAAGACTGTTCTTGTGGAATTTGCAAAGTGACATTTGGAAGCCCATAGTGGGCTATGGTGAAAAAGGAAATATCCTAAGATAAAAACTGAAAAGAAGCTTTCTGAGAAACTGCCTTGTGTTCTGTTAATTCGTCTCACAGGGTTACAGCTTTCTCCACAAGAAGCCTTTCGCTAAGACTGTTCTTGTGGAATTTCAAAGTGATATTTGTAAAGCCATAGAAGGATATGATGAAAAAGGAAATATCTTCTGTTAAAAACTGGAAAGAAGCTTTCTGAGAAACTGCTTTGTGTTCTGTTAATTCATCTCACAGAGATACAGCTTTCTCCTCAAGAAGTTTTCGCTAAGACTGTGCTTCTGGAATTTGGAAAGTGATATTTGGAAGCCCATAGAGGGCTACGGTGAAAAAGGAAATAACTTCCGTTAAAAAACAGGAAAGAAGCTTTCTGAGAAACTGCTTTGTGTTCTGCTAATTCATCTCAAGAGTTACAGCTTTCCCCTCAAGCAGTCTTTCGCTAAGACTGTTCTTGGGGAATTTGCAAAGTGATATTTGGAAGCCCATAGAGGGCTATGGTGAAAAAGGAAATATCCTAAGATAAAAACTGGGAAGAATCTTTCTGAGAAATTGCTTTGTGTTCTGTTAATTCATCTCACAGAGTTACTGCATTCCCCTCAAGAAGCCTTTCGCTAAGACTGTTCTTGTGGAACTTGAAAAGTGATATTTGGAAGCCCATAGAGGGTTATGGTGAAAAAGGAAAATCTTCCCTTAAAAACTGGAAAGAAGCTTCCTGAGAAACTGCTTTGTGTTCGGTTAATTCAACTCACAGTTACTGCTTTCTCCTCAAAAAGCCTTTCGCTAACACTGTTCTTATGCAATTTGCAAAGTGATATTTGGAAGCCCTTAGAGGGTTAAGGTGAAAAAGGAAATATCTACCGTTAAAAACTGTAAAGAAGCTTTCTGAGAAACTGCTCTGTGTTCTGTTAATTCATCTCACAGTGTTACAGCATTCCCTTCAGGAAGCCTTTCGCTAAGTCTGTTCTTGTGGAATATTCAAGGTGATATCTGGAAGCCCATAGAGTGCTATGGTGAAAAAGGAAATATCTTCCGTTAAAAACTGGAAAGAAGCTTTCTGAGAAACTGCTCTGTGTTCTGTTAATTCATCTCACAGAGTTACAGCTTTCCCCTCAAGAAGCCTTTCGCTAAGACTGTTCTTGTGAAATTTGCACATTGATATCTGGAAGTCCATACAGGGCTACGGTGTAAAAGGAAATATCTTCCGATAAAAACTGGAAGGAAGCTTTATGAGAAACTGCTTTGTGTCCTGTTAATTCATCTCACAGAGTTACAGCCTTCCCTTCAAGATGCCTTTCGCTAAGACTCTTCTTGTGGAATTGGCAAAGTGTTATTTGGAAGCCCGTAGAGGTCTACGGTGAAAAAGGAAATATCTTCCTTTAAAAACTGGAAAGAAGCTTTCTGAGAAACTGCTTTGTGTTCTGTTAATTCATCTCACAGAGTCACTGCTTTCACCTCAAGAATCCTTTCGCTGAGACTCTTCATGTGGAAATTTCATAGTGATATTTTCAAGCCCATAGAGGGCTAAGGTGAAAAAGGAAATATCCTAAGATAAAAACTGAAAAGAAGCATTCTGAGAAACTACTTTGTGTTCTGTTAATTCATCTCACAGTGTTACAGCTTTGCCCTCAAGAAGCCTTTCGCGAAGACACTTCTTGTGGAATTTGCAAAGTGATATTTGGAAGCCCATAGAGGGCTATGGTGAAAAAGGAAATATCTTTTGTTAAAAACTGAAAGAGGCTTTCTGAGAAACTGCTCTGTGTTCTATTAATTCATCTCACAGTGTTACTGCTTTCCCAGAAAGAAGCCATTCTCTAAGATTCTTCTTGTGGATTTTTCAAAGTGATATTGGAAGCCCATAGAGGGCTATGGTGAAAAAGGGAATATCTTCCGTTAAAAACTGGAAAGAATCTTTCTGAGAAACTACTTTGTGTTCTGTTAATTCATCTCACAGAGTTACAGCTTTCCCCTCAAGAAGCCTTTCGCTAAGACTGTTCTTCTGGAATTTTGAAAGTGATATTTGGAATCCCATAGAGGGCTATGGTGAAAAAGGAAAGATCTTCCGTTAAAAACTGGAAAGAACCTTTCTGAGAAATTGCTTTGTGTTCTTTTAATTCATCTCACAGAGTTACTGCGTTCCTCTCAAGAAGCCTTTCGCTAAGACTGTTCTTGTGGAATTTGCAAAGTGATATTTAGAAGCCCATATAGGGTTATGGTGAAAAAGGAAATATCTTCCGTTAAAAACTGGAAAGAAGCATTCTGAGAAACTGCTTTGTGTTCTCTTAGTTCATCTCACAGAGTTACAGCTTGCCCCTCTAGAAGCCTTTCGCTAAGACTGTTCTTGTGGAATTTGCAAAGTGACATTTGGAAGCCCATAGTGGGCTATGGTGAAAAAGGAAATATCCTAAGATAAAAACTGAAAAGAAGCTTTCTGAGAAACTGCCTTGTGTTCTGTTAATTCATCTCACAGGGTTACAGCTTTCTCCACAAGAAGCCTTTCGCTAAGACTGTTCTTGTGGAATTTCAAAGTGATATTTGTAAAGCCATAGAAGGATATGATGAAAAAGGAAATATCTTCTGTTAAAAACTGGAAAGAAGCTTTCTGAGAAACTGCTTTGTGTTCTGTTAATTCATCTCACAGAGATACAGCTTTCTCCTCAAGAAGTTTTCGCTAAGACTGTGCTTCTGGAATTTGGAAAGTGATATTTGGAAGCCCATAGAGGGCTACGGTGAAAAAGGAAATAACTTCCGTTAAAAAACAGGAAAGAAGCTTTCTGAGAAACTGCTTTCTGTTCTGCTAATTCATCTCAAGAGTTACAGCTTTCCCCTCAAGCAGTCTTTCGCTAAGACTGTTCTTGGGGAATTTGCAAAGTGATATTTGGAAGCCCATAGAGGGCTATGGTGAAAAAAGAAGTATCTTCCGTTAAAAAGTGGAAAGAATCTTTCTGAGAATCTGCTTTGTGTTCTGCTAATTCATCTCACAGTGTTACAAATCTCTCCTCAAGTAACCTTTAGCTAAGGCTGATCTTGTGGAATTTGGAAAGTGATATTTGGAAGCCCATAGGGGGCTATGGTGAAAAAGGAAGTATCTTCCGTTAAAATCTGGAAGAAGATTTCTGAGAAACTACTTTGTGTTCTGTTAATTCATCTCAGAGACTTACATCTTTCCCCTCATGAAGCCTTTCCCTAAGACTCTTCTTGTGGAATTTGCAAAGTGATATTTCGAAGCCCACAGTGGGCTATGGTGAAAAAGGAGATATCCTAAGATAAAAACTGAAGAGAAACTTTCTGAGAAACTGCTCTGTATTCTCTTAATTCATCTCACAGAGTTACTGCGTTCCCCTCAAGAAGCCTTTCGCTAAGACTGTTCTTGTGGAATTTGAAAAGTGATATTTGGAAGCCCATAGAGGGTTATGGTGAAAAAGGAAAATCTTCCCTTAAAAACTGGAAAGAAGCTTCCTGAGAAACTGCTTTGTGTTCGGTTAATTCAACTCACAGTTACTGCTTTCTCCTCAAAAAGCCTTTCGCTAACACTGTTCTTATGCAATTTGCAAAGTGATATTTGGAAGCCCTTAGAGGGTTACGGTGAAAAAGGACATATCTACCGTTAAAAACTGTAAAGAAGCTTTCTGAGAAACTGCTCTGTGTTCTGTTAATTCATCTCACAGTGTTACAGCATTCCCTTCAGGAAGCCTTTCGCTAAGTCTGTTCTTGTGGAATATTCAAGGTGATATCTGGAAGCCCATAGAGTGCTATGGTGAAAAAGGAAATATCTTCCGTTAAAAACTGGAAAGAAGCTTTCTGAGAAACTGCTCTGTGTTCTGTTAATTCATCTCACAGAGTTACAGCTTTCCCCTCAAGAAGCCTTTCGCTAAGACTGTTCTTGTGAAATTTGCACATTGATATCTGGAAGTCCATACAGGGCTACGGTGTAAAAGGAAATATCTTCCGATAAAAACTGGAAGGAAGCTTTATGAGAAACTGCTTTGTGTCCTGTTAATTCATCTCACAGAGTTACAGCCTTCCCTTCAAGATGCCTTTCCCTAAGACTCTTCTTGTGGAATTGGCAAAGTGTTATTTGGAAGCCCGTAGAGGTCTACGGTGAAAAAGGAAATATCTTCCTTTAAAAACTGGAAAGAAGCTTTCTGAGAAACTGCTTTGTGTTCTGTTAATTCATCTCACAGAGTCACTGCTTTCACCTCAAGAATCCTTTCGCTGAGACTCTTCATGTGGAAATTTCATAGTGATATTTTCAAGCCCATAGAGGGCTAAGGTGAAAAAGGAAATATCCTAAGATAAAAACTGAAAAGAAGCATTCTGAGAAACTACTTTGTGTTCTGTTAATTCATCTCACAGTGTTACAGCTTTGCCCTCAAGAAGCCTTTCGCGAAGACACTTCTTGTGGAATTTGCAAAGTGATATTTGGAAGCCCATAGAGGGCTATGGTGAAAAAGGAAATATCTTTTGTTAAAAACTGAAAGAGGCTTTCTGAGAAACTGCTCTGTGTTCTATTAATTCATCTCACAGAGTTACTGCTTTCCCAGAAAGAAGCCATTCTCTAAGATTCTTCTTGTGGATTTTTCAAAGTGATATTGGAAGCCCATAGAGGGCTATGGTGAAAAAGGGAATATCTTCCGTTAAAAACTGGAAAGAATCTTTCTGAGAAACTACTTTGTGTTCTGTTAATTCATCTCACAGAGTTACAGCTTTCCCCTCAAGAAGCCTTTCGCTAAGACTGTTCTTCTGGAATTTTGAAAGTGATATTTGGAATCCCATAGAGGGCTATGGTGAAAAAGGAAAGATCTTCCGTTAAAAACTGGAAAGAACCTTTCTGAGAAATTGCTTTGTGTTCTTTTAATTCATCTCACAGAGTTACTGCGTTCCTCTCAAGAAGCCTTTCGCTAAGACTGTTCTTGTGGAATTTGCAAAGTGATATTTGGAAGCCCATATAGGGTTATGGTGAAAAAGGAAATATCTTCCGTTAAAAACTGGAAAGAAGCATTCTGAGAAACTGCTTTGTGTTCTCTTAGTTCATCTCACAGAGTTACAGCTTGCCCCTCTAGAAGCCTTTCGCTAAGACTGTTCTTGTGGAATTTGCAAAGTGACATTTGGAAGCCCATAGTGGGCTATGGTGAAAAAGGAAATATCCTAAGATAAAAACTGAAAAGAAGCTTTCTGAGAAACTGCCTTGTGTTCTGTTAATTCATCTCACAGGGTTACAGCTTTCTCCACAAGAAGCCTTTCGCTAAGACTGTTCTTGTGGAATTTCAAAGTGATATTTGTAAAGCCATAGAAGGATATGATGAAAAAGGAAATATCTTCTGTTAAAAACTGGAAAGAAGCTTTCTGAGAAACTGCTTTGTGTTCTGTTAATTCATCTCACAGAGATACAGCTTTCTCCTCAAGAAGTTTTCGCTAAGACTGTGCTTCTGGAATTTGGAAAGTGATATTTGGAAGCCCATAGAGGGCTACGGTGAAAAAGGAAATAACTTCCGTTAAAAAACAGGAAAGAAGCTTTCTGAGAAACTGCTTTGTGTTCTGCTAATTCATCTCAAGAGTTACAGCTTTCCCCTCAAGCAGTCTTTCGCTAAGACTGTTCTTGGGGAATTTGCAAAGTGATATTTGGAAGCCCATAGAGGGCTATGGTGAAAAAAGAAGTATCTTCCGTTAAAAAGTGGAAAGAATCTTTCTGAGAATCTGCTTTGTGTTCTGTTAATTCATCTCACAGTGTTACAAATCTCTCCTCAAGTAACCTTTAGCTAAGGCTGATCTTGTGGAATTTGGAAAGTGATATTTGGAAGCCCATAGGGGGCTATGGTGAAAAAGGAAGTATCTTCCGTTAAAATCTGGAAGAAGATTTCTGAGAAACTACTTTGTGTTCTGTTAATTCATCTCAGAGACTTACATCTTTCCCCTCATGAAGCCTTTCCCTAAGACTCTTCTTGTGGAATTTGCAAAGTGATATTTCGAAGCCCACAGAGGGCTATGGTGAAAAAGGAGATATCCTAAGATAAAAACTGAAGAGAAACTTTCTGAGAAACTGCTCTGTATTCTCTTAATTCATCTCACAGAGTTACTGCGTTCCCCTCAAGAAGCCTTTCGCTAAGACTGTTCTTGTGGAATTTGAAAAGTGATATTTGGAAGCCCATAGAGGGTTATGGTGAAAAAGGAAAATCTTCCCTTAAAAACTGGAAAGAAGCTTCCTGAGAAACTGCTTTGTGTTCGGTTAATTCAACTCACAGTTACTGCTTTCTCCTCAAAAAGCCTTTCGCTAACACTGTTCTTATGCAATTTGCAAAGTGATATTTGGAAGCCCTTAGAGGGTTACAGTGAAAAAGGACATATCTACCGTTAAAAACTGTAAAGAAGCTTTCTGAGAAACTGCTCTGTGTTCTGTTAATTCATCTCACAGTGTTACAGCATTCCCTTCAGGAAGCCTTTCGCTAAGTCTGTTCTTGTGGAATATTCAAGGTGATATCTGGAAGCCCATAGAGTGCTATGGTGAAAAAGGAAATATCTTCCGTTAAAAACTGGAAAGAAGCTTTCTGAGAAACTGCTCTGTGTTCTGTTAATTCATCTCACAGAGTTACAGCTTTCCCCTCAAGAAGCCTTTCGCTAAGACTGTTCTTGTGAAATTTGCACATTGATATCTGGAAGTCCATACAGGGCTACGGTGTAAAAGGAAATATCTTCCGATAAAAACTGGAAGGAAGCTTTATGAGAAACTGCTTTGTGTCCTGTTAATTCATCTCACAGAGTTACAGCCTTCCCTTCAAGATGCCTTTCGCTAAGACTCTTCTTGTGGAATTGGCAAAGTGTTATTTGGAAGCCCGTAGAGGTCTACGGTGAAAAAGGAAATATCTTCCTTTAAAAACTGGAAAGAAGCTTTCTGAGAAACTGCTTTGTGTTCTGTTAATTCATCTCACAGAGTCACTGCTTTCACCTCAAGAATCCTTTCGCTGAGACTCTTCATGTGGAAATTTCATAGTGATATTTTCAAGCCCATAGAGGGCTAAGGTGAAAAAGGAAATATCCTAAGATAAAAACTGAAAAGAAGCATTCTGAGAAACTACTTTGTGTTCTGTTAATTCATCTCACAGTGTTACAGCTTTGCCCTCAAGAAGCCTTTCGCGAAGACACTTCTTGTGGAATGTGCAAAGTGATATTTGGAAGCCCATAGAGGGCTATGGTGAAAAAGGAAATATCTTTTGTTAAAAACTGAAAGAGGCTTTCTGAGAAACTGCTCTGTGCTCTATTAATTCATCTCACAGAGTTACTGCTTTCCCAGAAAGAAGCCATTCTCTAAGATTCTTCTTGTGGATTTTTCAAAGTGATATTGGAAGCCCATAGAGGGCTATGGTGAAAAAGGAAAGATCTTCCGTTAAAAACTGGAAAGAACCTTTCTGAGAAATTGCTTTGTGTTCTTTTAATTCATCTCACAGAGTTACTGCGTTCCTCTCAAGAAGCCTTTCGCTAAGACTGTTCCTGTGGAATTTGCAAAGTGATATTTGGAAGCCCATATAGGGTTATGGTGAAAAAGGAAATATCTTCCGTTAAAAACTGGAAAGAAGCATTCTGAGAAACTGCTTTGTGTTCTCTTAGTTCATCTCACAGAGTTACAGCTTGCCCCTCTAGAAGCCTTTCGCTAAGACTGTTCTTGTGGAATTTGCAAAGTGACATTTGGAAGCCCATAGTGGGCTATGGTGAAAAAGGAAATATCCTAAGATAAAAACTGAAAAGAAGCTTTCTGAGAAACTGCCTTGTGTTCTGTTAATTCATCTCACAGGGTTACAGCTTTCTCCACAAGAAGCCTTTCGCTAAGACTGTTCTTGTGGAATTTCAAAGTGATATTTGTAAAGCCATAGAAGGATATGATGAAAAAGGAAATATCTTCTGTTAAAAACTGGAAAGAAGCTTTCTGAGAAACTGCTTTGTGTTCTGTTAATTCATCTCACAGAGATACAGCTTTCTCCTCAAGAAGTTTTCGCTAAGACTGTGCTTCTGGAATTTGGAAAGTGATATTTGGAAGCCCATAGAGGGCTACGGTGAAAAAGGAAATAACTTCCGTTAAAAAACAGGAAAGAAGCTTTCTGAGAAACTGCTTTGTGTTCTGCTAATTCATCTCAAGAGTTACAGCTTTCCCCTCAAGCAGTCTTTCGCTAAGACTGTTCTTGGGGAATTTGCAAAGTGATATTTGGAAGCCCATAGAGGGCTATGGTGAAAAAAGAAGTATCTTCCGTTAAAAAGTGGAAAGAATCTTTCTGAGAATCTGCTTTGTGTTCTGTTAATTCATCTCACAGTGTTACAAATCTCTCCTCAAGTAACCTTTAGCTAAGGCTGATCTTGTGGAATTTGGAAAGTGATATTTGGAAGCCCATAGTGGGCTATGGTGAAAAAGGAAGTATCTTCCGTTAAAATCTGGAAGAAGATTTCTGAGAAACTACTTTGTGTTCTGTTAATTCATCTCAGAGACTTACATCTTTCCCCTCATGAAGCCTTTCCCTAAGACTCTTCTTGTGGAATTTGCAAAGTGATATTTCGAAGCCCACAGAGGGCTATGGTGAAAAAGGAGATATCCTAAGATAAAAACTGAAGAGAAACTTTCTGAGAAACTGCTCTGTATTCTCTTAATTCATCTCACAGAGTTACTGCGTTCCCCTCAAGAAGCCTTTCGCTAAGACTGTTCTTGTGGAATTTGAAAAGTGATATTTGGAAGCCCATAGAGGGTTATGGTGAAAAAGGAAAATCTTCCCTTAAAAACTGGAAAGAAGCTTCCTGAGAAACTGCTTTGTGTTCGGTTAATTCAACTCACAGTTACTGCTTTCTCCTCAAAAAGCCTTTCGCTAACACTGTTCTTATGCAATTTGCAAAGTGATATTTGGAAGCCCTTAGAGGGTTACGGTGAAAAAGGACATATCTACCGTTAAAAACTGTAAAGAAGCTTTCTGAGAAACTGCTCTGTGTTCTGTTAATTCATCTCACAGTGTTACAGCATTCCCTTCAGGAAGCCTTTCGCTAAGTCTGTTCTTGTGGAATATTCAAGGTGATATCTGGAAGCCCATAGAGTGCTATGGTGAAAAAGGAAATATCTTCCGTTAAAAACTGGAAAGAAGCTTTCTGAGAAACTGCTCTGTGTTCTGTTAATTCATCTCACAGAGTTACAGCTTTCCCCTCAAGAAGACTTTCGCTAAGACTGTTCTTGTGAAATTTGCACATTGATATCTGGAAGTCCATACAGGGCTACGGTGTAAAAGGAAATATCTTCCGATAAAAACTGGAAGGAAGCTTTATGAGAAACTGCTTTGTGTCCTGTTAATTCATCTCACAGAGTTACAGCCTTCCCTTCAAGATGCCTTTCGCTAAGACTCTTCTTGTGGAATTGGCAAAGTGTTATTTGGAAGCCCGTAGAGGTCTACGGTGAAAAAGGAAATATCTTCCTTTAAAAACTGGAAAGAAGCTTTCTGAGAAACTGCTTTGTGTTCTGTTAATTCATCTCACAGAGTCACTGCTTTCACCTCAAGAATCCTTTCGCTGAGACTCTTCATGTGGAAATTTCATAGTGATATTTTCAAGCCCATAGAGGGCTAAGGTGAAAAAGGAAATATCCTAAGATAAAAACTGAAAAGAAGCATTCTGAGAAACTACTTTGTGTTCTGTTAATTCATCTCACAGTGTTACAGCTTTGCCCTCAAGAAGCCTTTCGCGAAGACACTTCTTGTGGAATTTGCAAAGTGATATTTGGAAGCCCATAGAGGGCTATGGTGAAAAAGGAAATATCTTTTGTTAAAAACTGAAAGAGGCTTTCTGAGAAACTGCTCTGTGTTCTATTAATTCATCTCACAGAGTTACTGCTTTCCCAGAAAGAAGCCATTCTCTAAGATTCTTCTTGTGGATTTTTCAAAGTGATATTGGAAGCCCATAGAGGGCTATGGTGAAAAAGGGAATATCTTCCGTTAAAAACTGGAAAGAATCTTTCTGAGAAACTACTTTGTGTTCTGTTAATTCATCTCACAGAGTTACAGCTTTCCCCTCAAGAAGCCTTTCGCTAAGACTGTTCTTCTGGAATTTTGAAAGTGATATTTGGAATCCCATAGAGGGCTATGGTGAAAAAGGAAAGATCTTCCGTTAAAAACTGGAAAGAACCTTTCTGAGAAATTGCTTTGTGTTCTTTTAATTCATCTCACAGAGTTACTGCGTTCCTCTCAAGAAGCCTTTCGCTAAGACTGTTCTTGTGGAATTTGCAAAGTGATATTTGGAAGCCCATATAGGGTTATGGTGAAAAAGGAAATATCTTCCGTTAAAAACTGGAAAGAAGCATTCTGAGAAACTGCTTTGTGTTCTCTTAGTTCATCTCACAGAGTTACAGCTTGCCCCTCTAGAAGCCTTTCGCTAAGACTGTTCTTGTGGAATTTGCAAAGTGACATTTGGAAGCCCATAGTGGGCTATGGTGAAAAAGGAAATATCCTAAGATAAAAACTGAAAAGAAGCTTTCTGAGAAACTGCCTTGTGTTCTGTTAATTCATCTCACAGGGTTACAGCTTTCTCCACAAGAAGCCTTTCGCTAAGACTGTTCTTGTGGAATTTCAAAGTGATATTTGTAAAGCCATAGAAGGATATGATGAAAAAGGAAATATCTTCTGTTAAAAACTGGAAAGAAGCTTTCTGAGAAACTGCTTTGTGTTCTGTTAATTCATCTCACAGAGATACAGCTTTCTCCTCAAGAAGTTTTCGCTAAGACTGTGCTTCTGGAATTTGGAAAGTGATATTTGGAAGCCCATAGAGGGCTACGGTGAAAAAGGAAATAACTTCCGTTAAAAAACAGGAAGGAAGCTTTCTGAGAAACTGCTTTCTGTTCTGCTAATTCATCTCAAGAGTTACAGCTTTCCCCTCAAGCAGTCTTTCGCTAAGACTGTTCTTGGGGAATTTGCAAAGTGATATTTGGAAGCCCATAGAGGGCTATGGTGAAAAAAGAAGTATCTTCCGTTAAAAAGTGGAAAGAAGCTTTCTGAGAATCTGCTTTGTGTTCTGTTAATTCATCTCACAGTGTTACAAATCTCTCCTCAAGTAACCTTTAGCTAAGGCTGATCTTGTGGAATTTGGAAAGTGATATTTGGAAGCCCATAGGGGGCTATGGTGAAAAAGGAAGTATCTTCCGTTAAAATCTGGAAGAAGATTTCTGAGAAACTACTTTGTGTTCTGTTAATTCATCTCAGAGACTTACATCTTTCCCCTCATGAAGCCTTTCCCTAAGACTCTTCTTGTGGAATTTGCAAAGTGATATTTCGAAGCCCACAGAGGGCTATGGTGAAAAAGGAGATATCCTAAGATAAAAACTGAAGAGAAACTTTCTGAGAAACTGCTCTGTATTCTCTTAATTCATCTCACAGAGTTACTGCGTTCCCCTCAAGAAGCCTTTCGCTAAGACTGTTCTTGTGGAATTTGAAAAGTGATATTTGGAAGCCCATAGAGGGTTATGGTGAAAAAGGAAAATCTTCCCTTAAAAACTGGAAAGAAGCTTCCTGAGAAACTGCTTTGTGTTCGGTTAATTCAACTCACAGTTACTGCTTTCTCCTCAAAAAGCCTTTCGCTAACACTGTTCTTATGCAATTTGCAAAGTGATATTTGGAAGCCCTTAGAGGGTTACGGTGAAAAAGGACATATCTACCGTTAAAAACTGTAAAGAAGCTTTCTGAGAAACTGCTCTGTGTTCTGTTAATTCATCTCACAGTGTTACAGCATTCCCTTCAGGAAGCCTTTCGCTAAGTCTGTTCTTGTGGAATATTCAAGGTGATATCTGGAAGCCCATAGAGTGCTATGGTGAAAAAGGAAATATCTTCCGTTAAAAACTGGAAAGAAGCTTTCTGAGAAACTGCTCTGTGTTCTGTTAATTCATCTCACAGAGTTACAGCTTTCCCCTCAAGAAGACTTTCGCTAAGACTGTTCTTGTGAAATTTGCACATTGATATCTGGAAGTCCATACAGGGCTACGGTGTAAAAGGAAATATCTTCCGATAAAAACTGGAAGGAAGCTTTATGAGAAACTGCTTTGTGTCCTGTTAATTCATCTCACAGAGTTACAGCCTTCCCTTCAAGATGCCTTTCGCTAAGACTCTTCTTGTGGAATTGGCAAAGTGTTATTTGGAAGCCCGTAGAGGTCTACGGTGAAAAAGGAAATATCTTCCTTTAAAAACTGGAAAGAAGCTTTCTGAGAAACTGCTTTGTGTTCTGTTAATTCATCTCACAGAGTCACTGCTTTCACCTCAAGAATCCTTTCGCTGAGACTCTTCATGTGGAAATTTCATAGTGATATTTTCAAGCCCATAGAGGGCTAAGGTGAAAAAGGAAATATCCTAAGATAAAAACTGAAAAGAAGCATTCTGAGAAACTACTTTGTGTTCTGTTAATTCATCTCACAGTGTTACAGCTTTGCCCTCAAGAAGCCTTTCGCGAAGACACTTCTTGTGGAATTTGCAAAGTGATATTTGGAAGCCCATAGAGGGCTATGGTGAAAAAGGAAATATCTTTTGTTAAAAACTGAAAGAGGCTTTCTGAGAAACTGCTCTGTGTTCTATTAATTCATCTCACAGAGTTACTGCTTTCCCAGAAAGAAGCCATTCTCTAAGATTCTTCTTGTGGATTTTTCAAAGTGATATTGGAAGCCCATAGAGGGCTATGGTGAAAAAGGGAATATCTTCCGTTAAAAACTGGAAAGAATCTTTCTGAGAAACTACTTTGTGTTCTGTTAATTCATCTCACAGAGTTACAGCTTTCCCCTCAAGAAGCCTTTCGCTAAGACTGTTCTTCTGGAATTTTGAAAGTGATATTTGGAATCCCATAGAGGGCTATGGTGAAAAAGGAAAGATCTTCCGTTAAAAACTGGAAAGAACCTTTCTGAGAAATTGCTTTGTGTTCTTTTAATTCATCTCACAGAGTTACTGCGTTCCTCTCAAGAAGCCTTTCGCTAAGACTGTTCTTGTGGAATTTGCAAAGTGATATTTGGAAGCCCATATAGGGTTATGGTGAAAAAGGAAATATCTTCCGTTAAAAACTGGAAAGAAGCATTCTGAGAAACTGCTTTGTGTTCTCTTAGTTCATCTCACAGAGTTACAGCTTGCCCCTCTAGAAGCCTTTCGCTAAGACTGTTCTTGTGGAATTTGCAAAGTGACATTTGGAAGCCCATAGTGGGCTATGGTGAAAAAGGAAATATCCTAAGATAAAAACTGAAAAGAAGCTTTCTGAGAAACTGCCTTGTGTTCTGTTAATTCATCTCACAGGGTTACAGCTTTCTCCACAAGAAGCCTTTCGCTAAGACTGTTCTTGTGGAATTTCAAAGTGATATTTGTAAAGCCATAGAAGGATATGATGAAAAAGGAAATATCTTCTGTTAAAAACTGGAAAGAAGCTTTCTGAGAAACTGCTTTGTGTTCTGTTAATTCATCTCACAGAGATACAGCTTTCTCCTCAAGAAGTTTTCGCTAAGACTGTGCTTCTGGAATTTGGAAAGTGATATTTGGAAGCCCATAGAGGGCTACGGTGAAAAAGGAAATAACTTCCGTTAAAAAACAGGAAAGAAGCTTTCTGAGAAACTGCTTTGTGTTCTGCTAATTCATCTCAAGAGTTACAGCTTTCCCCTCAAGCAGTCTTTCGCTAAGACTGTTCTTGGGGAATTTGCAAAGTGATATTTGGAAGCCCATAGAGGGCTATGGTGAAAAAAGAAGTATCTTCCGTTAAAAAGTGGAAAGAAGCTTTCTGAGAATCTGCTTTGTGTTCTGTTAATTCATCTCACAGTGTTACAAATCTCTCCTCAAGTAACCTTTAGCTAAGGCTGATCTTGTGGAATTTGGAAAGTGATATTTGGAAGCCCATAGGGGGCTATGGTGAAAAAGGAAGTATCTTCCGTTAAAATCTGGAAGAAGATTTCTGAGAAACTACTTTGTGTTCTGTTAATTCATCTCAGAGACTTACATCTTTCCCCTCATGAAGCCTTTCCCTAAGACTCTTCTTGTGGAATTTGCAAAGTGATATTTCGAAGCCCACAGAGGGCTATGGTGAAAAAGGAGATATCCTAAGATAAAAACTGAAGAGAAACTTTCTGAGAAACTGCTCTGTATTCTCTTAATTCATCTCACAGAGTTACTGCGTTCCCCTCAAGAAGCCTTTCGCTAAGACTGTTCTTGTGGAATTTGAAAAGTGATATTTGGAAGCCCATAGAGGGTTATGGTGAAAAAGGAAAATCTTCCCTTAAAAACTGGAAAGAAGCTTCCTGAGAAACTGCTTTGTGTTCGGTTAATTCAACTCACAGTTACTGCTTTCTCCTCAAAAAGCCTTTCGCTAACACTGTTCTTATGCAATTTGCAAAGTGATATTTGGAAGCCCTTAGAGGGTTACGGTGAAAAAGGACATATCTACCGTTAAAAACTGTAAAGAAGCTTTCTGAGAAACTGCTCTGTGTTCTGTTAATTCATCTCACAGTGTTACAGCATTCCCTTCAGGAAGCCTTTCGCTAAGTCTGTTCTTGTGGAATATTCAAGGTGATATCTGGAAGCCCATAGAGTGCTATGGTGAAAAAGGAAATATCTTCCGTTAAAAACTGGAAAGAAGCTTTCTGAGAAACTGCTCTGTGTTCTGTTAATTCATCTCACAGAGTTACAGCTTTCCCCTCAAGAAGACTTTCGCTAAGACTGTTCTTGTGAAATTTGCACATTGATATCTGGAAGTCCATACGGGGCTACGGTGTAAAAGGAAATATCTTCCGATAAAAACTGGAAGGAAGCTTTATGAGAAACTGCTTTGTGCCCTGTTAATTCATCTCACAGAGTTACAGCCTTCCCTTCAAGATGCCTTTCGCTAAGACTCTTCTTGTGGAATTGGCAAAGTGTTATTTGGAAGCCCGTAGAGGTCTACGGTGAAAAAGGAAATATCTTCCTTTAAAAACTGGAAAGAAGCTTTCTGAGAAACTGCTTTGTGTTCTGTTAATTCATCTCACAGAGTCACTGCTTTCACCTCAAGAATCCTTTCGCTGAGACTCTTCATGTGGAAATTTCATAGTGATATTTTCAAGCCCATAGAGGGCTAAGGTGAAAAAGGAAATATCCTAAGATAAAAACTGAAAAGAAGCATTCTGAGAAACTACTTTGTGTTCTGTTAATTCATCTCACAGTGTTACAGCTTTGCCCTCAAGAAGCCTTTCGCGAAGACACTTCTTGTGGAATTTGCAAAGTGATATTTGGAAGCCCATAGAGGGCTATGGTGAAAAAGGAAATATCTTTTGTTAAAAACTGAAAGAGGCTTTCTGAGAAACTGCTCTGTGTTCTATTAATTCATCTCACAGAGTTACTGCTTTCCCAGAAAGAAGCCATTCTCTAAGATTCTTCTTGTGGATTTTTCAAAGTGATATTGGAAGCCCATAGAGGGCTATGGTGAAAAAGGGAATATCTTCCGTTAAAAACTGGAAAGAATCTTTCTGAGAAACTACTTTGTGTTCTGTTAATTCATCTCACAGAGTTACAGCTTTCCCCTCAAGAAGCCTTTCGCTAAGACTGTTCTTCTGGAATTTTGAAAGTGATATTTGGAATCCCATAGAGGGCTATGGTGAAAAAGGAAAGATCTTCCGTTAAAAACTGGAAAGAACCTTTCTGAGAAATTGCTTTGTGTTCTTTTAATTCATCTCACAGAGTTACTGCGTTCCTCTCAAGAAGCCTTTCGCTAAGACTGTTCTTGTGGAATTTGCAAAGTGATATTTGGAAGCCCATATAGGGTTATGGTGAAAAAGGAAATATCTTCCGTTAAAAACTGGAAAGAAGCATTCTGAGAAACTGCTTTGTGTTCTCTTAGTTCATCTCACAGAGTTACAGCTTGCCCCTCTAGAAGCCTTTCGCTAAGACTGTTCTTGTGGAATTTGCAAAGTGACATTTGGAAGCCCATAGTGGGCTATGGTGAAAAAGGAAATATCCTAAGATAAAAACTGAAAAGAAGCTTTCTGAGAAACTGCCTTGTGTTCTGTTAATTCATCTCACAGGGTTACAGCTTTCTCCACAAGAAGCCTTTCGCTAAGACTGTTCTTGTGGAATTTCAAAGTGATATTTGTAAAGCCATAGAAGGATATGATGAAAAAGGAAATATCTTCTGTTAAAAACTGGAAAGAAGCTTTCTGAGAAACTGCTTTGTGTTCTGTTAATTCATCTCACAGAGATACAGCTTTCTCCTCAAGAAGTTTTCGCTAAGACTGTGCTTCTGGAATTTGGAAAGTGATATTTGGAAGCCCATAGAGGGCTACGGTGAAAAAGGAAATAACTTCCGTTAAAAAACAGGAAAGAAGCTTTCTGAGAAACTGCTTTGTGTTCTGCTAATTCATCTCAAGAGTTACAGCTTTCCCCTCAAGCAGTCTTTCGCTAAGACTGTTCTTGGGGAATTTGCAAAGTGATATTTGGAAGCCCATAGAGGGCTATGGTGAAAAAAGAAGTATCTTCCGTTAAAAAGTGGAAAGAAGCTTTCTGAGAATCTGCTTTGTGTTCTGTTAATTCATCTCACAGTGTTACAAATCTCTCCTCAAGTAACCTTTAGCTAAGGCTGATCTTGTGGAATTTGGAAAGTGATATTTGGAAGCCCATAGGGGGCTATGGTGAAAAAGGAAGTAACTTCCGTTAAAATCTGGAAGAAGATTTCTGAGAAACTACTTTGTGTTCTGTTAATTCATCTCAGAGACTTACATCTTTCCCCTCATGAAGCCTTTCCCTAAGACTCTTCTTGTGGAATTTGCAAAGTGATATTTCGAAGCCCACAGAGGGCTATGGTGAAAAAGGAGATATCCTAAGATAAAAACTGAAGAGAAACTTTCTGAGAAACTGCTCTGTATTCTCTTAATTCATCTCACAGAGTTACTGCGTTCCCCTCAAGAAGCCTTTCGCTAAGACTGTTCTTGTGGAATTTGAAAAGTGATATTTGGAAGCCCATAGAGGGTTATGGTGAAAAAGGAAAATCTTCCCTTAAAAACTGGAAAGAAGCTTCCTGAGAAACTGCTTTGTGTTCGGTTAATTCAACTCACAGTTACTGCTTTCTCCTCAAAAAGCCTTTCGCTAACACTGTTCTTATGCAATTTGCAAAGTGATATTTGGAAGCCCTTAGAGGGTTACGGTGAAAAAGGACATATCTACCGTTAAAAACTGTAAAGAAGCTTTCTGAGAAACTGCTCTGTGTTCTGTTAATTCATCTCACAGTGTTACAGCATTCCCTTCAGGAAGCCTTTCGCTAAGTCTGTTCTTGTGGAATATTCAAGGTGATATCTGGAAGCCCATAGAGTGCTATGGTGAAAAAGGAAATATCTTCCGTTAAAAACTGGAAAGAAGCTTTCTGAGAAACTGCTCTGTGTTCTGTTAATTCATCTCACAGAGTTACAGCTTTCCCCTCAAGAAGACTTTCGCTAAGACTGTTCTTGTGAAATTTGCACATTGATATCTGGAAGTCCATACAGGGCTACGGTGTAAAAGGAAATATCTTCCGATAAAAACTGGAAGGAAGCTTTATGAGAAACTGCTTTGTGTCCTGTTAATTCATCTCACAGAGTTACAGCCTTCCCTTCAAGATGCCTTTCGCTAAGACTCTTCTTGTGGAATTGGCAAAGTGTTATTTGGAAGCCCGTAGAGGTCTACGGTGAAAAAGGAAATATCTTCCTTTAAAAACTGGAAAGAAGCTTTCTGAGAAACTGCTTTGTGTTCTGTTAATTCATCTCACAGAGTCACTGCTTTCACCTCAAGAATCCTTTCGCTGAGACTCTTCATGTGGAAATTTCATAGTGATATTTTCAAGCCCATAGAGGGCTAAGGTGAAAAAGGAAATATCCTAAGATAAAAACTGAAAAGAAGCATTCTGAGAAACTACTTTGTGTTCTGTTAATTCATCTCACAGTGTTACAGCTTTGCCCTCAAGAAGCCTTTCGCGAAGACACTTCTTGTGGAATTTGCAAAGTGATATTTGGAAGCCCATAGAGGGCTATGGTGAAAAAGGAAATATCTTTTGTTAAAAACTGAAAGAGGCTTTCTGAGAAACTGCTCTGTGTTCTATTAATTCATCTCACAGAGTTACTGCTTTCCCAGAAAGAAGCCATTCTCTAAGATTCTTCTTGTGGATTTTTCAAAGTGATATTGGAAGCCCATAGAGGGCTATGGTGAAAAAGGGAATATCTTCCGTTAAAAACTGGAAAGAATCTTTCTGAGAAACTACTTTGTGTTCTGTTAATTCATCTCACAGAGTTACAGCTTTCCCCTCAAGAAGCCTTTCGCTAAGACTGTTCTTCTGGAATTTTGAAAGTGATATTTGGAATCCCATAGAGGGCGATGGTGAAAAAGGAAAGATCTTCCGTTAAAAACTGGAAAGAACCTTTCTGAGAAATTGCTTTGTGTTCTTTTAATTCATCTCACAGAGTTACTGCGTTCCTCTCAAGAAGCCTTTCGCTAAGACTGTTCTTGTGGAATTTGCAAAGTGATATTTGGAAGCCCATATAGGGTTATGGTGAAAAAGGAAATATCTTCCGTTAAAAACTGGAAAGAAGCATTCTGAGAAACTGCTTTGTGTTCTCTTAGTTCATCTCACAGAGTTACAGCTTGCCCCTCTAGAAGCCTTTCGCTAAGACTGTTCTTGTGGAATTTGCAAAGTGACATTTGGAAGCCCATAGTGGGCTATGGTGAAAAAGGAAATATCCTAAGATAAAAACTGAAAAGAAGCTTTCTGAGAAACTGCCTTGTGTTCTGTTAATTCATCTCACAGGGTTACAGCTTTCTCCACAAGAAGCCTTTCGCTAAGACTGTTCTTGTGGAATTTCAAAGTGATATTTGTAAAGCCATAGAAGGATATGATGAAAAAGGAAATATCTTCTGTTAAAAACTGGAAAGAAGCTTTCTGAGAAACTGCTTTGTGTTCTGTTAATTCATCTCACAGAGATACAGCTTTCTCCTCAAGAAGTTTTCGCTAAGACTGTGCTTCTGGAATTTGGAAAGTGATATTTGGAAGCCCATAGAGGGCTACGGTGAAAAAGGAAATAACTTCCGTTAAAAAACAGGAAGGAAGCTTTCTGAGAAACTGCTTTCTGTTCTGCTAATTCATCTCAAGAGTTACAGCTTTCCCCTCAAGCAGTCTTTCGCTAAGACTGTTCTTGGGGAATTTGCAAAGTGATATTTGGAAGCCCATAGAGGGCTATGGTGAAAAAAGAAGTATCTTCCGTTAAAAAGTGGAAAGAAGCTTTCTGAGAATCTGCTTTGTGTTCTGTTAATTCATCTCACAGTGTTACAAATCTCTCCTCAAGTAACCTTTAGCTAAGGCTGATCTTGTGGAATTTGGAAAGTGATATTTGGAAGCCCATAGGGGGCTATGGTGAAAAAGGAAGTATCTTCCGTTAAAATCTGGAAGAAGATTTCTGAGAAACTACTTTGTGTTCTGTTAATTCATCTCAGAGACTTACATCTTTCCCCTCATGAAGCCTTTCCCTAAGACTCTTCTTGTGGAATTTGCAAAGTGATATTTCGAAGCCCACAGAGGGCTATGGTGAAAAAGGAGATATCCTAAGATAAAAACTGAAGAGAAACTTTCTGAGAAACTGCTCTGTATTCTCTTAATTCATCTCACAGAGTTACTGCGTTCCCCTCAAGAAGCCTTTCGCTAAGACTGTTCTTGTGGAATTTGAAAAGTGATATTTGGAAGCCCATAGAGGGTTATGGTGAAAAAGGAAAATCTTCCCTTAAAAACTGGAAAGAAGCTTCCTGAGAAACTGCTTTGTGTTCGGTTAATTCAACTCACAGTTACTGCTTTCTCCTCAAAAAGCCTTTCGCTAACACTGTTCTTATGCAATTTGCAAAGTGATATTTGGAAGCCCTTAGAGGGTTACGGTGAAAAAGGACATATCTACCGTTAAAAACTGTAAAGAAGCTTTCTGAGAAACTGCTCTGTGTTCTGTTAATTCATCTCACAGTGTTACAGCATTCCCTTCAGGAAGCCTTTCGCTAAGTCTGTTCTTGTGGAATATTCAAGGTGATATCTGGAAGCCCATAGAGTGCTATGGTGAAAAAGGAAATATCTTCCGTTAAAAACTGGAAAGAAGCTTTCTGAGAAACTGCTCTGTGTTCTGTTAATTCATCTCACAGAGTTACAGCTTTCCCCTCAAGAAGACTTTCGCTAAGACTGTTCTTGTGAAATTTGCACATTGATATCTGGAAGTCCATACAGGGCTACGGTGTAAAAGGAAATATCTTCCGATAAAAACTGGAAGGAAGCTTTATGAGAAACTGCTTTGTGTCCTGTTAATTCATCTCACAGAGTTACAGCCTTCCCTTCAAGATGCCTTTCGCTAAGACTCTTCTTGTGGAATTGGCAAAGTGTTATTTGGAAGCCCGTAGAGGTCTACGGTGAAAAAGGAAATATCTTCCTTTAAAAACTGGAAAGAAGCTTTCTGAGAAACTGCTTTGTGTTCTGTTAATTCATCTCACAGAGTCACTGCTTTCACCTCAAGAATCCTTTCGCTGAGACTCTTCATGTGGAAATTTCATAGTGATATTTTCAAGCCCATAGAGGGCTAAGGTGAAAAAGGAAATATCCTAAGATAAAAACTGAAAAGAAGCATTCTGAGAAACTACTTTGTGTTCTGTTAATTCATCTCACAGTGTTACAGCTTTGCCCTCAAGAAGCCTTTCGCGAAGACACTTCTTGTGGAATTTGCAAAGTGATATTTGGAAGCCCATAGAGGGCTATGGTGAAAAAGGAAATATCTTTTGTTAAAAACTGAAAGAGGCTTTCTGAGAAACTGCTCTGTGTTCTATTAATTCATCTCACAGAGTTACTGCTTTCCCAGAAAGAAGCCATTCTCTAAGATTCTTCTTGTGGATTTTTCAAAGTGATATTGGAAGCCCATAGAGGGCTATGGTGAAAAAGGGAATATCTTCCGTTAAAAACTGGAAAGAATCTTTCTGAGAAACTACTTTGTGTTCTGTTAATTCATCTCACAGAGTTACAGCTTTCCCCTCAAGAAGCCTTTCGCTAAGACTGTTCTTCTGGAATTTTGAAAGTGATATTTGGAATCCCATAGAGGGCTATGGTGAAAAAGGAAAGATCTTCCGTTAAAAACTGGAAAGAACCTTTCTGAGAAATTGCTTTGTGTTCTTTTAATTCATCTCACAGAGTTACTGCGTTCCTCTCAAGAAGCCTTTCGCTAAGACTGTTCTTGTGGAATTTGCAAAGTGATATTTGGAAGCCCATATAGGGTTATGGTGAAAAAGGAAATATCTTCCGTTAAAAACTGGAAAGAAGCATTCTGAGAAACTGCTTTGTGTTCTCTTAGTTCATCTCACAGAGTTACAGCTTGCCCCTCTAGAAGCCTTTCGCTAAGACTGTTCTTGTGGAATTTGCAAAGTGACATTTGGAAGCCCATAGTGGGCTATGGTGAAAAAGGAAATATCCTAAGATAAAAACTGAAAAGAAGCTTTCTGAGAAACTGCCTTGTGTTCTGTTAATTCATCTCACAGGGTTACAGCTTTCTCCACAAGAAGCCTTTCGCTAAGACTGTTCTTGTGGAATTTCAAAGTGATATTTGTAAAGCCATAGAAGGATATGATGAAAAAGGAAATATCTTCTGTTAAAAACTGGAAAGAAGCTTTCTGAGAAACTGCTTTGTGTTCTGTTAATTCATCTCACAGAGATACAGCTTTCTCCTCAAGAAGTTTTCGCTAAGACTGTGCTTCTGGAATTTGGAAAGTGATATTTGGAAGCCCATAGAGGGCTACGGTGAAAAAGGAAATAACTTCCGTTAAAAAACAGGAAAGAAGCTTTCTGAGAAACTGCTTTGTGTTCTGCTAATTCATCTCAAGAGTTACAGCTTTCCCCTCAAGCAGTCTTTCGCTAAGACTGTTCTTGGGGAATTTGCAAAGTGATATTTGGAAGCCCATAGAGGGCTATGGTGAAAAAAGAAGTATCTTCCGTTAAAAAGTGGAAAGAAGCTTTCTGAGAATCTGCTTTGTGTTCTGTTAATTCATCTCACAGTGTTACAAATCTCTCCTCAAGTAACCTTTAGCTAAGGCTGATCTTGTGGAATTTGGAAAGTGATATTTGGAAGCCCATAGGGGGCTATGGTGAAAAAGGAAGTATCTTCCGTTAAAATCTGGAAGAAGATTTCTGAGAAACTACTTTGTGTTCTGTTAATTCATCTCAGAGACTTACATCTTTCCCCTCATGAAGCCTTTCCCTAAGACTCTTCTTGTGGAATTTGCAAAGTGATATTTCGAAGCCCACAGAGGGCTATGGTGAAAAAGGAGATATCCTAAGATAAAAACTGAAGAGAAACTTTCTGAGAAACTGCTCTGTATTCTCTTAATTCATCTCACAGAGTTACTGCGTTCCCCTCAAGAAGCCTTTCGCTAAGACTGTTCTTGTGGAATTTGAAAAGTGATATTTGGAAGCCCATAGAGGGTTATGGTGAAAAAGGAAAATCTTCCCTTAAAAACTGGAAAGAAGCTTCCTGAGAAACTGCTTTGTGTTCGGTTAATTCAACTCACAGTTACTGCTTTCTCCTCAAAAAGCCTTTCGCTAACACTGTTCTTATGCAATTTGCAAAGTGATATTTGGAAGCCCTTAGAGGGTTACGGTGAAAAAGGACATATCTACCGTTAAAAACTGTAAAGAAGCTTTCTGAGAAACTGCTCTGTGTTCTGTTAATTCATCTCACAGTGTTACAGCATTCCCTTCAGGAAGCCTTTCGCTAAGTCTGTTCTTGTGGAATATTCAAGGTGATATCTGGAAGCCCATAGAGTGCTATGGTGAAAAAGGAAATATCTTCCGTTAAAAACTGGAAAGAAGCTTTCTGAGAAACTGCTCTGTGTTCTGTTAATTCATCTCACAGAGTTACAGCTTTCCCCTCAAGAAGACTTTCGCTAAGACTGTTCTTGTGAAATTTGCACATTGATATCTGGAAGTCCATACAGGGCTACGGTGTAAAAGGAAATATCTTCCGATAAAAACTGGAAGGAAGCTTTATGAGAAACTGCTTTGTGTCCTGTTAATTCATCTCACAGAGTTACAGCCTTCCCTTCAAGATGCCTTTCGCTAAGACTCTTCTTGTGGAATTGGCAAAGTGTTATTTGGAAGCCCGTAGAGGTCTACGGTGAAAAAGGAAATATCTTCCTTTAAAAACTGGAAAGAAGCTTTCTGAGAAACTGCTTTGTGTTCTGTTAATTCATCTCACAGAGTCACTGCTTTCACCTCAAGAATCCTTTCGCTGAGACTCTTCATGTGGAAATTTCATAGTGATATTTTCAAGCCCATAGAGGGCTAAGGTGAAAAAGGAAATATCCTAAGATAAAAACTGAAAAGAAGCATTCTGAGAAACTACTTTGTGTTCTGTTAATTCATCTCACAGTGTTACAGCTTTGCCCTCAAGAAGCCTTTCGCGAAGACACTTCTTGTGGAATTTGCAAAGTGATATTTGGAAGCCCATAGAGGGCTATGGTGAAAAAGGAAATATCTTTTGTTAAAAACTGAAAGAGGCTTTCTGAGAAACTGCTCTGTGTTCTATTAATTCATCTCACAGAGTTACTGCTTTCCCAGAAAGAAGCCATTCTCTAAGATTCTTCTTGTGGATTTTTCAAAGTGATATTGGAAGCCCATAGAGGGCTATGGTGAAAAAGGGAATATCTTCCGTTAAAAACTGGAAAGAATCTTTCTGAGAAACTACTTTGTGTTCTGTTAATTCATCTCACAGAGTTACAGCTTTCCCCTCAAGAAGCCTTTCGCTAAGACTGTTCTTCTGGAATTTTGAAAGTGATATTTGGAATCCCATAGAGGGCGATGGTGAAAAAGGAAAGATCTTCCGTTAAAAACTGGAAAGAACCTTTCTGAGAAATTGCTTTGTGTTCTTTTAATTCATCTCACAGAGTTACTGCGTTCCTCTCAAGAAGCCTTTCGCTAAGACTGTTCTTGTGGAATTTGCAAAGTGATATTTGGAAGCCCATATAGGGTTATGGTGAAAAAGGAAATATCTTCCGTTAAAAACTGGAAAGAAGCATTCTGAGAAACTGCTTTGTGTTCTCTTAGTTCATCTCACAGAGTTACAGCTTGCCCCTCTAGAAGCCTTTCGCTAAGACTGTTCTTGTGGAATTTGCAAAGTGACATTTGGAAGCCCATAGTGGGCTATGGTGAAAAAGGAAATATCCTAAGATAAAAACTGAAAAGAAGCTTTCTGAGAAACTGCCTTGTGTTCTGTTAATTCATCTCACAGGGTTACAGCTTTCTCCACAAGAAGCCTTTCGCTAAGACTGTTCTTGTGGAATTTCAAAGTGATATTTGTAAAGCCATAGAAGGATATGATGAAAAAGGAAATATCTTCTGTTAAAAACTGGAAAGAAGCTTTCTGAGAAACTGCTTTGTGTTCTGTTAATTCATCTCACAGAGATACAGCTTTCTCCTCAAGAAGTTTTCGCTAAGACTGTGCTTCTGGAATTTGGAAAGTGATATTTGGAAGCCCATAGAGGGCTACGGTGAAAAAGGAAATAACTTCCGTTAAAAAACAGGAAGGAAGCTTTCTGAGAAACTGCTTTCTGTTCTGCTAATTCATCTCAAGAGTTACAGCTTTCCCCTCAAGCAGTCTTTCGCTAAGACTGTTCTTGGGGAATTTGCAAAGTGATATTTGGAAGCCCATAGAGGGCTATGGTGAAAAAAGAAGTATCTTCCGTTAAAAAGTGGAAAGAAGCTTTCTGAGAATCTGCTTTGTGTTCTGTTAATTCATCTCACAGTGTTACAAATCTCTCCTCAAGTAACCTTTAGCTAAGGCTGATCTTGTGGAATTTGGAAAGTGATATTTGGAAGCCCATAGGGGGCTATGGTGAAAAAGGAAGTATCTTCCGTTAAAATCTGGAAGAAGATTTCTGAGAAACTACTTTGTGTTCTGTTAATTCATCTCAGAGACTTACATCTTTCCCCTCATGAAGCCTTTCCCTAAGACTCTTCTTGTGGAATTTGCAAAGTGATATTTCGAAGCCCACAGAGGGCTATGGTGAAAAAGGAGATATCCTAAGATAAAAACTGAAGAGAAACTTTCTGAGAAACTGCTCTGTATTCTCTTAATTCATCTCACAGAGTTACTGCGTTCCCCTCAAGAAGCCTTTCGCTAAGACTGTTCTTGTGGAATTTGAAAAGTGATATTTGGAAGCCCATAGAGGGTTATGGTGAAAAAGGAAAATCTTCCCTTAAAAACTGGAAAGAAGCTTCCTGAGAAACTGCTTTGTGTTCGGTTAATTCAACTCACAGTTACTGCTTTCTCCTCAAAAAGCCTTTCGCTAACACTGTTCTTATGCAATTTGCAAAGTGATATTTGGAAGCCCTTAGAGGGTTAAGGTGAAAAAGGACCTATCTACCGTTAAAAACTGTAAAGAAGCTTTCTGAGAAACTGCTCTGTGTTCTGTTAATTCATCTCACAGTGTTACAGCATTCCCTTCAGGAAGCCTTTCGCTAAGTCTGTTCTTGTGGAATATTCAAGGTGATATCTGGAAGCCCATAGAGTGCTATGGTGAAAAAGGAAATATCTTCCGTTAAAAACTGGAAAGAAGCTTTCTGAGAAACTGCTCTGTGTTCTGTTAATTCATCTCACAGAGTTACAGCTTTCCCCTCAAGAAGACTTTCGCTAAGACTGTTCTTGTGAAATTTGCACATTGATATCTGGAAGTCCATACAGGGCTACGGTGTAAAAGGAAATATCTTCCGATAAAAACTGGAAGGAAGCTTTATGAGAAACTGCTTTGTGTCCTGTTAATTCATCTCACAGAGTTACAGCCTTCCCTTCAAGATGCCTTTCGCTAAGACTCTTCTTGTGGAATTGGCAAAGTGTTATTTGGAAGCCCGTAGAGGTCTACGGTGAAAAAGGAAATATCTTCCTTTAAAAACTGGAAAGAAGCTTTCTGAGAAACTGCTTTGTGTTCTGTTAATTCATCTCACAGAGTCACTGCTTTCACCTCAAGAATCCTTTCGCTGAGACTCTTCATGTGGAAATTTCATAGTGATATTTTCAAGCCCATAGAGGGCTAAGGTGAAAAAGGAAATATCCTAAGATAAAAACTGAAAAGAAGCATTCTGAGAAACTACTTTGTGTTCTGTTAATTCATCTCACAGTGTTACAGCTTTGCCCTCAAGAAGCCTTTCGCGAAGACACTTCTTGTGGAATTTGCAAAGTGATATTTGGAAGCCCATAGAGGGCTATGGTGAAAAAGGAAATATCTTTTGTTAAAAACTGAAAGAGGCTTTCTGAGAAACTGCTCTGTGTTCTATTAATTCATCTCACAGAGTTACTGCTTTCCCAGAAAGAAGCCATTCTCTAAGATTCTTCTTGTGGATTTTTCAAAGTGATATTGGAAGCCCATAGAGGGCTATGGTGAAAAAGGGAATATCTTCCGTTAAAAACTGGAAAGAATCTTTCTGAGAAACTACTTTGTGTTCTGTTAATTCATCTCACAGAGTTACAGCTTTCCCCTCAAGAAGCCTTTCGCTAAGACTGTTCTTCTGGAATTTTGAAAGTGATATTTGGAATCCCATAGAGGGCTATGGTGAAAAAGGAAAGATCTTCCGTTAAAAACTGGAAAGAACCTTTCTGAGAAATTGCTTTGTGTTCTTTTAATTCATCTCACAGAGTTACTGCGTTCCTCTCAAGAAGCCTTTCGCTAAGACTGTTCTTGTGGAATTTGCAAAGTGATATTTGGAAGCCCATATAGGGTTATGGTGAAAAAGGAAATATCTTCCGTTAAAAACTGGAAAGAAGCATTCTGAGAAACTGCTTTGTGTTCTCTTAGTTCATCTCACAGAGTTACAGCTTGCCCCTCTAGAAGCCTTTCGCTAAGACTGTTCTTGTGGAATTTGCAAAGTGACATTTGGAAGCCCATAGTGGGCTATGGTGAAAAAGGAAATATCCTAAGATAAAAACTGAAAAGAAGCTTTCTGAGAAACTGCCTTGTGTTCTGTTAATTCATCTCACAGGGTTACAGCTTTCTCCACAAGAAGCCTTTCGCTAAGACTGTTCTTGTGGAATTTCAAAGTGATATTTGTAAAGCCATAGAAGGATATGATGAAAAAGGAAATATCTTCTGTTAAAAACTGGAAAGAAGCTTTCTGAGAAACTGCTTTGTGTTCTGTTAATTCATCTCACAGAGATACAGCTTTCTCCTCAAGAAGTTTTCGCTAAGACTGTGCTTCTGGAATTTGGAAAGTGATATTTGGAAGCCCATAGAGGGCTACGGTGAAAAAGGAAATAACTTCCGTTAAAAAACAGGAAGGAAGCTTTCTGAGAAACTGCTTTCTGTTCTGCTAATTCATCTCAAGAGTTACAGCTTTCCCCTCAAGCAGTCTTTCGCTAAGACTGTTCTTGGGGAATTTGCAAAGTGATATTTGGAAGCCCATAGAGGGCTATGGTGAAAAAAGAAGTATCTTCCGTTAAAAAGTGGAAAGAAGCTTTCTGAGAATCTGCTTTGTGTTCTGTTAATTCATCTCACAGTGTTACAAATCTCTCCTCAAGTAACCTTTAGCTAAGGCTGATCTTGTGGAATTTGGAAAGTGATATTTGGAAGCCCATAGGGGGCTATGGTGAAAAAGGAAGTATCTTCCGTTAAAATCTGGAAGAAGATTTCTGAGAAACTACTTTGTGTTCTGTTAATTCATCTCAGAGACTTACATCTTTCCCCTCATGAAGCCTTTCCCTAAGACTCTTCTTGTGGAATTTGCAAAGTGATATTTCGAAGCCCACAGAGGGCTATGGTGAAAAAGGAGATATCCTAAGATAAAAACTGAAGAGAAACTTTCTGAGAAACTGCTCTGTATTCTCTTAATTCATCTCACAGAGTTACTGCGTTCCCCTCAAGAAGCCTTTCGCTAAGACTGTTCTTGTGGAATTTGAAAAGTGATATTTGGAAGCCCATAGAGGGTTATGGTGAAAAAGGAAAATCTTCCCTTAAAAACTGGAAAGAAGCTTCCTGAGAAACTGCTTTGTGTTCGGTTAATTCAACTCACAGTTACTGCTTTCTCCTCAAAAAGCCTTTCGCTAACACTGTTCTTATGCAATTTGCAAAGTGATATTTGGAAGCCCTTAGAGGGTTACGGTGAAAAAGGACATATCTACCGTTAAAAACTGTAAAGAAGCTTTCTGAGAAACTGCTCTGTGTTCTGTTAATTCATCTCACAGTGTTACAGCATTCCCTTCAGGAAGCCTTTCGCTAAGTCTGTTCTTGTGGAATATTCAAGGTGATATCTGGAAGCCCATAGAGTGCTATGGTGAAAAAGGAAATATCTTCCGTTAAAAACTGGAAAGAAGCTTTCTGAGAAACTGCTCTGTGTTCTGTTAATTCATCTCACAGAGTTACAGCTTTCCCCTCAAGAAGACTTTCGCTAAGACTGTTCTTGTGAAATTTGCACATTGATATCTGGAAGTCCATACAGGGCTACGGTGTAAAAGGAAATATCTTCCGATAAAAACTGGAAGGAAGCTTTATGAGAAACTGCTTTGTGTCCTGTTAATTCATCTCACAGAGTTACAGCCTTCCCTTCAAGATGCCTTTCGCTAAGACTCTTCTTGTGGAATTGGCAAAGTGTTATTTGGAAGCCCGTAGAGGTCTATGGTGAAAAAGGAAATATCTTCCTTTAAAAACTGGAAAGAAGCTTTCTGAGAAACTGCTTTGTGTTCTGTTAATTCATCTCACAGAGTCACTGCTTTCACCTCAAGAATCCTTTCGCTGAGACTCTTCATGTGGAAATTTCATAGTGATATTTTCAAGCCCATAGAGGGCTAAGGTGAAAAAGGAAATATCCTAAGATAAAAACTGAAAAGAAGCATTCTGAGAAACTACTTTGTGTTCTGTTAATTCATCTCACAGTGTTACAGCTTTGCCCTCAAGAAGCCTTTCGCGAAGACACTTCTTGTGGAATTTGCAAAGTGATATTTGGAAGCCCATAGAGGGCTATGGTGAAAAAGGAAATATCTTTTGTTAAAAACTGAAAGAGGCTTTCTGAGAAACTGCTCTGTGTTCTATTAATTCATCTCACAGAGTTACTGCTTTCCCAGAAAGAAGCCATTCTCTAAGATTCTTCTTGTGGATTTTTCAAAGTGATATTGGAAGCCCATAGAGGGCTATGGTGAAAAAGGGAATATCTTCCGTTAAAAACTGGAAAGAATCTTTCTGAGAAACTACTTTGTGTTCTGTTAATTCATCTCACAGAGTTACAGCTTTCCCCTCAAGAAGCCTTTCGCTAAGACTGTTCTTCTGGAATTTTGAAAGTGATATTTGGAATCCCATAGAGGGCGATGGTGAAAAAGGAAAGATCTTCCGTTAAAAACTGGAAAGAACCTTTCTGAGAAATTGCTTTGTGTTCTTTTAATTCATCTCACAGAGTTACTGCGTTCCTCTCAAGAAGCCTTTCGCTAAGACTGTTCTTGTGGAATTTGCAAAGTGATATTTGGAAGCCCATATAGGGTTATGGTGAAAAAGGAAATATCTTCCGTTAAAAACTGGAAAGAAGCATTCTGAGAAACTGCTTTGTGTTCTCTTAGTTCATCTCACAGAGTTACAGCTTGCCCCTCTAGAAGCCTTTCGCTAAGACTGTTCTTGTGGAATTTGCAAAGTGACATTTGGAAGCCCATAGTGGGCTATGGTGAAAAAGGAAATATCCTAAGATAAAAACTGAAAAGAAGCTTTCTGAGAAACTGCCTTGTGTTCTGTTAATTCATCTCACAGGGTTACAGCTTTCTCCACAAGAAGCCTTTCGCTAAGACTGTTCTTGTGGAATTTCAAAGTGATATTTGTAAAGCCATAGAAGGATATGATGAAAAAGGAAATATCTTCTGTTAAAAACTGGAAAGAAGCTTTCTGAGAAACTGCTTTGTGTTCTGTTAATTCATCTCACAGAGATACAGCTTTCTCCTCAAGAAGTTTTCGCTAAGACTGTGCTTCTGGAATTTGGAAAGTGATATTTGGAAGCCCATAGTGGGCTACGGTGAAAAAGGAAATAACTTCCGTTAAAAAACAGGAAAGAAGCTTTCTGAGAAACTGCTTTGTGTTCTGCTAATTCATCTCAAGAGTTACAGCTTTCCCCTCAAGCAGTCTTTCGCTAAGACTGTTCTTGGGGAATTTGCAAAGTGATATTTGGAAGCCCATAGAGGGCTATGGTGAAAAAAGAAGTATCTTCCGTTAAAAAGTGGAAAGAATCTTTCTGAGAATCTGCTTTGTGTTCTGTTAATTCATCTCACAGTGTTACAAATCTCTCCTCAAGTAACCTTTAGCTAAGGCTGATCTTGTGGAATTTGGAAAGTGATATTTGGAAGCCCATAGGGGGCTATGGTGAAAAAGGAAGTATCTTCCGTTAAAATCTGGAAGAAGATTTCTGAGAAACTACTTTGTGTTCTGTTAATTCATCTCAGAGACTTACATCTTTCCCCTCATGAAGCCTTTCCCTAAGACTCTTCTTGTGGAATTTGCAAAGTGATATTTCGAAGCCCACAGAGGGCTATGGTGAAAAAGGAGATATCCTAAGATAAAAACTGAAGAGAAACTTTCTGAGAAACTGCTCTGTATTCTCTTAATTCATCTCACAGAGTTACTGCGTTCCCCTCAAGAAGCCTTTCGCTAAGACTGTTCTTGTGGAATTTGAAAAGTGATATTTGGAAGCCCATAGAGGGTTATGGTGAAAAAGGAAAATCTTCCCTTAAAAACTGGAAAGAAGCTTCCTGAGAAACTGCTTTGTGTTCGGTTAATTCAACTCACAGTTACTGCTTTCTCCTCAAAAAGCCTTTCGCTAACACTGTTCTTATGCAATTTGCAAAGTGATATTTGGAAGCCCTTAGAGGGTTAAGGTGAAAAAGGACATATCTACCGTTAAAAACTGTAAAGAAGCTTTCTGAGAAACTGCTCTGTGTTCTGTTAATTCATCTCACAGTGTTACAGCATTCCCTTCAGGAAGCCTTTCGCTAAGTCTGTTCTTGTGGAATATTCAAGGTGATATCTGGAAGCCCATAGAGTGCTATGGTGAAAAAGGAAATATCTTCCGTTAAAAACCGGAAAGAAGCTTTCTGAGAAACTGCTCTGTGTTCTGTTAATTCATCTCACAGAGTTACAGCTTTCCCCTCAAGAAGCCTTTCGCTAAGACTGTTCTTGTGAAATTTGCACATTGATATCTGGAAGTCCATACAGGGCTACGGTGTAAAAGGAAATATCTTCCGATAAAAACTGGAAGGAAGCTTTATGAGAAACTGCTTTGTGTCCTGTTAATTCATCTCACAGAGTTACAGCCTTCCCTTCAAGATGCCTTTCGCTAAGACTCTTCTTGTGGAATTGGCAAAGTGTTATTTGGAAGCCCGTAGAGGTCTACGGTGAAAAAGGAAATATCTTCCTTTAAAAACTGGAAAGAAGCTTTCTGAGAAACTGCTTTGTGTTCTGTTAATTCATCTCACAGAGTCACTGCTTTCACCTCAAGAATCCTTTCGCTGAGACTCTTCATGTGGAAATTTCATAGTGATATTTTCAAGCCCATAGAGGGCTAAGGTGAAAAAGGAAATATCCTAAGATAAAAACTGAAAAGAAGCATTCTGAGAAACTTCTTTGTGTTCTGTTAATTCATCTCACAGTGTTACAGCTTTGCCCTCAAGAAGCCTTTCGCGAAGACACTTCTTGTGGAATTTGCAAAGTGATATTTGGAAGCCCATAGAGGGCTATGGTGAAAAAGGAAATATCTTTTGTTAAAAACTGAAAGAGGCTTTCTGAGAAACTGCTCTGTGTTCTATTAATTCATCTCACAGAGTTACTGCTTTCCCAGAAAGAAGCCATTCTCTAAGATACTTCTTGTGGATTTTTCAAAGTGATATTGGAAGCCCATAGAGAGCTATGGTGAAAAAGGGAATATCTTCCGTTAAAAACTGGAAAGAATCTTTCTGAGAAACTACTTTGTGTTCTGTTAATTCATCTCACAGAGTTACAGCTTTCCCCTCAAGAAGCCTTTCGCTAAGACTGTTCTTCTGGAATTTTGAAAGTGATATTTGGAATCCCATAGAGGGCTATGGTGAAAAAGGAAAGATCTTCCGTTAAAAACTGGAAAGAACCTTTCTGCGAAATTGCTTTGTGTTCTTTTAATTCATCTCACAGAGTTACTGCGTTCCTCTCAAGAAGCCTTTCGCTAAGACTGTTCTTGTGGAATTTGCAAAGTGATATTTGGAAGCCCATATAGGGTTATGGTGAAAAAGGAAATATCTTCCGTTAAAAACTGGAAAGAAGCATTCTGAGAAACTGCTTTGTGTTCTCTTAGTTCATCTCACAGAGTTACAGCTTGCCCCTCTAGAAGCCTTTCGCTAAGACTGTTCTTGTGGAATTTGCAAAGTGACATTTGGAAGCCCATAGTGGGCTATGGTGAAAAAGGAAATATCCTAAGATAAAAACTGAAAAGAAGCTTTCTGAGAAACTGCCTTGTGTTCTGTTAATTCATCTCACAGGGTTACAGCTTTCTCCACAAGAAGCCTTTCGCTAAGACTGTTCTTGTGGAATTTCAAAGTGATATTTGTAAAGCCATAGAAGGATATGATGAAAAAGGAAATATCTTCTGTTAAAAACTGGAAAGAAGCTTTCTGAGAAACTGCTTTGTGTTCTGTTAATTCATCTCACAGAGATACAGCTTTCTCCTCAAGAAGTTTTCGCTAAGACTGTGCTTCTGGAATTTGGAAAGTGATATTTGGAAGCCCATAGAGGGCTACGGTGAAAAAGGAAATAACTTCCGTTAAAAAACAGGAAAGAAGCTTTCTGAGAAACTGCTTTGTGTTCTGCTAATTCATCTCAAGAGTTACAGCTTTCCCCTCAAGCAGTCTTTCGCTAAGACTGTTCTTGGGGAATTTGCAAAGTGATATTTGGAAGCCCATAGAGGGCTATGGTGAAAAAGGAAATATCCTAAGATAAAAACTGGGAAGAATCTTTCTGAGAAATTGCTTTGTGTTCTGTTAATTCATCTCACAGAGTTACTGCATTCCCCTCAAGAAGCCTTTCGCTAAGACTGTTCTTGTGGAACTTGAAAAGTGATATTTGGAAGCCCATAGAGGGTTATGGTGAAAAAGGAAAATCTTCCCTTAAAAACTGGAAAGAAGCTTCCTGAGAAACTGCTTTGTGTTCGGTTAATTCAACTCACAGTTACTGCTTTCTCCTCAAAAAGCCTTTCGCTAACACTGTTCTTATGCAATTTGCAAAGTGATATTTGGAAGCCCTTAGAGGGTTAAGGTGAAAAAGGACATATCTACCGTTAAAAACTGTAAAGAAGCTTTCTGAGAAACTGCTCTGTGTTCTGTTAATTCATCTCACAGTGTTACAGCATTCCCTTCAGGAAGCCTTTCGCTAAGTCTGTTCTTGTGGAATATTCAAGGTGATATCTGGAAGCCCATAGAGTGCTATGGTGAAAAAGGAAATATCTTCCGTTAAAAACTGGAAAGAAGCTTTCTGAGAAACTGCTCTGTGTTCTGTTAATTCATCTCACAGAGTTACAGCTTTCCCCTCAAGAAGCCTTTCGCTAAGACTGTTCTTGTGAAATTTGCACATTGATATCTGGAAGTCCATACAGGGCTACGGTGTAAAAGGAAATATCTTCCGATAAAAACTGGAAGGAAGCTTTATGAGAAACTGCTTTGTGTCCTGTTAATTCATCTCACAGAGTTACAGCCTTCCCTTCAAGATGCCTTTCGCTAAGACTCTTCTTGTGGAATTGGCAAAGTGTTATTTGGAAGCCCGTAGAGGTCTACGGTGAAAAAGGAAATATCTTCCTTTAAAAACTGGAAAGAAGCTTTCTGAGAAACTGCTTTGTGTTCTGTTAATTCATCTCACAGAGTCACTGCTTTCACCTCAAGAATCCTTTCGCTGAGACTCTTCATGTGGAAATTTCATAGTGATATTTTCAAGCCCATAGAGGGCTAAGGTGAAAAAGGAAATATCCTAAGATAAAAACTGAAAAGAAGCATTCTGAGAAACTACTTTGTGTTCTGTTAATTCATCTCACAGTGTTACAGCTTTGCCCTCAAGAAGCCTTTCGCGAAGACACTTCTTGTGGAATTTGCAAAGTGATATTTGGAAGCCCATAGAGGGCTATGGTGAAAAAGGAAATATCTTTTGTTAAAAACTGAAAGAGGCTTTCTGAGAAACTGCTCTGTGTTCTATTAATTCATCTCACAGGGTTATTGCTTTCCCAGAAAAAAGCCATTCTCTAAGATTCTTCTTGTGGATTTTTCAAAGTGATATTGGAAGCCCATAGAGGGCTATGGTGAAAAAGGGAATATCTTCCGTTAAAAACTGGAAAGAATCTTTCTGAGAAACTACTTCGTGTTCTGTTAATTCATCTCACAGAGTTACAGCTTTCCCCTCAAGAAGCCTTTCGCTAAGACTGTTCTTCTGGAATTTTGAAAGTGATATTTGGAATCCCATAGAGGGCTATGGTGAAAAAGGAAAGATCTTCCGTTAAAAACTGGAAAGAACCTTTCTGAGAAATTGCTTTGTGTTCTTTTAATTCATCTCACAGAGTTACTGCGTTCCTCTCAAGAAGCCTTTCGCTAAGACTGTTTTTGTGGAATTTGCAAAGTGATATTTGGAAGCCCGTATAGGGTTATGGTGAAAAAGGAAATATCTTCCGTTAAAAACTGGAAAGAAGCATTCTGAGAAACTGCTTTGTGTTCTCTTAGTTCATCTCACAGAGTTACAGCTTGCCCCTCTAGAAGCCTTTCGCTAAGACTGTTCTTGTGGAATTTGCAAAGTGACATTTGGAAGCCCATAGTGGGCTATGGTGAAAAAGGAAATATCCTAAGATAAAAACTGAAAAGAAGCTTTCTGAGAAACTGCCTTGTGTTCTGTTAATTCATCTCACAGGGTTACAGCTTTCTCCACAAGAAGCCTTTCGCTAAGACTGTTCTTGTGGAATTTCAAAGTGATATTTGTAAAGCCATAGAAGGATAGGATGAAAAAGGAAATATCTTCTGTTAAAAACTGGAAAGAAGCTTTCTGAGAAACTGCTTTGTGTTCTGTTAATTCATCTCACAGAGATACAGCTTTCTCCTCAAGAAGTTTTCGCTAAGACTGTGCTTCTGGAATTTGGAAAGTGATATTTGGAAGCCCATAGAGGGCTACGGTGAAAAAGGAAATAACTTCCGTTAAAAAACAGGAAAGAAGCTTTCTGAGAAACTGCTTTGTGTTCTGCTAATTCATCTCAAGAGTTACAGCTTTCCCCTCAAGCAGTCTTTCGCTAAGACTGTTCTTGGGGAATTTGCAAAGTGATATTTGGAAGCCCATAGAGGGCTATGGTGAAAAAGGAAATATCCTAAGATAAAAACTGGGAAGAATCTTTCTGAGAAATTGCTTTGTGTTCTGTTAATTCATCTCACAGAGTTACTGCATTCCCCTCAAGAAGCCTTTCGCTAAGACTGTTCTTGTGGAACTTGAAAAGTGATATTTGGAAGCCCATAGAGGGTTATGGTGAAAAAGGAAAATCTTCCCTTAAAAACTGGAAAGAAGCTTCCTGAGAAACTGCTTTGTGTTCGGTTAATTCAACTCACAGTTACTGCTTTCTCCTCAAAAAGCCTTTCGCTAACACTGTTCTTATGCAATTTGCAAAGTGATATTTGGAAGCCCTTAGAGGGTTAAGGTGAAAAAGGAAATATCTACCGTTAAAAACTGTAAAGAAGCTTTCTGAGAAACTGCTCTGTGTTCTGTTAATTCATCTCACAGTGTTACAGCATTCCCTTCAGGAAGCCTTTCGCTAAGTCTGTTCTTGTGGAATATTCAAGGTGATATCTGGAAGCCCATAGAGTGCTATGGTGAAAAAGGAAATATCTTCCGTTAAAAACTGGAAAGAAGCTTTCTGAGAAACTGCTCTGTGTTCTGTTAATTCATCTCACAGAGTTACAGCTTTCCCCTCAAGAAGCCTTTCGCTAAGACTGTTCTTGTGAAATTTGCACATTGATATCTGGAAGTCCATACAGGGCTACGGTGTAAAAGGAAATATCTTCCGATAAAAACTGGAAGGAAGCTTTATGAGAAACTGCTTTGTGTCCTGTTAATTCATCTCACAGAGTTACAGCCTTCCCTTCAAGATGCCTTTCGCTAAGACTCTTCTTGTGGAATTGGCAAAGTGTTATTTGGAAGCCCGTAGAGGTCTACGGTGAAAAAGGAAATATCTTCCTTTAAAAACTGGAAAGAAGCTTTCTGAGAAACTGCTTTGTGTTCTGTTAATTCATCTCACAGAGTCACTGCTTTCACCTCAAGAATCCTTTCGCTGAGACTCTTCATGTGGAAATTTCATAGTGATATTTTCAAGCCCATAGAGGGCTAAGGTGAAAAAGGAAATATCCTAAGATAAAAACTGAAAAGAAGCATTCTGAGAAACTACTTTGTGTTCTGTTAATTCATCTCACAGTGTTACAGCTTTGCCCTCAAGAAGCCTTTCGCGAAGACACTTCTTGTGGAATTTGCAAAGTGATATTTGGAAGCCCATAGAGGGCTATGGTGAAAAAGGAAATATCTTTTGTTAAAAACTGAAAGAGGCTTTCTGAGAAACTGCTCTGTGTTCTATTAATTCATCTCACAGAGTTACTGCTTTCCCAGAAAGAAGCCATTCTCTAAGATACTTCTTGTGGATTTTTCAAAGTGATATTGGAAGCCCATAGAGGGCTATGGTGAAAAAGGGAATATCTTCCGTTAAAAACTGGAAAGAATCTTTCTGAGAAACTACTTTGTGTTCTGTTAATTCATCTCACAGAGTTACAGCTTTCCCCTCAAGAAGCCTTTCGCTAAGACTGTTCTTCTGGAATTTTGAAAGTGATATTTGGAATCCCATAGAGGGCTATGGTGAAAAAGGAAAGATCTTCCGTTAAAAACTGGAAAGAACCTTTCTGCGAAATTGCTTTGTGTTCTTTTAATTCATCTCACAGAGTTACTGCGTTCCTCTCAAGAAGCCTTTCGCTAAGACTGTTCTTGTGGAATTTGCAAAGTGATATTTGGAAGCCCATATAGGGTTATGGTGAAAAAGGAAATATCTTCCGTTAAAAACTGGAAAGAAGCATTCTGAGAAACTGCTTTGTGTTCTCTTAGTTCATCTCACAGAGTTACAGCTTGCCCCTCTAGAAGCCTTTCGCTAAGACTGTTCTTGTGGAATTTGCAAAGTGACATTTGGAAGCCCATAGTGGGCTATGGTGAAAAAGGAAATATCCTAAGATAAAAACTGAAAAGAAGCTTTCTGAGAAACTGCCTTGTGTTCTGTTAATTCATCTCACAGGGTTACAGCTTTCTCCACAAGAAGCCTTTCGCTAAGACTGTTCTTGTGGAATTTCAAAGTGATATTTGTAAAGCCATAGAAGGATATGATGAAAAAGGAAATATCTTCTGTTAAAAACTGGAAAGAAGCTTTCTGAGAAACTGCTTTGTGTTCTGTTAATTCATCTCACAGAGATACAGCTTTCTCCTCAAGAAGTTTTCGCTAAGACTGTGCTTCTGGAATTTGGAAAGTGATATTTGGAAGCCCATAGAGGGCTACGGTGAAAAAGGAAATAACTTCCGTTAAAAAACAGGAAAGAAGCTTTCTGAGAAACTGCTTTGTGTTCTGCTAATTCATCTCAAGAGTTACAGCTTTCCCCTCAAGCAGTCTTTCGCTAAGACTGTTCTTGGGGAATTTGCAAAGTGATATTTGGAAGCCCATAGAGGGCTATGGTGAAAAAGGAAATATCCTAAGATAAAAACTGGGAAGAATCTTTCTGAGAAATTGCTTTGTGTTCTGTTAATTCATCTCACAGAGTTACTGCATTCCCCTCAAGAAGCCTTTCGCTAAGACTGTTCTTGTGGAACTTGAAAAGTGATATTTGGAAGCCCATAGAGGGTTATGGTGAAAAAGGAAAATCTTCCCTTAAAAACTGGAAAGAAGCTTCCTGAGAAACTGCTTTGTGTTCGGTTAATTCAACTCACAGTTACTGCTTTCTCCTCAAAAAGCCTTTCGCTAACACTGTTCTTATGCAATTTGCAAAGTGATATTTGGAAGCCCTTAGAGGGTTAAGGTGAAAAAGGACATATCTACCGTTAAAAACTGTAAAGAAGCTTTCTGAGAAACTGCTCTGTGTTCTGTTAATTCATCTCACAGTGTTACAGCATTCCCTTCAGGAAGCCTTTCGCTAAGTCTGTTCTTGTGGAATATTCAAGGTGATATCTGGAAGCCCATAGAGTGCTATGGTGAAAAAGGAAATATCTTCCGTTAAAAACTGGAAAGAAGCTTTCTGAGAAACTGCTCTGTGTTCTGTTAATTCATCTCACAGAGTTACAGCTTTCCCCTCAAGAAGCCTTTCGCTAAGACTGTTCTTGGGAAATTTGCACATTGATATCTGGAAGTCCATACAGGGCTACGGTGTAAAAGGAAATATCTTCCGATAAAAACTGGAAGGAAGCTTTATGAGAAACTGCTTTGTGTCCTGTTAATTCATCTCACAGAGTTACAGCCTTCCCTTCAAGATGCCTTTCGCTAAGACTCTTCTTGTGGAATTGGCAAAGTGTTATTTGGAAGCCCGTAGAGGTCTACGGTGAAAAAGGAAATATCTTCCTTTAAAAACTGGAAAGAAGCTTTCTGAGAAACTGCTTTGTGTTCTGTTAATTCATCTCACAGAGTCACTGCTTTCACCTCAAGAATCCTTTCGCTGAGACTCTTCATGTGGAAATTTCATAGTGATATTTTCAAGCCCATAGAGGGCTAAGGTGAAAAAGGAAATATCCTAAGATAAAAACTGAAAAGAAGCATTCTGAGAAACTACTTTGTGTTCTGTTAATTCATCTCACAGTGTTACAGCTTTGCCCTCAAGAAGCCTTTCGCGAAGACACTTCTTGTGGAATTTGCAAAGTGATATTTGGAAGCCCATAGAGGGCTATGGTGAAAAAGGAAATATCTTTTGTTAAAAACTGAAAGAGGCTTTCTGAGAAACTGCTCTGTGTTCTATTAATTCATCTCACAGGGTTACTGCTTTCCCAGAAAAAAGCCATTCTCTAAGATTCTTCTTGTGGATTTTTCAAAGTGATATTGGAAGCCCATAGAGGGCTATGGTGAAAAAGGGAATATCTTCCGTTAAAAACTGGAAAGAATCTTTCTGAGAAACTACTTCGTGTTCTGTTAATTCATCTCACAGAGTTACAGCTTTCCCCTCAAGAAGCCTTTCGCTAAGACTGTTCTTCTGGAATTTTGAAAGTGATATTTGGAATCCCATAGAGGGCTATGGTGAAAAAGGAAAGATCTTCCGTTAAAAACTGGAAAGAACCTTTCTGCGAAATTGCTTTGTGTTCTTTTAATTCATCTCACAGAGTTACTGCGTTCCTCTCAAGAAGCCTTTCGCTAAGACTGTTTTTGTGGAATTTGCAAAGTGATATTTGGAAGCCCGTATAGGGTTATGGTGAAAAAGGAAATATCTTCCGTTAAAAACTGGAAAGAAGCATTCTGAGAAACTGCTTTGTGTTCTCTTAGTTCATCTCACAGAGTTACAGCTTGCCCCTCTAGAAGCCTTTCGCTAAGACTGTTCTTGTGGAATTTGCAAAGTGACATTTGGAAGCCCATAGTGGGCTATGGTGAAAAAGGAAATATCCTAAGATAAAAACTGAAAAGAAGCTTTCTGAGAAACTGCCTTGTGTTCTGTTAATTCATCTCACAGGGTTACAGCTTTCTCCACAAGAAGCCTTTCGCTAAGACTGTTCTTGTGGAATTTCAAAGTGATATTTGTAAAGCCATAGAAGGATAGGATGAAAAAGGAAATATCTTCTGTTAAAAACTGGAAAGAAGCTTTCTGAGAAACTGCTTTGTGTTCTGTTAATTCATCTCACAGAGATACAGCTTTCTCCTCAAGAAGTTTTCGCTAAGACTGTGCTTCTGGAATTTGGAAAGTGATATTTGGAAGCCCATAGAGGGCTACGGTGAAAAAGGAAATAACTTCCGTTAAAAAACAGGAAAGAAGCTTTCTGAGAAACTGCTTTGTGTTCTGCTAATTCATCTCAAGAGTTACAGCTTTCCCCTCAAGCAGTCTTTCGCTAAGACTGTTCTTGGGGAATTTGCAAAGTGATATTTGGAAGCCCATAGAGGGCTATGGTGAAAAAGGAAATATCCTAAGATAAAAACTGGGAAGAATCTTTCTGAGAAATTGCTTTGTGTTCTGTTAATTCATCTCACAGAGTTACTGCATTCCCCTCAAGAAGCCTTTCGCTAAGACTGTTCTTGTGGAACTTGAAAAGTGATATTTGGAAGCCCATAGAGGGTTATGGTGAAAAAGGAAAATCTTCCCTTAAAAACTGGAAAGAAGCTTCCTGAGAAACTGCTTTGTGTTCGGTTAATTCAACTCACAGTTACTGCTTTCTCCTCAAAAAGCCTTTCGCTAACACTGTTCTTATGCAATTTGCAAAGTGATATTTGGAAGCCCTTAGAGGGTTACGGTGAAAAAGGACATATCTACCGTTAAAAACTGTAAAGAAGCTTTCTGAGAAACTGCTCTGTGTTCTGTTAATTCATCTCACAGTGTTACAGCATTCCCTTCAGGAAGCCTTTCGCTAAGTCTGTTCTTGTGGAATATTCAAGGTGATATCTGGAAGCCCATAGAGTGCTATGGTGAAAAAGGAAATATCTTCCGTTAAAAACTGGAAAGAAGCTTTCTGAGAAACTGCTCTGTGTTCTGTTAATTCATCTCACAGAGTTACAGCTTTCCCCTCAAGAAGACTTTCGCTAAGACTGTTCTTGTGAAATTTGCACATTGATATCTGGAAGTCCATACAGGGCTACGGTGTAAAAGGAAATATCTTCCGATAAAAACTGGAAGGAAGCTTTATGAGAAACTGCTTTGTGTCCTGTTAATTCATCTCACAGAGTTACAGCCTTCCCTTCAAGATGCCTTTCGCTAAGACTCTCCTTGTGGAATTGGCAAAGTGTTATTTGGAAGCCCGTAGAGGTCTACGGTGAAAAAGGAAATATCTTCCTTTAAAAACTGGAAAGAAGCTTTCTGAGAAACTGCTTTGTGTTCTGTTAATTCATCTCACAGAGTCACTGCTTTCACCTCAAGAATCCTTTCGCTGAGACTCTTCATGTGGAAATTTCATAGTGATATTTTCAAGCCCATAGAGGGCTAAGGTGAAAAAGGAAATATCCTAAGATAAAAACTGAAAAGAAGCATTCTGAGAAACTGCTCTGTGTTCTGTTAATTCATCTCACAGTGTTACAGCTTTGCCCTCAAGAAGCCTTTCGCGAAGACATTTCTTGTGGAATTTGCAAAGTGATATTTGGAAGCCCATAGAGGGCTATGATGAAAAAGGAATTATCTTTTGTTAAAAACTGAAAGAGGCTTTCTGAGAAACTGCTCTGTGTTCTATTAATTCATCTCACAGAGTTACTGCTTTCCCAGAAAGAAGCCATACTCTAAGATTCTTCTTGTGGATTTTTCAAAGTGATATTGGAAGCCCATAGGGGGCTATGGTGAAAAAGGGAATATCTTCCGTTAAAAACTGGAAAGAATCTTTCTGAGAAACTACTTCGTGTTCTGTTAATTCATCTCACAGAGTTACAGCTTTCCCCTCAAGAAGCCTTTCGCTAAGACTGTTCTTCTGGAATTTTGAAAGTGATATTTGGAATCCCATAGAGGGCTATGGTGAAAAAGGAAAGATCTTCCGTTAAAAACTGGAAAGAAACTTTCTGAGAAATTGCTTTGTGTTCTTTTAATTCATCTCACAGAGTTACTGCGTTCCTCTCAAGAAGCCTTTCGCTAAGACTGTTCTTGTGGAATTTGCAAAGTGACATTTGGAAGCCCATAGTGGGCTATGGTGAAAAAGGAAATATCCTAAGATAAAAACTGAAAAGAAGCTTTCTGAGAAACTGCCTTGTGTTCTGTTAATTCATCTCACAGGGTTACAGCTTTCTCCACAAGAAGCCTTTCGCTAAGACTGTTCTTGTGGAATTTCAAAGTGATATTTGTAAAGCCATAGAAGGATATGATGAAAAAGGAAATATCTTCTGTTAAAAACTGGAAAGAAGCTTTCTGAGAAACTGCTTTGTGTTCTGTTAATTCATCTCACAGAGATACAGCTTTCTCCTCAAGAAGTTTTCGCTAAGACTGTGCTTCTGGAATTTGGAAAGTGATATTTGGAAGCCCATAGAGGGCTACGGTGAAAAAGGAAATAACTTCCGTTAAAAAACAGGAAAGAAGCTTTCTGAGAAACTGCTTTGTGTTCTGCTAATTCATCTCAAGAGTTACAGCTTTCCCCTCAAGCAGTCTTTCGCTAAGACTGTTCTTGGGGAATTTGCAAAGTGATATTTGGAAGCCCATAGAGGGCTATGGTGAAAAAAGAAGTATCTTCCGTTAAAAAGTGGAAAGAAGCTTTCTGAGAATCTGCTTTGTGTTCTGTTAATTCATCTCACAGTGTTACAAATCTCTCCTCAAGTAACCTTTAGCTAAGGCTGATCTTGTGGAATTTGGAAAGTGATATTTGGAAGCCCATAGGGGGCTATGGTGAAAAAGGAAGTATCTTCCGTTAAAATCTGGAAGAAGATTTCTGAGAAACTACTTTGTGTTCTGTTAATTCATCTCAGAGACTTACATCTTTCCCCTCATGAAGCCTTTCCCTAAGACTCTTCTTGTGGAATTTGCAAAGTGATATTTCGAAGCCCACAGAGGGCTATGGTGAAAAAGGAGATATCCTAAGATAAAAACTGAAGAGAAACTTTCTGAGAAACTGCTCTGTATTCTCTTAATTCATCTCACAGAGTTACTGCGTTCCCCTCAAGAAGCCTTTCGCTAAGACTGTTCTTGTGGAATTTGAAAAGTGATATTTGGAAGCCCATAGAGGGTTATGGTGAAAAAGGAAAATCTTCCCTTAAAAACTGGAAAGAAGCTTCCTGAGAAACTGCTTTGTGTTCGGTTAATTCAACTCACAGTTACTGCTTTCTCCTCAAAAAGCCTTTCGCTAACACTGTTCTTATGCAATTTGCAAAGTGATATTTGGAAGCCCTTAGAGGGTTACGGTGAAAAAGGACATATCTACCGTTAAAAACTGTAAAGAAGCTTTCTGAGAAACTGCTCTGTGTTCTGTTAATTCATCTCACAGTGTTACAGCATTCCCTTCAGGAAGCCTTTCGCTAAGTCTGTTCTTGTGGAATATTCAAGGTGATATCTGGAAGCCCATAGAGTGCTATGGTGAAAAAGGAAATATCTTCCGTTAAAAACTGGAAAGAAGCTTTCTGAGAAACTGCTCTGTGTTCTGTTAATTCATCTCACAGAGTTACAGCTTTCCCCTCAAGAAGCCTTTCGCTAAGACTGTTCTTGTGAAATTTGCACATTGATATCTGGAAGTCCATACAGGGCTACGGTGTAAAAGGAAATATCTTCCGATAAAAACTGGAAGGAAGCTTTATGAGAAACTGCTTTGTGTCCTGTTAATTCATCTCACAGAGTTACAGCCTTCCCTTCAAGATGCCTTTCGCTAAGACTCTTCTTGTGGAATTGGCAAAGTGTTATTTGGAAGCCCGTAGAGGTCCACGGTGAAAAAGGAAATATCTTCCTTTAAAAACTGGAAAGAAGCTTTCTGAGAAACTGCTTTGTGTTCTGTTAATTCATCTCACAGAGTCACTGCTTTCACCTCAAGAATCCTTTCGCTGAGACTCTTCATGTGGAAATTTCATAGTGATATTTTCAAGCCCATAGAGGGCTAAGGTGAAAAAGGAAATATCCTAAGATAAAAACTGAAAAGAAGCATTCTGAGAAACTACTTTGTGTTCTGTTAATTCATCTCACAGTGTTACAGCTTTGCCCTCAAGAAGCATTTCGCGAAGACACTTCTTGTGGAATTTGCAAAGTGATATTTGGAAGCCCATAGAGGGCTATGGTAAAAAAGGAAATATCTTTTGTTAAAAACTGAAAGAGGCTTTCTGAGAAACTGCTCTGTGTTCTATTAATTCATCTCACAGAGTTACTGCTTTCCCAGAAAGAAGCCATTCTCTAAGATTCTTCTTGTGGATTTTTCAAAGTGATATTGGAAGCCCATAGAGGGCTATGGTGAAAAAGGGAATATCTTCCGTTAAAAACTGGAAAGAATCTTTCTGAGAAACTACTTTGTGTTCTGTTAATTCATCTCACAGAGTTACAGCTTTCCCCTCAAGAAGCCTTTCGCTAAGACTGTTCTTCTGGAATTTTGAAAGTAATATTTGGAATCCCATAGAGGGCTATGGTGAAAAAGGAAAGATCTTCCGTTAAAAACTGGAAAGAACCTTTCTGAGAAATTGCTTTGTGTTCTTTTAATTCATCTCACAGAGTTACTGCGTTCCTCTCAAGAAGCCTTTCGCTAAGACTGTTCTTGTGGAATTTGCAAAGTGATATTTGGAAGCCCATATAGGGTTATGGTGAAAAAGGAAATATCTTCCGTTAAAAACTGGAAAGAAGCATTCGGAGAAACTGCTTTGTGTTCTCTTAGTTCATCTCACAGAGTTACAGCTTGCCCCTCTAGAAGCCTTTCGCTAAGACTGTTCTTGTGGAATTTGCAAAGTGACATTTGGAAGCCCATAGTGGGCTATGGTGAAAAAGGAAATATCCTAAGATAAAAACTGAAAAGAAGCTTTCTGAGAAACTGCCTTGTGTTCTGTTAATTCATCTCACAGGGTTACAGCTTTCTCCACAAGAAGCCTTTCGCTAAGACTGTTCTTGTGGAATTTCAAAGTGATATTTGTAAAGCCATAGAAGGATATGATGAAAAAGGAAATATCTTCTGTTAAAAACTGGAAAGAAGCTTTCTGAGAAACTGCTTTGTGTTCTGTTAATTCATCTCACAGAGATACAGCTTTCTCCTCAAGAAGTTTTCGCTAAGACTGTGCTTCTGGAATTTGGAAAGTGATATTTGGAAGCCCATAGAGGGCTACGGTGAAAAAGGAAATAACTTCCGTTAAAAAACAGGAAAGAAGCTTTCTGAGAAACTGCTTTGTGTTCTGCTAATTCATCTCAAGAGTTACAGCTTTCCCCTCAAGCAGTCTTTCGCTAAGACTGTTCTTGGGGAATTTGCAAAGTGATATTTGGAAGCCCATAGAGGGCTATGGTGAAAAAGGAAATATCCTAAGATAAAAACTGGGAAGAATCTTTCTGAGAAATTGCTTTGTGTTCTGTTAATTCATCTCACAGAGTTACTGCATTCCCCTCAAGAAGCCTTTCGCTAAGACTGTTCTTGTGGAACTTGAAAAGTGATATTTGGAAGCCCATAGAGGGTTATGGTGAAAAAGGAAAATCTTCCCTTAAAAACTGGAAAGAAGCTTCCTGAGAAACTGCTTTGTGTTCGGTTAATTCAACTCACAGTTACTGCTTTCTCCTCAAAAAGCCTTTCGCTAACACTGTTCTTATGCAATTTGCAAAGTGATATTTGGAAGCCCTTAGAGGGTTACGGTGAAAAAGGAAATATCTACCGTTAAAAACTGTAAAGAAGCTTTCTGAGAAACTGCTCTGTGTTCTGTTAATTCATCTCACAGTGTTACAGCATTCCCTTCAGGAAGCCTTTCGCTAAGTCTGTTCTTGTGGAATATTCAAGGTGATATCTGGAAGCCCATAGAGTGCTATGGTGAAAAAGGAAATATCTTCCGTTAAAAACTGGAAAGAAGCTTTCTGAGAAACTGCTCTGTGTTCTGTTAATTCATCTCACAGAGTTACAGCTTTCCCCTCAAGAAGCCTTTCGCTAAGACTGTTCTTGTGAAATTTGCACATTGATATCTGGAAGTCCATACAGGGCTACGGTGTAAAAGGAAATATCTTCCGATAAAAACTGGAAGGAAGCTTTATGAGAAACTGCTTTGTGTCCTGTTAATTCATCTCACAGAGTTACAGCCTTCCCTTCAAGATGCCTTTCGCTAAGACTCTTCTTGTGGAATTGGCAAAGTGTTATTTGGAAGCCCGTAGAGGTCTACGGTGAAAAAGGAAATATCTTCCTTTAAAAACTGGAAAGAAGCTTTCTGAGAAACTGCTTTGTGTTCTGTTAATTCATCTCACAGAGTCACTGCTTTCACCTCAAGAATCCTTTCGCTGAGACTCTTCATGTGGAAATTTCATAGTGATATTTTCAAGCCCATAGAGGGCTAAGGTGAAAAAGGAAATATCCTAAGATAAAAACTGAAAAGAAGCTTTCTGAGAAACTGCTCTGTGTTCTGTTAATTCATCTCACAGTGTTACAGCTTTGCCCTCAAGAAGCCTTTCGCGAAGACACTTCTTGTGGAATTTGCAAAGTGATATTTGGAAGCCCATAGAGGGCTATGATGAAAAAGGAAATATCTTTTGTTAAAAACTGAAAGAGGCTTTCTGAGAAACTGCTCTGTGTTCTATTAATTCATCTCACAGAGTTACTGCTTTCCCAGAAAGAAGCCATTCTCTAAGATTCTTCTTGTGGATTTTTCAAAGTGATATTGGAAGCCCATAGAGGGCTATGGTGAAAAAGGGAATATCTTCCGTTAAAAACTGGAAAGAATCTTTCTGAGAAACTACTTCGTGTTCTGTTAATTCATCTCACAGAGTTACAGCTTTCCCCTCAAGAAGCCTTTCGCTAAGACTGTTCTTCTGGAATTTTGAAAGTGATATTTGGAATCCCATAGAGGGCTATGGTGAAAAAGGAAAGATCTTCCGTTAAAAACTGGAAAGAACCTTTCTGAGAAATTGCTTTGTGTTCTTTTAATTCATCTCACAGAGTTACTGCGTTCCTCTCAAGAAGCCTTTCGCTAAGACTGTTCTTGTGGAATTTGCAAAGTGACATTTGGAAGCCCATAGTGGGCTATGGTGAAAAAGGAAATATCCTAAGATAAAAACTGAAAAGAAGCTTTCTGAGAAACTGCCTTGTGTTCTGTTAATTCATCTCACAGGGTTACAGCTTTCTCCACAAGAAGCCTTTCGCTAAGACTGTTCTTGTGGAATTTCAAAGTGATATTTGTAAAGCCATAGAAGGATATGATGAAAAAGGAAATATCTTCTGTTAAAAACTGGAAAGAAGCTTTCTGAGAAACTGCTTTGTGTTCTGTTAATTCATCTCACAGAGATACAGCTTTCTCCTCAAGAAGTTTTCGCTAAGACTGTGCTTCTGGAATTTGGAAAGTGATATTTGGAAGCCCATAGAGGGCTACGGTGAAAAAGGAAATAACTTCCGTTAAAAAACAGGAAAGAAGCTTTCTGAGAAACTGCTTTCTGTTCTGCTAATTCATCTCAAGAGTTACAGCTTTCCCCTCAAGCAGTCTTTCGCTAAGACTGTTCTTGGGGAATTTGCAAAGTGATATTTGGAAGCCCATAGAGGGCTATGGTGAAAAAAGAAGTATCTTCCGTTAAAAAGTGGAAAGAAGCTTTCTGAGAATCTGCTTTGTGTTCTGTTAATTCATCTCACAGTGTTACAAATCTCTCCTCAAGTAACCTTTAGCTAAGGCTGATCTTGTGGAATTTGGAAAGTGATATTTGGAAGCCCATAGGGGGCTATGGTGAAAAAGGAAGTATCTTCCGTTAAAATCTGGAAGAAGATTTCTGAGAAACTACTTTGTGTTCTGTTAATTCATCTCAGAGACTTACATCTTTCCCCTCATGAAGCCTTTCCCTAAGACTCTTCTTGTGGAATTTGCAAAGTGATATTTCGAAGCCCACAGAGGGCTATGGTGAAAAAGGAGATATCCTAAGATAAAAACTGAAGAGAAACTTTCTGAGAAACTGCTCTGTATTCTCTTAATTCATCTCACAGAGTTACTGCGTTCCCCTCAAGAAGCCTTTCGCTAAGACTGTTCTTGTGGAATTTGAAAAGTGATATTTGGAAGCCCATAGAGGGTTATGGTGAAAAAGGAAAATCTTCCCTTAAAAACTGGAAAGAAGCTTCCTGAGAAACTGCTTTGTGTTCGGTTAATTCAACTCACAGTTACTGCTTTCTCCTCAAAAAGCCTTTCGCTAACACTGTTCTTATGCAATTTGCAAAGTGATATTTGGAAGCCCTTAGAGGGTTACGGTGAAAAAGGACATATCTACCGTTAAAAACTGTAAAGAAGCTTTCTGAGAAACTGCTCTGTGTTCTGTTAATTCATCTCACAGTGTTACAGCATTCCCTTCAGGAAGCCTTTCGCTAAGTCTGTTCTTGTGGAATATTCAAGGTGATATCTGGAAGCCCATAGAGTGCTATGGTGAAAAAGGAAATATCTTCCGTTAAAAACTGGAAAGAAGCTTTCTGAGAAACTGCTCTGTGTTCTGTTAATTCATCTCACAGAGTTACAGCTTTCCCCTCAAGAAGCCTTTCGCTAAGACTGTTCTTGTGAAATTTGCACATTGATATCTGGAAGTCCATACAGGGCTACGGTGTAAAAGGAAATATCTTCCGATAAAAACTGGAAGGAAGCTTTATGAGAAACTGCTTTGTGTCCTGTTAATTCATCTCACAGAGTTACAGCCTTCCCTTCAAGATGCCTTTCGCTAAGACTCTTCTTGTGGAATTGGCAAAGTGTTATTTGGAAGCCCGTAGAGGTCCACGGTGAAAAAGGAAATATCTTCCTTTAAAAACTGGAAAGAAGCTTTCTGAGAAACTGCTTTGTGTTCTGTTAATTCATCTCACAGAGTCACTGCTTTCACCTCAAGAATCCTTTCGCTGAGACTCTTCATGTGGAAATTTCATAGTGATATTTTCAAGCCCATAGAGGGCTAAGGTGAAAAAGGAAATATCCTAAGATAAAAACTGAAAAGAAGCATTCTGAGAAACTACTTTGTGTTCTGTTAATTCATCTCACAGTGTTACAGCTTTGCCCTCAAGAAGCATTTCGCGAAGACACTTCTTGTGGAATTTGCAAAGTGATATTTGGAAGCCCATAGAGGGCTATGGTAAAAAAGGAAATATCTTTTGTTAAAAACTGAAAGAGGCTTTCTGAGAAACTGCTCTGTGTTCTATTAATTCATCTCACAGAGTTACTGCTTTCCCAGAAAGAAGCCATTCTCTAAGATTCTTCTTGTGGATTTTTCAAAGTGATATTGGAAGCCCATAGAGGGCTATGGTGAAAAAGGGAATATCTTCCGTTAAAAACTGGAAAGAATCTTTCTGAGAAACTACTTTGTGTTCTGTTAATTCATCTCACAGAGTTACAGCTTTCCCCTCAAGAAGCCTTTCGCTAAGACTGTTCTTCTGGAATTTTGAAAGTAATATTTGGAATCCCATAGAGGGCTATGGTGAAAAAGGAAAGATCTTCCGTTAAAAACTGGAAAGAACCTTTCTGAGAAATTGCTTTGTGTTCTTTTAATTCATCTCACAGAGTTACTGCGTTCCTCTCAAGAAGCCTTTCGCTAAGACTGTTCTTGTGGAATTTGCAAAGTGATATTTGGAAGCCCATATAGGGTTATGGTGAAAAAGGAAATATCTTCCGTTAAAAACTGGAAAGAAGCATTCGGAGAAACTGCTTTGTGTTCTCTTAGTTCATCTCACAGAGTTACAGCTTGCCCCTCTAGAAGCCTTTCGCTAAGACTGTTCTTGTGGAATTTGCAAAGTGACATTTGGAAGCCCATAGTGGGCTATGGTGAAAAAGGAAATATCCTAAGATAAAAACTGAAAAGAAGCTTTCTGAGAAACTGCCTTGTGTTCTGTTAATTCATCTCACAGGGTTACAGCTTTCTCCACAAGAAGCCTTTCGCTAAGACTGTTCTTGTGGAATTTCAAAGTGATATTTGTAAAGCCATAGAAGGATATGATGAAAAAGGAAATATCTTCTGTTAAAAACTGGAAAGAAGCTTTCTGAGAAACTGCTTTGTGTTCTGTTAATTCATCTCACAGAGATACAGCTTTCTCCTCAAGAAGTTTTCGCTAAGACTGTGCTTCTGGAATTTGGAAAGTGATATTTGGAAGCCCATAGAGGGCTACGGTGAAAAAGGAAATAACTTCCGTTAAAAAACAGGAAAGAAGCTTTCTGAGAAACTGCTTTGTGTTCTGCTAATTCATCTCAAGAGTTACAGCTTTCCCCTCAAGCAGTCTTTCGCTAAGACTGTTCTTGGGGAATTTGCAAAGTGATATTTGGAAGCCCATAGAGGGCTATGGTGAAAAAGGAAATATCCTAAGATAAAAACTGGGAAGAATCTTTCTGAGAAATTGCTTTGTGTTCTGTTAATTCATCTCACAGAGTTACTGCATTCCCCTCAAGAAGCCTTTCGCTAAGACTGTTCTTGTGGAACTTGAAAAGTGATATTTGGAAGCCCATAGAGGGTTATGGTGAAAAAGGAAAATCTTCCCTTAAAAACTGGAAAGAAGCTTCCTGAGAAACTGCTTTGTGTTCGGTTAATTCAACTCACAGTTACTGCTTTCTCCTCAAAAAGCCTTTCGCTAACACTGTTCTTATGCAATTTGCAAAGTGATATTTGGAAGCCCTTAGAGGGTTACGGTGAAAAAGGAAATATCTACCGTTAAAAACTGTAAAGAAGCTTTCTGAGAAACTGCTCTGTGTTCTGTTAATTCATCTCACAGTGTTACAGCATTCCCTTCAGGAAGCCTTTCGCTAAGTCTGTTCTTGTGGAATATTCAAGGTGATATCTGGAAGCCCATAGAGTGCTATGGTGAAAAAGGAAATATCTTCCGTTAAAAACTGGAAAGAAGCTTTCTGAGAAACTGCTCTGTGTTCTGTTAATTCATCTCACAGAGTTACAGCTTTCCCCTCAAGAAGCCTTTCGCTAAGACTGTTCTTGTGAAATTTGCACATTGATATCTGGAAGTCCATACAGGGCTACGGTGTAAAAGGAAATATCTTCCGATAAAAACTGGAAGGAAGCTTTATGAGAAACTGCTTTGTGTCCTGTTAATTCATCTCACAGAGTTACAGCCTTCCCTTCAAGATGCCTTTCGCTAAGACTCTTCTTGTGGAATTGGCAAAGTGTTATTTGGAAGCCCGTAGAGGTCTACGGTGAAAAAGGAAATATCTTCCTTTAAAAACTGGAAAGAAGCTTTCTGAGAAACTGCTTTGTGTTCTGTTAATTCATCTCACAGAGTCACTGCTTTCACCTCAAGAATCCTTTCGCTGAGACTCTTCATGTGGAAATTTCATAGTGATATTTTCAAGCCCATAGAGGGCTAAGGTGAAAAAGGAAATATCCTAAGATAAAAACTGAAAAGAAGCTTTCTGAGAAACTGCTCTGTGTTCTGTTAATTCATCTCACAGTGTTACAGCTTTGCCCTCAAGAAGCCTTTCGCGAAGACACTTCTTGTGGAATTTGCAAAGTGATATTTGGAAGCCCATAGAGGGCTATGATGAAAAAGGAAATATCTTTTGTTAAAAACTGAAAGAGGCTTTCTGAGAAACTGCTCTGTGTTCTATTAATTCATCTCACAGAGTTACTGCTTTCCCAGAAAGAAGCCATTCTCTAAGATTCTTCTTGTGGATTTTTCAAAGTGATATTGGAAGCCCATAGAGGGCTATGGTGAAAAAGGGAATATCTTCCGTTAAAAACTGGAAAGAATCTTTCTGAGAAACTACTTCGTGTTCTGTTAATTCATCTCACAGAGTTACAGCTTTCCCCTCAAGAAGCCTTTCGCTAAGACTGTTCTTCTGGAATTTTGAAAGTGATATTTGGAATCCCATAGAGGGCTATGGTGAAAAAGGAAAGATCTTCCGTTAAAAACTGGAAAGAACCTTTCTGAGAAATTGCTTTGTGTTCTTTTAATTCATCTCACAGAGTTACTGCGTTCCTCTCAAGAAGCCTTTCGCTAAGACTGTTCTTGTGGAATTTGCAAAGTGATATTTGGAAGCCCATATAGGGTTATGGTGAAAAAGGAAATATCTTCCGTTAAAAACTGGAAAGAAGCATTCTGAGAAACTGCTTTGTGTTCTCTTAGTTCATCTCACAGAGTTACAGCTTGCCCCTCTAGAAGCCTTTCGCTAAGACTGTTCTTGTGGAATTTGCAAAGTGACATTTGGAAGCCCATAGTGGGCTATGGTGAAAAAGGAAATATCCTAAGATAAAAACTGAAAAGAAGCTTTCTGAGAAACTGCCTTGTGTTCTGTTAATTCATCTCACAGGGTTACAGCTTTCTCCACAAGAAGCCTTTCGCTAAGACTGTTCTTGTGGAATTTCAAAGTGATATTTGTAAAGCCATAGAAGGATATGATGAAAAAGGAAATATCTTCTGTTAAAAACTGGAAAGAAGCTTTCTGAGAAACTGCTTTGTGTTCTGTTAATTCATCTCACAGAGATACAGCTTTCTCCTCAAGAAGTTTTCGCTAAGACTGTGCTTCTGGAATTTGGAAAGTGATATTTGGAAGCCCATAGAGGGCTACGGTGAAAAAGGAAATAACTTCCGTTAAAAAACAGGAAAGAAGCTTTCTGAGAAACTGCTTTGTGTTCTGCTAATTCATCTCAAGAGTTACAGCTTTCCCCTCAAGCAGTCTTTCGCTAAGACTGTTCTTGGGGAATTTGCAAAGTGATATTTGGAAGCCCATAGAGGGCTATGGTGAAAAAGGAAATATCCTAAGATAAAAACTGGGAAGAATCTTTCTGAGAAATTGCTTTGTGTTCTGTTAATTCATCTCACAGAGTTACTGCATTCCCCTCAAGAAGCCTTTCGCTAAGACTGTTCTTGTGGAACTTGAAAAGTGATATTTGGAAGCCCATAGAGGGTTATGGTGAAAAAGGAAAATCTTCCCTTAAAAACTGGAAAGAAGCTTCCTGAGAAACTGCTTTGTGTTCGGTTAATTCAACTCACAGTTACTGCTTTCTCCTCAAAAAGCCTTTCGCTAACACTGTTCTTATGCAATTTGCAAAGTGATATTTGGAAGCCCTTAGAGGGTTAAGGTGAAAAAGGAAATATCTACCGTTAAAAACTGTAAAGAAGCTTTCTGAGAAACTGCTCTGTGTTCTGTTAATTCATCTCACAGTGTTACAGCATTCCCTTCAGGAAGCCTTTCGCTAAGTCTGTTCTTGTGGAATATTCAAGGTGATATCTGGAAGCCCATAGAGTGCTATGGTGAAAAAGGAAATATCTTCCGTTAAAAACTGGAAAGAAGCTTTCTGAGAAACTGCTCTGTGTTCTGTTAATTCATCTCACAGAGTTACAGCTTTCCCCTCAAGAAGCCTTTCGCTAAGACTGTTCTTGTGAAATTTGCACATTGATATCTGGAAGTCCATACAGGGCTACGGTGTAAAAGGAAATATCTTCCGATAAAAACTGGAAGGAAGCTTTATGAGAAACTGCTTTGTGTCCTGTTAATTCATCTCACAGAGTTACAGCCTTCCCTTCAAGATGCCTTTCGCTAAGACTCTTCTTGTGGAATTGGCAAAGTGTTATTTGGAAGCCCGTAGAGGTCTACGGTGAAAAAGGAAATATCTTCCTTTAAAAACTGGAAAGAAGCTTTCTGAGAAACTGCTTTGTGTTCTGTTAATTCATCTCACAGAGTCACTGCTTTCACCTCAAGAATCCTTTCGCTGAGACTCTTCATGTGGAAATTTCATAGTGATATTTTCAAGCCCATAGAGGGCTAAGGTGAAAAAGGAAATATCCTAAGATAAAAACTGAAAAGAAGCATTCTGAGAAACTGCTCTGTGTTCTGTTAATTCATCTCACAGTGTTACAGCTTTGCCCTCAAGAAGCCTTTCGCGAAGACATTTCTTGTGGAATTTGCAAAGTGATATTTGGAAGCCCATAGAGGGCTATGATGAAAAAGGAAATATCTTTTGTTAAAAACTGAAAGAGGCTTTCTGAGAAACTGTTCTGTGTTCTATTAATTCATCTCACAGAGTTACTGCTTTCCCAGAAAGAAGCCATTCTCTAAGATTCTTCTTGTGGATTTTTCAAAGTGATATTGGAAGCCCATAGGGGGCTATGGTGAAAAAGGGAATATCTTCCGTTAAAAACTGGAAAGAATCTTTCTGAGAAACTACTTCGTGTTCTGTTAATTCATCTCACAGAGTTACAGCTTTCCCCTCAAGAAGCCTTTCGCTAAGACTGTTCTTCTGGAATTTTGAAAGTGATATTTGGAATCCCATAGAGGGCTATGGTGAAAAAGGAAAGATCTTCTGTTAAAAACTGGAAAGAACCTTTCTGAGAAATTGCTTTGTGTTCTTTTAATTCATCTCACAGAGTTACTGCGTTCCTCTCAAGAAGCCTTTCGCTAAGACTGTTCTTGTGGAATTTGCAAAGTGATATTTGGAAGCCCATATAGGGTTATGGTGAAAAAGGAAATATCTTCCGTTAAAAACTGGAAAGAAGCATTCTGAGAAACTGCTTTGTGTTCTCTTAGTTCATCTCACAGAGTTACAGCTTGCCCCTCTAGAAGCCTTTCGCTAAGACTGTTCTTGTGGAATTTGCAAAGTGACATTTGGAAGCCCATAGTGGGCTATGGTGAAAAAGGAAATATCCTAAGATAAAAACTGAAAAGAAGCTTTCTGAGAAACTGCCTTGTGTTCTGTTAATTCATCTCACAGGGTTACAGCTTTCTCCACAAGAAGCCTTTCGCTAAGACTGTTCTTGTGGAATTTCAAAGTGATATTTGTAAAGCCATAGAAGGATATGATGAAAAAGGAAATATCTTCTGTTAAAAACTGGAAAGAAGCTTTCTGAGAAACTGCTTTGTGTTCTGTTAATTCATCTCACAGAGATACAGCTTTCTCCTCAAGAAGTTTTCGCTAAGACTGTGCTTCTGGAATTTGGAAAGTGATATTTGGAAGCCCATGGAGGGCTACGGTGAAAAAGGAAATAACTTCCGTTAAAAAACAGGAAAGAAGCTTTCTGAGAAACTGCTTTGTGTTCTGCTAATTCATCTCAAGAGTTACAGCTTTCCCCTCAAGCAGTCTTTCGCTAAGACTGTTCTTGGGGAATTTGCAAAGTGATATTTGGAAGCCCATAGAGGGCTATGGTGAAAAAAGAAGTATCTTCCGTTAAAAAGTGGAAAGAAGCTTTCTGAGAATCTGCTTTGTGTTCTGTTAATTCATCTCACAGTGTTACAAATCTCTCCTCAAGTAACCTTTAGCTAAGGCTGATCTTGTGGAATTTGGAAAGTGATATTTGGAAGCCCATAGGGGGCTATGGTGAAAAAGGAAGTATCTTCCGTTAAAATCTGGAAGAAGATTTCTGAGAAACTACTTTGTGTTCTGTTAATTCATCTCAGAGACTTACATCTTTCCCCTCATGAAGCCTTTCCCTAAGACTCTTCTTGTGGAATTTGCAAAGTGATATTTCGAAGCCCACAGAGGGCTATGGTGAAAAAGGAGATATCCTAAGATAAAAACTGAAGAGAAACTTTCTGAGAAACTGCTCTGTATTCTCTTAATTCATCTCACAGAGTTACTGCGTTCCCCTCAAGAAGCCTTTCGCTAAGACTGTTCTTGTGGAATTTGAAAAGTGATATTTGGAAGCCCATAGAGGGTTATGGTGAAAAAGGAAAATCTTCCCTTAAAAACTGGAAAGAAGCTTCCTGAGAAACTGCTTTGTGTTCGGTTAATTCAACTCACAGTTACTGCTTTCTCCTCAAAAAGCCTTTCGCTAACACTGTTCTTATGCAATTTGCAAAGTGATATTTGGAAGCCCTTAGAGGGTTACGGTGAAAAAGGACATATCTACCGTTAAAAACTGTAAAGAAGCTTTCTGAGAAACTGCTCTGTGTTCTGTTAATTCATCTCACAGTGTTACAGCATTCCCTTCAGGAAGCCTTTCGCTAAGTCTGTTCTTGTGGAATATTCAAGGTGATATCTGGAAGCCCATAGAGTGCTATGGTGAAAAAGGAAATATCTTCCGTTAAAAACTGGAAAGAAGCTTTCTGAGAAACTGCTCTGTGTTCTGTTAATTCATCTCACAGAGTTACAGCTTTCCCCTCAAGAAGCCTTTCGCTAAGACTGTTCTTGTGAAATTTGCACATTGATATCTGGAAGTCCATACAGGGCTACGGTGTAAAAGGAAATATCTTCCGATAAAAACTGGAAGGAAGCTTTATGAGAAACTGCTTTGGGTCCTGTTAATTCATCTCACAGAGTTACAGCCTTCCCTTCAAGATGCCTTTCGCTAAGACTCTTCTTGTGGAATTGGCAAAGTGTTATTTGGAAGCCCGTAGAGGTCTACGGTGAAAAAGGAAATATCTTCCTTTAAAAACTGGAAAGAAGCTTTCTGAGAAACTGCTTTGTGTTCTGTTAATTCATCTCACAGAGTCACTGCTTTCACCTCAAGAATCCTTTCGCTGAGACTCTTCATGTGGAAATTTCATAGTGATATTTTCAAGCCCATAGAGGGCTAAGGTGAAAAAGGAAATATCCTAAGATAAAAACTGAAAAGAAGCATTCTGAGAAACTACTTTGTGTTCTGTTAATTCATCTCACAGTGTTACAGCTTTGCCCTCAAGAAGCCTTTCGCGAAGACACTTCTTGTGGAATTTGCAAAGTGATATTTGGAAGCAAATAGAGGGCTATGGTGAAAAAGGAAATATCTTTTGTTAAAAACTGAAAGAGGCTTTCTGAGAAACTGCTCTGTGTTCTATTAATTCATCTCACAGAGTTACTGCTTTCCCAGAAAGAAGCCATTCTCTAAGATTCTTCTTGTGGATTTTTCAAAGTGATATTGGAAGCCCATAGAGGGCTATGGTGAAAAAGGGAATATCTTCCGTTAAAAACTGGAAAGAATCTTTCTGAGAAACTACTTTGTGTTCTGTTAATTCATCTCACAGAGTTACAGCTTTCCCCTCAAGAAGCCTTTCGCTAAGACTGTTCTTCTGGAATTTTGAAAGTGATATTTGGAATCCCATAGAGGGCTATGGTGAAAAAGGAAAGATCTTCCGTTAAAAACTGGAAAGAACCTTTCTGAGAAATTGCTTTGTGTTCTTTTAATTCATCTCACAGAGTTACTGCGTTCCTCTCAAGAAGCCTTTCGCTAAGACTGTTCTTGTGGAATTTGCAAAGTGATATTTGGAAGCCCATATAGGGTTATGGTGAAAAAGGAAATATCTTCCGTTAAAAACTGGAAAGAAGCATTCTGAGAAACTGCTTTGTGTTCTCTTAGTTCATCTCACAGAGTTACAGCTTGCCCCTCTAGAAGCCTTTCGCTAAGACTGTTCTTGTGGAATTTGCAAAGTGACATTTGGAAGCCCATAGTGGGCTATGGTGAAAAAGGAAATATCCTAAGATAAAAACTGAAAAGAAGCTTTCTGAGAAACTGCCTTGTGTTCTGTTAATTCATCTCACAGGGTTACAGCTTTCTCCACAAGAAGCCTTTCGCTAAGACTGTTCTTGTGGAATTTCAAAGTGATATTTGTAAAGCCATAGAAGGATATGATGAAAAAGGAAATATCTTCTGTTAAAAACTGGAAAGAAGCTTTCTGAGAAACTGCTTTGTGTTCTGTTAATTCATCTCACAGAGATACAGCTTTCTCCTCAAGAAGTTTTCGCTAAGACTGTGCTTCTGGAATTTGGAAAGTGATATTTGGAAGCCCATAGAGGGCTACGGTGAAAAAGGAAATAACTTCCGTTAAAAAACAGGAAAGAAGCTTTCTGAGAAACTGCTTTGTGTTCTGCTAATTCATCTCAAGAGTTACAGCTTTCCCCTCAAGCAGTCTTTCGCTAAGACTGTTCTTGGGGAATTTGCAAAGTGATATTTGGAAGCCCATAGAGGGCTATGGTGAAAAAGGAAATATCCTAAGATAAAAACTGGGAAGAATCTTTCTGAGAAATTGCTTTGTGTTCTGTTAATTCATCTCACAGAGTTACTGCATTCCCCTCAAGAAGCCTTTCGCTAAGACTGTTCTTGTGGAACTTGAAAAGTGATATTTGGAAGCCCATAGAGGGTTATGGTGAAAAAGGAAAATCTTCCCTTAAAAACTGGAAAGAAGCTTCCTGAGAAACTGCTTTGTGTTCGGTTAATTCAACTCACAGTTACTGCTTTCTCCTCAAAAAGCCTTTCGCTAACACTGTTCTTATGCAATTTGCAAAGTGATATTTGGAAGCCCTTAGAGGGTTAAGGTGAAAAAGGAAATATCTACCGTTAAAAACTGTAAAGAAGCTTTCTGAGAAACTGCTCTGTGTTCTGTTAATTCATCTCACAGTGTTACAGCATTCCCTTCAGGAAGCCTTTCGCTAAGTCTGTTCTTGTGGAATATTCAAGGTGATATCTGGAAGCCCATAGAGTGCTATGGTGAAAAAGGAAATATCTTCCGTTAAAAACTGGAAAGAAGCTTTCTGAGAAACTGCTCTGTGTTCTGTTAATTCATCTCACAGAGTTACAGCTTTCCCCTCAAGAAGCCTTTCGCTAAGACTGTTCTTGTGAAATTTGCACATTGATATCTGGAAGTCCATACAGGGCTACGGTGTAAAAGGAAATATCTTCCGATAAAAACTGGAAGGAAGCTTTATGAGAAACTGCTTTGTGTCCTGTTAATTCATCTCACAGAGTTACAGCCTTCCCTTCAAGATGCCTTTCGCTAAGACTCTTCTTGTGGAATTGGCAAAGTGTTATTTGGAAGCCCGTAGAGGTCTACGGTGAAAAAGGAAATATCTTCCTTTAAAAACTGGAAAGAAGCTTTCTGAGAAACTGCTTTGTGTTCTGTTAATTCATCTCACAGAGTCACTGCTTTCACCTCAAGAATCCTTTCGCTGAGACTCTTCATGTGGAAATTTCATAGTGATATTTTCAAGCCCATAGAGGGCTAAGGTGAAAAAGGAAATATCCTAAGATAAAAACTGAAAAGAAGCATTCTGAGAAACTACTTTGTGTTCTGTTAATTCATCTCACAGTGTTACAGCTTTGCCCTCAAGAAGCCTTTCGCGAAGACACTTCTTGTGGAATTTGCAAAGTGATATTTGGAAGCCCATAGAGGGCTATGGTGAAAAAGGAAATATCTTTTGTTAAAAACTGAAAGAGGCTTTCTGAGAAACTGCTCTGTGTTCTATTAATTCATCTCACAGAGTTACTGCTTTCCCAGAAAGAAGCCATTCTCTAAGATACTTCTTGTGGATTTTTCAAAGTGATATTGGAAGCCCATAGAGGGCTATGGTGAAAAAGGGAATATCTTCCGTTAAAAACTGGAAAGAATCTTTCTGAGAAACTACTTTGTGTTCTGTTAATTCATCTCACAGAGTTACAGCTTTCCCCTCAAGAAGCCTTTCGCTAAGACTGTTCTTCTGGAATTTTGAAAGTGATATTTGGAATCCCATAGAGGGCTATGGTGAAAAAGGAAAGATCTTCCGTTAAAAACTGGAAAGAACCTTTCTGAGAAATTGCTTTGTGTTCTTTTAATTCATCTCACAGAGTTACTGCGTTCCTCTCAAGAAGCCTTTCGCTAAGACTGTTCTTGTGGAATTTGCAAAGTGATATTTGGAAGCCCATATAGGGTTATGGTGAAAAAGGAAATATCTTCCGTTAAAAACTGGAAAGAAGCATTCTGAGAAACTGCTTTGTGTTCTCTTAGTTCATCTCACAGAGTTACAGCTTGCCCCTCTAGAAGCCTTTCGCTAAGACTGTTCTTGTGGAATTTGCAAAGTGACATTTGGAAGCCCATAGTGGGCTATGGTGAAAAAGGAAATATCCTAAGATAAAAACTGAAAAGAAGCTTTCTGAGAAACTGCCTTGTGTTCTGTTAATTCATCTCACAGGGTTACAGCTTTCTCCACAAGAAGCCTTTCGCTAAGACTGTTCTTGTGGAATTTCAAAGTGATATTTGTAAAGCCATAGAAGGATATGATGAAAAAGGAAATATCTTCTGTTAAAAACTGGAAAGAAGCTTTCTGAGAAACTGCTTTGTGTTCTGTTAATTCATCTCACAGAGATACAGCTTTCTCCTCAAGAAGTTTTCGCTAAGACTGTGCTTCTGGAATTTGGAAAGTGATATTTGGAAGCCCATAGAGGGCTACGGTGAAAAAGGAAATAACTTCCGTTAAAAAACAGGAAAGAAGCTTTCTGAGAAACTGCTTTGTGTTCTGCTAATTCATCTCAAGAGTTACAGCTTTCCCCTCAAGCAGTCTTTCGCTAAGACTGTTCTTGGGGAATTTGCAAAGTGATATTTGGAAGCCCATAGAGGGCTATGGTGAAAAAGGAAATATCCTAAGATAAAAACTGGGAAGAATCTTTCTGAGAAATTGCTTTGTGTTCTGTTAATTCATCTCACAGAGTTACTGCATTCCCCTCAAGAAGCCTTTCGCTAAGACTGTTCTTGTGGAACTTGAAAAGTGATATTTGGAAGCCCATAGAGGGTTATGGTGAAAAAGGAAAATCTTCCCTTAAAAACTGGAAAGAAGCTTCCTGAGAAACTGCTTTGTGTTCGGTTAATTCAACTCACAGTTACTGCTTTCTCCTCAAAAAGCCTTTCGCTAACACTGTTCTTATGCAATTTGCAAAGTGATATTTGGAAGCCCTTAGAGGGTTAAGGTGAAAAAGGAAATATCTACCGTTAAAAACTGTAAAGAAGCTTTCTGAGAAACTGCTCTGTGTTCTGTTAATTCATCTCACAGTGTTACAGCATTCCCTTCAGGAAGCCTTTCGCTAAGTCTGTTCTTGTGGAATATTCAAGGTGATATCTGGAAGCCCATAGAGTGCTATGGTGAAAAAGGAAATATCTTCCGTTAAAAACTGGAAAGAAGCTTTCTGAGAAACTGCTCTGTGTTCTGTTAATTCATCTCACAGAGTTACAGCTTTCCCCTCAAGAAGCCTTTCGCTAAGACTGTTCTTGTGAAATTTGCACATTGATATCTGGAAGTCCATACAGGGCTACGGTGTAAAAGGAAATATCTTCCGATAAAAACTGGAAGGAAGCTTTATGAGAAACTGCTTTGTGTCCTGTTAATTCATCTCACAGAGTTACAGCCTTCCCTTCAAGATGCCTTTCGCTAAGACTCTTCTTGTGGAATTGGCAAAGTGTTATTTGGAAGCCCGTAGAGGTCTACGGTGAAAAAGGAAATATCTTCCTTTAAAAACTGGAAAGAAGCTTTCTGAGAAACTGCTTTGTGTTCTGTTAATTCATCTCACAGAGTCACTGCTTTCACCTCAAGAATCCTTTCGCTGAGACTCTTCATGTGGAAATTTCATAGTGATATTTTCAAGCCCATAGAGGGCTAAGGTGAAAAAGGAAATATCCTAAGATAAAAACTGAAAAGAAGCATTCTGAGAAACTACTTTGTGTTCTGTTAATTCATCTCACAGTGTTACAGCTTTGCCCTCAAGAAGCCTTTCGCGAAGACACTTCTTGTGGAATTTGCAAAGTGATATTTGGAAGCCCATAGAGGGCTATGGTGAAAAAGGAAATATCTTTTGTTAAAAACTGAAAGAGGCTTTCTGAGAAACTGCTCTGTGTTCTATTAATTCATCTCACAGAGTTACTGCTTTCCCAGAAAGAAGCCATTCTCTAAGATACTTCTTGTGGATTTTTCAAAGTGATATTGGAAGCCCATAGAGGGCTATGGTGAAAAAGGGAATATCTTCCGTTAAAAACTGGAAAGAATCTTTCTGAGAAACTACTTTGTGTTCTGTTAATTCATCTCACAGAGTTACAGCTTTCCCCTCAAGAAGCCTTTCGCTAAGACTGTTCTTCTGGAATTTTGAAAGTGATATTTGGAATCCCATAGAGGGCTATGGTGAAAAAGGAAAGATCTTCCGTTAAAAACTGGAAAGAACCTTTCTGAGAAATTGCTTTGTGTTCTTTTAATTCATCTCACAGAGTTACTGCGTTCCTCTCAAGAAGCCTTTCGCTAAGACTGTTCTTGTGGAATTTGCAAAGTGATATTTGGAAGCCCATATAGGGTTATGGTGAAAAAGGAAATATCTTCCGTTAAAAACTGGAAAGAAGCATTCTGAGAAACTGCTTTGTGTTCTCTTAGTTCATCTCACAGAGTTACAGCTTGCCCCTCTAGAAGCCTTTCGCTAAGACTGTTCTTGTGGAATTTGCAAAGTGACATTTGGAAGCCCATAGTGGGCTATGGTGAAAAAGGAAATATCCTAAGATAAAAACTGAAAAGAAGCTTTCTGAGAAACTGCCTTGTGTTCTGTTAATTCATCTCACAGGGTTACAGCTTTCTCCACAAGAAGCCTTTCGCTAAGACTGTTCTTGTGGAATTTCAAAGTGATATTTGTAAAGCCATAGAAGGATATGATGAAAAAGGAAATATCTTCTGTTAAAAACTGGAAAGAAGCTTTCTGAGAAACTGCTTTGTGTTCTGTTAATTCATCTCACAGAGATACAGCTTTCTCCTCAAGAAGTTTTCGCTAAGACTGTGCTTCTGGAATTTGGAAAGTGATATTTGGAAGCCCATAGAGGGCTACGGTGAAAAAGGAAATAACTTCCGTTAAAAAACAGGAAAGAAGCTTTCTGAGAAACTGCTTTGTGTTCTGCTAATTCATCTCAAGAGTTACAGCTTTCCCCTCAAGCAGTCTTTCGCTAAGACTGTTCTTGGGGAATTTGCAAAGTGATATTTGGAAGCCCATAGAGGGCTATGGTGAAAAAGGAAATATCCTAAGATAAAAACTGGGAAGAATCTTTCTGAGAAATTGCTTTGTGTTCTGTTAATTCATCTCACAGAGTTACTGCATTCCCCTCAAGAAGCCTTTCGCTAAGACTGTTCTTGTGGAACTTGAAAAGTGATATTTGGAAGCCCATAGAGGGTTATGGTGAAAAAGGAAAATCTTCCCTTAAAAACTGGAAAGAAGCTTCCTGAGAAACTGCTTTGTGTTCGGTTAATTCAACTCACAGTTACTGCTTTCTCCTCAAAAAGCCTTTCGCTAACACTGTTCTTATGCAATTTGCAAAGTGATATTTGGAAGCCCTTAGAGGGTTAAGGTGAAAAAGGAAATATCTACCGTTAAAAACTGTAAAGAAGCTTTCTGAGAAACTGCTCTGTGTTCTGTTAATTCATCTCACAGTGTTACAGCATTCCCTTCAGGAAGCCTTTCGCTAAGTCTGTTCTTGTGGAATATTCAAGGTGATATCTGGAAGCCCATAGAGTGCTATGGTGAAAAAGGAAATATCTTCCGTTAAAAACTGGAAAGAAGCTTTCTGAGAAACTGCTCTGTGTTCTGTTAATTCATCTCACAGAGTTACAGCTTTCCCCTCAAGAAGCCTTTCGCTAAGACTGTTCTTGTGAAATTTGCACATTGATATCTGGAAGTCCATACAGGGCTACGGTGTAAAAGGAAATATCTTCCGATAAAAACTGGAAGGAAGCTTTATGAGAAACTGCTTTGTGTCCTGTTAATTCATCTCACAGAGTTACAGCCTTCCCTTCAAGATGCCTTTCGCTAAGACTCTTCTTGTGGAATTGGCAAAGTGTTATTTGGAAGCCCGTAGAGGTCTACGGTGAAAAAGGAAATATCTTCCTTTAAAAACTGGAAAGAAGCTTTCTGAGAAACTGCTTTGTGTTCTGTTAATTCATCTCACAGAGTCACTGCTTTCACCTCAAGAATCCTTTCGCTGAGACTCTTCATGTGGAAATTTCATAGTGATATTTTCAAGCCCATAGAGGGCTAAGGTGAAAAAGGAAATATCCTAAGATAAAAACTGAAAAGAAGCATTCTGAGAAACTACTTTGTGTTCTGTTAATTCATCTCACAGTGTTACAGCTTTGCCCTCAAGAAGCCTTTCGCGAAGACACTTCTTGTGGAATTTGCAAAGTGATATTTGGAAGCCCATAGAGGGCTATGGTGAAAAAGGAAATATCTTTTGTTAAAAACTGAAAGAGGCTTTCTGAGAAACTGCTCTGTGTTCTATTAATTCATCTCACAGAGTTACTGCTTTCCCAGAAAGAAGCCATTCTCTAAGATACTTCTTGTGGATTTTTCAAAGTGATATTGGAAGCCCATAGAGGGCTATGGTGAAAAAGGGAATATCTTCCGTTAAAAACTGGAAAGAATCTTTCTGAGAAACTACTTTGTGTTCTGTTAATTCATCTCACAGAGTTACAGCTTTCCCCTCAAGAAGCCTTTCGCTAAGACTGTTCTTCTGGAATTTTGAAAGTGATATTTGGAATCCCATAGAGGGCTATGGTGAAAAAGGAAAGATCTTCCGTTAAAAACTGGAAAGAACCTTTCTGAGAAATTGCTTTGTGTTCTTTTAATTCATCTCACAGAGTTACTGCGTTCCTCTCAAGAAGCCTTTCGCTAAGACTGTTCTTGTGGAATTTGCAAAGTGATATTTGGAAGCCCATATAGGGTTATGGTGAAAAAGGAAATATCTTCCGTTAAAAACTGGAAAGAAGCATTCTGAGAAACTGCTTTGTGTTCTCTTAGTTCATCTCACAGAGTTACAGCTTGCCCCTCTAGAAGCCTTTCGCTAAGACTGTTCTTGTGGAATTTGCAAAGTGACATTTGGAAGCCCATAGTGGGCTATGGTGAAAAAGGAAATATCCTAAGATAAAAACTGAAAAGAAGCTTTCTGAGAAACTGCCTTGTGTTCTGTTAATTCATCTCACAGGGTTACAGCTTTCTCCACAAGAAGCCTTTCGCTAAGACTGTTCTTGTGGAATTTCAAAGTGATATTTGTAAAGCCATAGAAGGATATGATGAAAAAGGAAATATCTTCTGTTAAAAACTGGAAAGAAGCTTTCTGAGAAACTGCTTTGTGTTCTGTTAATTCATCTCACAGAGATACAGCTTTCTCCTCAAGAAGTTTTCGCTAAGACTGTGCTTCTGGAATTTGGAAAGTGATATTTGGAAGCCCATAGAGGGCTACGGTGAAAAAGGAAATAACTTCCGTTAAAAAACAGGAAAGAAGCTTTCTGAGAAACTGCTTTCTGTTCTGCTAATTCATCTCAAGAGTTACAGCTTTCCCCTCAAGCAGTCTTTCGCTAAGACTGTTCTTGGGGAATTTGCAAAGTGATATTTGGAAGCCCATAGAGGGCTATTGTGAAAAAAGAAGTATCTTCCGTTAAAAAGTGGAAAGAATCTTTCTGAGAATCTGCTTTGTGTTCTGTTAATTCATCTCACAGTGTTACAAATCTCTCCTCAAGTAACCTTTAGCTAAGGCTGATCTTGTGGAATTTGGAAAGTGATATTTGGAAGCCCATAGGGGGCTATGGTGAAAAAGGAAGTATCTTCCGTTAAAATCTGGAAGAAGATTTCTGAGAAGCTACTTTGTGTTCTGTTAATTCATCTCAGAGACTTACATCTTTCCCCTCATGAAGCCTTTCCCTAAGACTCTTCTTGTGGAATTTGCAAAGTGATATTTCGAAGCCCACAGAGGGCTATGGTGAAAAAGGAGATATCCTAAGATAAAAACTGAAGAGAAACTTTCTGAGAAACTGCTCTGTATTCTCTTAATTCATCTCACAGAGTTACTGCGTTCCCCTCAAGAAGCCTTTCGCTAAGACTGTTCTTGTGGAATTTGAAAAGTGATATTTGGAAGCCCATAGAGGGTTATGGTGAAAAAGGAAAATCTTCCCTTAAAAACTGGAAAGAAGCTTCCTGAGAAACTGCTTTGTGTTCGGTTAATTCAACTCACAGTTACTGCTTTCTCCTCAAAAAGCCTTTCGCTAACACTGTTCTTATGCAATTTGCAAAGTGATATTTGGAAGCCCTTAGAGGGTTACGGTGAAAAAGGACATATCTAAAGTTAAAAACTGTAAAGAAGCTTTCTGAGAAACTGCTCTGTGTTCTGTTAATTCATCTCACAGTGTTACAGCATTCCCTTCAGGAAGCCTTTCGCTAAGTCTGTTCTTGTGGAATATTCAAGGTGATATCTGGAAGCCCATAGAGTGCTATGGTGAAAAAGGAAATATCTTCCGTTAAAAACTGGAAAGAAGCTTTCTGAGAAACTGCTCTGTGTTCTGTTAATTCATCTCACAGAGTTACAGCTTTCCCCTCAAGAAGACTTTCGCTAAGACTGTTCTTGTGAAATTTGCACATTGATATCTGGAAGTCCATACAGGGCTACGGTGTAAAAGGAAATATCTTCCGATAAAAACTGGAAGGAAGCTTTATGAGAAACTGCTTTGTGTCCTGTTAATTCATCTCACAGAGTTACAGCCTTCCCTTCAAGATGCCTTTCGCTAAGACTCTTCTTGTGGAATTGGCAAAGTGTTATTTGGAAGCCCGTAGAGGTCTACGGTGAAAAAGGAAATATCTTCCTTTAAAAACTGGAAAGAAGCTTTCTGAGAAACTGCTTTGTGTTCTGTTAATTCATCTCACAGAGTCACTGCTTTCACCTCAAGAATCCTTTCGCTGAGACTCTTCATGTGGAAATTTCATAGTGATATTTTCAAGCCCATAGAGGGCTAAGGTGAAAAAGGAAATATCCTAAGATAAAAACTGAAAAGAAGCATTCTGAGAAACTACTTTGTGTTCTGTTAATTCATCTCACAGTGTTACAGCTTTGCCCTCAAGAAGCCTTTCGCGAAGACACTTCTTGTGGAATTTGCAAAGTGATATTTGGAAGCCCATAGAGGGCTATGGTGAAAAAGGAAATATCTTTTGTTAAAAACTGAAAGAGGCTTTCTGAGAAACTGCTCTGTGTTCTATTAATTCATCTCACAGAGTTACTGCTTTCCCAGAAAGAAGCCATTCTCTAAGATTCTTCTTGTGGATTTTTCAAAGTGATATTGGAAGCCCATAGAGGGCTATGGTGAAAAAGGGAATATCTTCCGTTAAAAACTGGAAAGAATCTTTCTGAGAAACTACTTTGTGTTCTGTTAATTCATCTCACAGAGTTACAGCTTTCCCCTCAAGAAGCCTTTCGCTAAGACTGTTCTTCTGGAATTTTGAAAGTGATATTTGGAATCCCATAGAGGGCTATGGTGAAAAAGGAAAGATCTTCCGTTAAAAACTGGAAAGAACCTTTCTGAGAAATTGCTTTGTGTTCTTTTAATTCATCTCACAGAGTTACTGCGTTCCTCTCAAGAAGCCTTTCGCTAAGACTGTTCTTGTGGAATTTGCAAAGTGATATTTGGAAGCCCATATAGGGTTATGGTGAAAAAGGAAATATCTTCCGTTAAAAACTGGAAAGAAGCATTCTGAGAAACTGCTTTGTGTTCTCTTAGTTCATCTCACAGAGTTACAGCTTGCCCCTCTAGAAGCCTTTCGCTAAGACTGTTCTTGTGGAATTTGCAAAGTGACATTTGGAAGCCCATAGTGGGCTATGGTGAAAAAGGAAATATCCTAAGATAAAAACTGAAAAGAAGCTTTCTGAGAAACTGCCTTGTGTTCTGTTAATTCATCTCACAGGGTTACAGCTTTCTCCACAAGAAGCCTTTCGCTAAGACTGTTCTTGTGGAATTTCAAATATTTGTAAAGCCATAGAAGGATATGATGAAAAAGGAAATATCTTCTGTTAAAAACTGGAAAGAAGCTTTCTGAGAAACTGCTTTGTGTTCTGTTAATTCATCTCACAGAGATACAGCTTTCTCCTCAAGAAGTTTTCGCTAAGACTGTGCTTCTGGAATTTGGAAAGTGATATTTGGAAGCCCATAGAGGGCTACGGTGAAAAAGGAAATAACTTCCGTTAAAAAACAGGAAAGAAGCTTTCTGAGAAACTGCTTTGTGTTCTGCTAATTCATCTCAAGAGTTACAGCTTTCCCCTCAAGCAGTCTTTCGCTAAGACTGTTCTTGGGGAATTTGCAAAGTGATATTTGGAAGCCCATAGAGGGCTATGGTGAAAAAGGAAATATCCTAAGATAAAAACTGGGAAGAATCTTTCTGAGAAATTGCTTTGTGTTCTGTTAATTCATCTCACAGAGTTACTGCATTCCCCTCAAGAAGCCTTTCGCTAAGACTGTTCTTGTGGAACTTGAAAAGTGATATTTGGAAGCCCATAGAGGGTTATGGTGAAAAAGGAAAATCTTCCCTTAAAAACTGGAAAGAAGCTTCCTGAGAAACTGCTTTGTGTTCGGTTAATTCAACTCACAGTTACTGCTTTCTCCTCAAAAAGCCTTTCGCTAACACTGTTCTTATGCAATTTGCAAAGTGATATTTGGAAGCCCTTAGAGGGTTAAGGTGAAAAAGGAAATATCTACCGTTAAAAACTGTAAAGAAGCTTTCTGAGAAACTGCTCTGTGTTCTGTTAATTCATCTCACAGTGTTACAGCATTCCCTTCAGGAAGCCTTTCGCTAAGTCTGTTCTTGTGGAATATTCAAGGTGATATCTGGAAGCCCATAGAGTGCTATGGTGAAAAAGGAAATATCTTCCGTTAAAAACTGGAAAGAAGCTTTCTGAGAAACTGCTCTGTGTTCTGTTAATTCATCTCACAGAGTTACAGCTTTCCCCTCAAGAAGCCTTTCGCTAAGACTGTTCTTGTGAAATTTGCACATTGATATCTGGAAGTCCATACAGGGCTACGGTGTAAAAGGAAATATCTTCCGATAAAAACTGGAAGGAAGCTTTATGAGAAACTGCTTTGTGTCCTGTTAATTCATCTCACAGAGTTACAGCCTTCCCTTCAAGATGCCTTTCGCTAAGACTCTTCTTGTGGAATTGGCAAAGTGTTATTTGGAAGCCCGTAGAGGTCTACGGTGAAAAAGGAAATATCTTCCTTTAAAAACTGGAAAGAAGCTTTCTGAGAAACTGCTTTGTGTTCTGTTAATTCATCTCACAGAGTCACTGCTTTCACCTCAAGAATCCTTTCGCTGAGACTCTTCATGTGGAAATTTCATAGTGATATTTTCAAGCCCATAGAGGGCTAAGGTGAAAAAGGAAATATCCTAAGATAAAAACTGAAAAGAAGCATTCTGAGAAACTACTTTGTGTTCTGTTAATTCATCTCACAGTGTTACAGCTTTGCCCTCAAGAAGCCTTTCGCGAAGACACTTCTTGTGGAATTTGCAAAGTGATATTTGGAAGCCCATAGAGGGCTATGGTGAAAAAGGAAATATCTTTTGTTAAAAACTGAAAGAGGCTTTCTGAGAAACTGCTCTGTGTTCTATTAATTCATCTCACAGAGTTACTGCTTTCCCAGAAAGAAGCCATTCTCTAAGATTCTTCTTGTGGATTTTTCAAAGTGATATTGGAAGCCCATAGAGGGCTATGGTGAAAAAGGGAATATCTTCCGTTAAAAACTGGAAAGAATCTTTCTGAGAAACTACTTTGTGTTCTGTTAATTCATCTCACAGAGTTACAGCTTTCCCCTCAAGAAGCCTTTCGCTAAGACTGTTCTTCTGGAATTTTGAAAGTGATATTTGGAATCCCATAGAGGGCTATGGTGAAAAAGGAAAGATCTTCCGTTAAAAACTGGAAAGAACCTTTCTGAGAAATTGCTTTGTGTTCTTTTAATTCATCTCACAGAGTTACTGCGTTCCTCTCAAGAAGCCTTTCGCTAAGACTGTTCTTGTGGAATTTGCAAAGTGATATTTGGAAGCCCATATAGGGTTATGGTGAAAAAGGAAATATCTTCCGTTAAAAACTGGAAAGAAGCATTCTGAGAAACTGCTTTGTGTTCTCTTAGTTCATCTCACAGAGTTACAGCTTGCCCCTCTAGAAGCCTTTCGCTAAGACTGTTCTTGTGGAATTTGCAAAGTGACATTTGGAAGCCCATAGTGGGCTATGGTGAAAAAGGAAATATCCTAAGATAAAAACTGAAAAGAAGCTTTCTGAGAAACTGCCTTGTGTTCTGTTAATTCATCTCACAGGGTTACAGCTTTCTCCACAAGAAGCCTTTCGCTAAGACTGTTCTTGTGGAATTTCAAAGTGATATTTGTAAAGCCATAGAAGGATATGATGAAAAAGGAAATATCTTCTGTTAAAAACTGGAAAGAAGCTTTCTGAGAAACTGCTTTGTGTTCTGTTAATTCATCTCACAGAGATACAGCTTTCTCCTCAAGAAGTTTTCGCTAAGACTGTGCTTCTGGAATTTGGAAAGTGATATTTGGAAGCCCATAGAGGGCTACGGTGAAAAAGGAAATAACTTCCGTTAAAAAACAGGAAAGAAGCTTTCTGAGAAACTGCTTTGTGTTCTGCTAATTCATCTCAAGAGTTACAGCTTTCCCCTCAAGCAGTCTTTCGCTAAGACTGTTCTTGGGGAATTTGCAAAGTGATATTTGGAAGCCCATAGAGGGCTATGGTGAAAAAGGAAATATCCTAAGATAAAAACTGGGAAGAATCTTTCTGAGAAATTGCTTTGTGTTCTGTTAATTCATCTCACAGAGTTACTGCATTCCCCTCAAGAAGCCTTTCGCTAAGACTGTTCTTGTGGAACTTGAAAAGTGATATTTGGAAGCCCATAGAGGGTTATGGTGAAAAAGGAAAATCTTCCCTTAAAAACTGGAAAGAAGCTTCCTGAGAAACTGCTTTGTGTTCGGTTAATTCAACTCACAGTTACTGCTTTCTCCTCAAAAAGCCTTTCGCTAACACTGTTCTTATGCAATTTGCAAAGTGATATTTGGAAGCCCTTAGAGGGTTAAGGTGAAAAAGGAAATATCTACCGTTAAAAACTGTAAAGAAGCTTTCTGAGAAACTGCTCTGTGTTCTGTTAATTCATCTCACAGTGTTACAGCATTCCCTTCAGGAAGCCTTTCGCTAAGTCTGTTCTTGTGGAATATTCAAGGTGATATCTGGAAGCCCATAGAGTGCTATGGTGAAAAAGGAAATATCTTCCGTTAAAAACTGGAAAGAAGCTTTCTGAGAAACTGCTCTGTGTTCTGTTAATTCATCTCACAGAGTTACAGCTTTCCCCTCAAGAAGCCTATCGCTAAGACTGTTCTTGTGAAATTTGCACATTGATATCTGGAAGTCCATACAGGGCTACGGTGTAAAAGGAAATATCTTCCGATAAAAACTGGAAGGAAGCTTTATGAGAAACTGCTTTGTGTCCTGTTAATTCATCTCACAGAGTTACAGCCTTCCCTTCAAGATGCCTTTCGCTAAGACTCTTCTTGTGGAATTGGCAAAGTGTTATTTGGAAGCCCGTAGAGGTCTACGGTGAAAAAGGAAATATCTTCCTTTAAAAACTGGAAAGAAGCTTTCTGAGAAACTGCTTTGTGTTCTGTTAATTCATCTCACAGAGTCACTGCTTTCACCTCAAGAATCCTTTCGCTGAGACTCTTCATGTGGAAATTTCATAGTGATATTTTCAAGCCCATAGAGGGCTAAGGTGAAAAAGGAAATATCCTAAGATAAAAACTGAAAAGAAGCATTCTGAGAAACTACTTTGTGTTCTGTTAATTCATCTCACAGTGTTACAGCTTTGCCCTCAAGAAGCCTTTCGCGAAGACACTTCTTGTGGAATTTGCAAAGTGATATTTGGAAGCCCATAGAGGGCTATGGTGAAAAAGGAAATATCTTTTGTTAAAAACTGAAAGAGGCTTTCTGAGAAACTGCTCTGTGTTCTATTAATTCATCTCACAGAGTTACTGCTTTCCCAGAAAGAAGCCATTCTCTAAGATACTTCTTGTGGATTTTTCAAAGTGATATTGGAAGCCCATAGAGGGCTATGGTGAAAAAGGGAATATCTTCCGTTAAAAACTGGAAAGAATCTTTCTGAGAAACTACTTTGTGTTCTGTTAATTCATCTCACAGAGTTACAGCTTTCCCCTCAAGAAGCCTTTCGCTAAGACTGTTCTTCTGGAATTTTGAAAGTGATATTTGGAATCCCATAGAGGGCTATGGTGAAAAAGGAAAGATCTTCCGTTAAAAACTGGAAAGAACCTTTCTGAGAAATTGCTTTGTGTTCTTTTAATTCATCTCACAGAGTTACTGCGTTCCTCTCAAGAAGCCTTTCGCTAAGACTGTTCTTGTGGAATTTGCAAAGTGATATTTGGAAGCCCATATAGGGTTATGGTGAAAAAGGAAATATCTTCCGTTAAAAACTGGAAAGAAGCATTCTGAGAAACTGCTTTGTGTTCTCTTAGTTCATCTCACAGAGTTACAGCTTGCCCCTCTAGAAGCCTTTCGCTAAGACTGTTCTTGTGGAATTTGCAAAGTGACATTTGGAAGCCCATAGTGGGCTATGGTGAAAAAGGAAATATCCTAAGATAAAAACTGAAAAGAAGCTTTCTGAGAAACTGCCTTGTGTTCTGTTAATTCATCTCACAGGGTTACAGCTTTCTCCACAAGAAGCCTTTTGCTAAGACTGTTCTTGTGGAATTTCAAAGTGATATTTGTAAAGCCATAGAAGGATATGATGAAAAAGGAAATATCTTCCGTTAAAAACTGGAAAGAAGCTTTCTGAGAAACTGCTTTGTGTTCTGTTAATTCATCTCACAGAGATACAGCTTTCTCCTCAAGAAGTTTTCGCTAAGACTGTGCTTCTGGAATTTGGAAAGTGATATTTGGAAGCCCATAGAGGGCTACGGTGAAAAAGGAAATAACTTCCGTTAAAAAACAGGAAAGAAGCTTTCTGAGAAACTGCTTTCTGTTCTGCTAATTCATCTCAAGAGTTACAGCTTTCCCCTCAAGCAGTCTTTCGCTAAGACTGTTCTTGGGGAATTTGCAAAGTGATATTTGGAAGCCCATAGAGGGCTATGGTGAAAAAAGAAGTATCTTCCGTTAAAAAGTGGAAAGAAGCTTTCTGAGAATCTGCTTTGTGTTCTGTTAATTCATCTCACAGTGTTACAAATCTCTCCTCAAGTAACCTTTAGCTAAGGCTGATCTTGTGGAATTTGGAAAGTGATATTTGGAAGCCCATAGGGGGCTATGGTGAAAAAGGAAGTATCTTCCGTTAAAATCTGGAAGAAGATTTCTGAGAAACTACTTTGTGTTCTGTTAATTCATCTCAGAGACTTACAACTTTCCCCTCATGAAGCCTTTCCCTAAGACTCTTCTTGTGGAATTTGCAAAGTGATATTTCGAAGCCCACAGAGGGCTATGGTGAAAAAGGAGATATCCTAAGATAAAAACTGAAGAGAAACTTTCTGAGAAACTGCTCTGTATTCTCTTAATTCATCTCACAGAGTTACTGCGTTCCCCTCAAGAAGCCTTTCGCTAAGACTGTTCTTGTGGAATTTGAAAAGTGATATTTGGAAGCCCATAGAGGGTTATGGTGAAAAAGGAAAATCTTCCCTTAAAAACTGGAAAGAAGCTTCCTGAGAAACTGCTTTGTGTTCGGTTAATTCAACTCACAGTTACTGCTTTCTCCTCAAAAAGCCTTTCGCTAACACTGTTCTTATGCAATTTGCAAAGTGATATTTGGAAGCCCTTAGAGGGTTACGGTGAAAAAGGACATATCTACCGTTAAAAACTGTAAAGAAGCTTTCTGAGAAACTGCTCTGTGTTCTGTTAATTCATCTCACAGTGTTACAGCATTCCCTTCAGGAAGCCTTTCGCTAAGTCTGTTCTTGTGGAATATTCAAGGTGATATCTGGAAGCCCATAGAGTGCTATGGTGAAAAAGGAAATATCTTCCGTTAAAAACTGGAAAGAAGCTTTCTGAGAAACTGCTCTGTGTTCTGTTAATTCATCTCACAGAGTTACAGCTTTCCCCTCAAGAAGACTTTCGCTAAGACTGTTCTTGTGAAATTTGCACATTGATATCTGGAAGTCCATACAGGGCTACGGTGTAAAAGGAAATATCTTCCGATAAAAACTGGAAGGAAGCTTTATGAGAAACTGCTTTGTGTCCTGTTAATTCATCTCACAGAGTTACAGCCTTCCCTTCAAGATGCCTTTCGCTAAGACTCTTCTTGTGGAATTGGCAAAGTGTTATTTGGAAGCCCGTAGAGGTCTACGGTGAAAAAGGAAATATCTTCCTTTAAAAACTGGAAAGAAGCTTTCTGAGAAACTGCTTTGTGTTCTGTTAATTCATCTCACAGAGTCACTGCTTTCACCTCAAGAATCCTTTCGCTGAGACTCTTCATGTGGAAATTTCATAGTGATATTTTCAAGCCCATAGAGGGCTAAGGTGAAAAAGGAAATATCCTAAGATAAAAACTGAAAAGAAGCTTTCTGAGAAACTGCTCTGTGTTCTGTTAATTCATCTCACAGTGTTACAGCTTTGCCCTCAAGAAGCCTTTCGCGAAGACACTTCTTGTGGAATTTGCAAAGTGATATTTGGAAGCCCATAGAGGGCTATGATGAAAAAGGAAATATCTTTTGTTAAAAACTGAAAGAGGCTTTCTGAGAAACTGCTCTGTGTTCTATTAATTCATCTCACAGAGTTACTGCTTTCCCAGAAAGAAGCCATTCTCTAAGATTCTTCTTGTGGATTTTTCAAAGTGATATTGGAAGCCCATAGGGGGCTATGGTGAAAAAGGGAATATCTTCCGTTAAAAACTGGAAAGAATCTTTCTGAGAAACTACTTCGTGTTCTGTTAATTCATCTCACAGAGTTACAGCTTTCCCCTCAAGAAGCCTTTCGCTAAGACTGTTCTTCTGGAATTTTGAAAGTGATATTTGGAATCCCATAGAGGGCTATGGTGAAAAAGGAAAGATCTTCCGTTAAAAACTGGAAAGAACCTTTCTGAGAAATTGCTTTGTGTTCTTTTAATTCATCTCACAGAGTTACTGCGTTCCTCTCAAGAAGCCTTTCGCTAAGACTGTTCTTGTGGAATTTGCAAAGTGATATTTGGAAGCCCATATAGGGTTATGGTGAAAAAGGAAATATCTTCCGTTAAAAACTGGAAAGAAGCATTCTGAGAAACTGCTTTGTGTTCTCTTAGTTCATCTCACAGAGTTACAGCTTGCCCCTCTAGAAGCCTTTCGCTAAGACTGTTCTTGTGGAATTTGCAAAGTGACATTTGGAAGCCCATAGTGGGCTATGGTGAAAAAGGAAATATCCTAAGATAAAAACTGAAAAGAAGCTTTCTGAGAAACTGCCTTGTGTTCTGTTACTTCATCTCACAGGGTTACAGCTTTCTCCACAAGAAGCCTTTCGCTAAGACTGTTCTTGTGGAATTTCAAAGTGATATTTGTAAAGCCATAGAAGGATATGATGAAAAAGGAAATATCTTCTGTTAAAAACTGGAAAGAAGCTTTCTGAGAAACTGCTTTGTGTTCTGTTAATTCATCTCACAGAGATACAGCTTTCTCCTCAAGAAGTTTTCGCTAAGACTGTGCTTCTGGAATTTGGAAAGTGATATTTGGAAGCCCATAGAGGGCTACGGTGAAAAAGGAAATAACTTCCGTTAAAAAACAGGAAAGAAGCTTTCTGAGAAACTGCTTTGTGTTCTGCTAATTCATCTCAAGAGTTACAGCTTTCCCCTCAAGCAGTCTTTCGCTAAGACTGTTCTTGGGGAATTTGCAAAGTGATATTTGGAAGCCCATAGAGGGCTATGGTGAAAAAGGAAATATCCTAAGATAAAAACTGGGAAGAATCTTTCTGAGAAATTGCTTTGTGTTCTGTTAATTCATCTCACAGAGTTACTGCATTCCCCTCAAGAAGCCTTTCGCTAAGACTGTTCTTGTGGAACTTGAAAAGTGATATTTGGAAGCCCATAGAGGGTTATGGTGAAAAAGGAAAATCTTCCCTTAAAAACTGGAAAGAAGCTTCCTGAGAAACTGCTTTGTGTTCGGTTAATTCAACTCACAGTTACTGCTTTCTCCTCAAAAAGCCTTTCGCTAACACTGTTCTTATGCAATTTGCAAAGTGATATTTGGAAGCCCTTAGAGGGTTAAGGTGAAAAAGGAAATATCTACCGTTAAAAACTGTAAAGAAGCTTTCTGAGAAACTGCTCTGTGTTCTGTTAATTCATCTCACAGTGTTACAGCATTCCCTTCAGGAAGCCTTTCGCTAAGTCTGTTCTTGTGGAATATTCAAGGTGATATCTGGAAGCCCATAGAGTGCTATGGTGAAAAAGGAAATATCTTCCGTTAAAAACTGGAAAGAAGCTTTCTGAGAAACTGCTCTGTGTTCTGTTAATTCATCTCACAGAGTTACAGCTTTCCCCTCAAGAAGCCTTTCGCTAAGACTGTTCTTGTGAAATTTGCACATTGATATCTGGAAGTCCATACAGGGCTACGGTGTAAAAGGAAATATCTTCCGATAAAAACTGGAAGGAAGCTTTATGAGAAACTGCTTTGTGTCCTGTTAATTCATCTCACAGAGTTACAGCCTTCCCTTCAAGATGCCTTTCGCTAAGACTCTTCTTGTGGAATTGGCAAAGTGTTATTTGGAAGCCCGTAGAGGTCTACGGTGAAAAAGGAAATATCTTCCTTTAAAAACTGGAAAGAAGCTTTCTGAGAAACTGCTTTGTGTTCTGTTAATTCATCTCACAGAGTCACTGCTTTCACCTCAAGAATCCTTTCGCTGAGACTCTTCATGTGGAAATTTCATAGTGATATTTTCAAGCCCATAGAGGGCTAAGGTGAAAAAGGAAATATCCTAAGATAAAAACTGAAAAGAAGCATTCTGAGAAACTACTTTGTGTTCTGTTAATTCATCTCACAGTGTTACAGCTTTGCCCTCAAGAAGCCTTTCGCGAAGACACTTCTTGTGGAATTTGCAAAGTGATATTTGGAAGCCCATAGAGGGCTATGGTGAAAAAGGAAATATCTTTTGTTAAAAACTGAAAGAGGCTTTCTGAGAAACTGCTCTGTCTTCTATTAATTCATCTCACAGAGTTACTGCTTTCCCAGAAAGAAGCCATTCTCTAAGATACTTCTTGTGGATTTTTCAAAGTGATATTGGAAGCCCATAGAGGGCTATGGTGAAAAAGGGAATATCTTCCGTTAAAAACTGGAAAGAATCTTTCTGAGAAACTACTTTGTGTTCTGTTAATTCATCTCACAGAGTTACAGCTTTCCCCTCAAGAAGCCTTTCGCTAAGACTGTTCTTCTGGAATTTTGAAAGTGATATTTGGAATCCCATAGAGGGCTATGGTGAAAAAGGAAAGATCTTCCGTTAAAAACTGGAAAGAACCTTTCTGAGAAATTGCTTTGTGTTCTTTTAATTCATCTCACAGAGTTACTGCGTTCCTCTCAAGAAGCCTTTCGCTAAGACTGTTCTTGTGGAATTTGCAAAGTGATATTTGGAAGCCCATATAGGGTTATGGTGAAAAAGGAAATATCTTCCGTTAAAAACTGGAAAGAAGCATTCTGAGAAACTGCTTTGTGTTCTCTTAGTTCATCTCACAGAGTTACAGCTTGCCCCTCTAGAAGCCTTTCGCTAAGACTGTTCTTGTGGAATTTGCAAAGTGACATTTGGAAGCCCATAGTGGGCTATGGTGAAAAAGGAAATATCCTAAGATAAAAACTGAAAAGAAGCTTTCTGAGAAACTGCCTTGTGTTCTGTTAATTCATCTCACAGGGTTACAGCTTTCTCCACAAGAAGCCTTTCGCTAAGACTGTTCTTGTGGAATTTCAAAGTGATATTTGTAAAGCCATAGAAGGATATGATGAAAAAGGAAATATCTTCCGTTAAAAACTGGAAAGAAGCTTTCTGAGAAACTGCTTTGTGTTCTGTTAATTCATCTCACAGAGATACAGCTTTCTCCTCAAGAAGTTTTCGCTAAGACTGTGCTTCTGGAATTTGGAAAGTGATATTTGGAAGCCCATAGAGGGCTACGGTGAAAAAGGAAATAACTTCCGTTAAAAAACAGGAAAGAAGCTTTCTGAGAAACTGCTTTGTGTTCTGCTAATTCATCTCAAGAGTTACAGCTTTCCCCTCAAGCAGTCTTTCGCTAAGACTGTTCTTGGGGAATTTGCAAAGTGATATTTGGAAGCCCATAGAGGGCTATGGTGAAAAAAGAAGTATCTTCCGTTAAAAAGTGGAAAGAAGCTTTCTGAGAATCTGCTTTGTGTTCTGTTAATTCATCTCACAGTGTTACAAATCTCTCCTCAAGTAACCTTTAGCTAAGGCTGATCTTGTGGAATTTGGAAAGTGATATTTGGAAGCCCATAGGGGGCTATGGTGAAAAAGGAAGTATCTTCCGTTAAAATCTGGAAGAAGATTTCTGAGAAACTACTTTGTGTTCTGTTAATTCATCTCAGAGACTTACATCTTTCCCCTCATGAAGCCTTTCCCTAAGACTCTTCTTGTGGAATTTGCAAAGTGATATTTCGAAGCCCACAGAGGGCTATGGTGAAAAAGGAGATATCCTAAGATAAAAACTGAAGAGAAACTTTCTGAGAAACTGCTCTGTATTCTCTTAATTCATCTCACAGAGTTACTGCGTTCCCCTCAAGAAGCCTTTCGCTAAGACTGTTCTTGTGGAATTTGAAAAGTGATATTTGGAAGCCCATAGAGGGTTATGGTGAAAAAGGAAAATCTTCCCTTAAAAACTGGAAAGAAGCTTCCTGAGAAACTGCTTTGTGTTCGGTTAATTCAACTCACAGTTACTGCTTTCTCCTCAAAAAGCCTTTCGCTAACACTGTTCTTATGCAATTTGCAAAGTGATATTTGGAAGCCCTTAGAGGGTTACGGTGAAAAAGGACATATCTACCGTTAAAAACTGTAAAGAAGCTTTCTGAGAAACTGCTCTGTGTTCTGTTAATTCATCTCACAGTGTTACAGCATTCCCTTCAGGAAGCCTTTCGCTAAGTCTGTTCTTGTGGAATATTCAAGGTGATATCTGGAAGCCCATAGAGTGCTATGGTGAAAAAGGAAATATCTTCCGTTAAAAACTGGAAAGAAGCTTTCTGAGAAACTGCTCTGTGTTCTGTTAATTCATCTCACAGAGTTACAGCTTTCCCCTCAAGAAGACTTTCGCTAAGACTGTTCTTGTGAAATTTGCACATTGATATCTGGAAGTCCATACAGGGCTACGGTGTAAAAGGAAATATCTTCCGATAAAAACTGGAAGGAAGCTTTATGAGAAACTGCTTTGTGTCCTGTTAATTCATCTCACAGAGTTACAGCCTTCCCTTCAAGATGCCTTTCGCTAAGACTCTTCTTGTGGAATTGGCAAAGTGTTATTTGGAAGCCCGTAGAGGTCTACGGTGAAAAAGGAAATATCTTCCTTTAAAAACTGGAAAGAAGCTTTCTGAGAAACTGCTTTGTGTTCTGTTAATTCATCTCACAGAGTCACTGCTTTCACCTCAAGAATCCTTTCGCTGAGACTCTTCATGTGGAAATTTCATAGTGATATTTTCAAGCCCATAGAGGGCTAAGGTGAAAAAGGAAATATCCTAAGATAAAAACTGAAAAGAAGCTTTCTGAGAAACTGCTCTGTGTTCTGTTAATTCATCTCACAGTGTTACAGCTTTGCCCTCAAGAAGCCTTTCGCGAAGACACTTCTTGTGGAATTTGCAAAGTGATATTTGGAAGCCCATAGAGGGCTATGATGAAAAAGGAAATATCTTTTGTTAAAAACTGAAAGAGGCTTTCTGAGAAACTGCTCTGTGTTCTATTAATTCATCTCACAGAGTTACTGCTTTCCCAGAAAGAAGCCATTCTCTAAGATTCTTCTTGTGGATTTTTCAAAGTGATATTGGAAGCCCATAGGGGGCTATGGTGAAAAAGGGAATATCTTCCGTTAAAAACTGGAAAGAATCTTTCTGAGAAACTACTTCGTGTTCTGTTAATTCATCTCACAGAGTTACAGCTTTCCCCTCAAGAAGCCTTTCGCTAAGACTGTTCTTCTGGAATTTTGAAAGTGATATTTGGAATCCCATAGAGGGCTATGGTGAAAAAGGAAAGATCTTCCGTTAAAAACTGGAAAGAACCTTTCTGAGAAATTGCTTTGTGTTCTTTTAATTCATCTCACAGAGTTACTGCGTTCCTCTCAAGAAGCCTTTCGCTAAGACTGTTCTTGTGGAATTTGCAAAGTGATATTTGGAAGCCCATATAGGGTTATGGTGAAAAAGGAAATATCTTCCGTTAAAAACTGGAAAGAAGCATTCTGAGAAACTGCTTTGTGTTCTCTTAGTTCATCTCACAGAGTTACAGCTTGCCCCTCTAGAAGCCTTTCGCTAAGACTGTTCTTGTGGAATTTGCAAAGTGACATTTGGAAGCCCATAGTGGGCTATGGTGAAAAAGGAAATATCCTAAGATAAAAACTGAAAAGAAGCTTTCTGAGAAACTGCCTTGTGTTCTGTTAATTCATCTCACAGGGTTACAGCTTTCTCCACAAGAAGCCTTTCGCTAAGACTGTTCTTGTGGAATTTCAAAGTGATATTTGTAAAGCCATAGAAGGATATGATGAAAAAGGAAATATCTTCTGTTAAAAACTGGAAAGAAGCTTTCTGAGAAACTGCTTTGTGTTCTGTTAATTCATCTCACAGAGATACAGCTTTCTCCTCAAGAAGTTTTCGCTAAGACTGTGCTTCTGGAATTTGGAAAGTGATATTTGGAAGCCCATAGAGGGCTACGGTGAAAAAGGAAATAACTTCCGTTAAAAAACAGGAAAGAAGCTTTCTGAGAAACTGCTTTGTGTTCTGCTAATTCATCTCAAGAGTTACAGCTTTCCCCTCAAGCAGTCTTTCGCTAAGACTGTTCTTGGGGAATTTGCAAAGTGATATTTGGAAGCCCATAGAGGGCTATGGTGAAAAAGGAAATATCCTAAGATAAAAACTGGGAAGAATCTTTCTGAGAAATTGCTTTGTGTTCTGTTAATTCATCTCACAGAGTTACTGCATTCCCCTCAAGAAGCCTTTCGCTAAGACTGTTCTTGTGGAACTTGAAAAGTGATATTTGGAAGCCCATAGAGGGTTATGGTGAAAAAGGAAAATCTTCCCTTAAAAACTGGAAAGAAGCTTCCTGAGAAACTGCTTTGTGTTCGGTTAATTCAACTCACAGTTACTGCTTTCTCCTCAAAAAGCCTTTCGCTAACACTGTTCTTATGCAATTTGCAAAGTGATATTTGGAAGCCCTTAGAGGGTTAAGGTGAAAAAGGACATATCTACCGTTAAAAACTGTAAAGAAGCTTTCTGAGAAACTGCTCTGTGTTCTGTTAATTCATCTCACAGTGTTACAGCATTCCCTTCAGGAAGCCTTTCGCTAAGTCTGTTCTTGTGGAATATTCAAGGTGATATCTGGAAGCCCATAGAGTGCTATGGTGAAAAAGGAAATATCTTCCGTTAAAAACTGGAAAGAAGCTTTCTGAGAAACTGCTCTGTGTTCTGTTAATTCATCTCACAGAGTTACAGCTTTCCCCTCAAGAAGCCTTTCGCTAAGACTGTTCTTGTGAAATTTGCACATTGATATCTGGAAGTCCATACAGGGCTACGGTGTAAAAGGAAATATCTTCCGATAAAAACTGGAAGGAAGCTTTATGAGAAACTGCTTTGTGTCCTGTTAATTCATCTCACAGAGTTACAGCCTTCCCTTCAAGATGCCTTTCGCTAAGACTCTTCTTGTGGAATTGGCAAAGTGTTATTTGGAAGCCCGTAGAGGTCTACGGTGAAAAAGGAAATATCTTCCTTTAAAAACTGGAAAGAAGCTTTCTGAGAAACTGCTTTGTGTTCTGTTAATTCATCTCACAGAGTCACTGCTTTCACCTCAAGAATCCTTTCGCTGAGACTCTTCATGTGGAAATTTCATAGTGATATTTTCAAGCCCATAGAGGGCTAAGGTGAAAAAGGAAATATCCTAAGATAAAAACTGAAAAGAAGCTTTCTGAGAAACTGCTCTGTGTTCTGTTAATTCATCTCACAGTGTTACAGCTTTGCCCTCAAGAAGCCTTTCGCGAAGACACTTCTTGTGGAATTTGCAAAGTGATATTTGGAAGCCCATAGAGGGCTATGATGAAAAAGGAAATATCTTTTGTTAAAAACTGAAAGAGGCTTTCTGAGAAACTGCTCTGTGTTCTATTAATTCATCTCACAGAGTTACTGCTTTCCCAGAAAGAAGCCATTCTCTAAGATTCTTCTTGTGGATTTTTCAAAGTGATATTGGAAGCCCATAGGGGGCTATGGTGAAAAAGGGAATATCTTCCGTTAAAAACTGGAAAGAATCTTTCTGAGAAACTACTTCGTGTTCTGTTAATTCATCTCACAGAGTTACAGCTTTCCCCTCAAGAAGCCTTTCGCTAAGACTGTTCTTCTGGAATTTTGAAAGTGATATTTGGAATCCCATAGAGGGCTATGGTGAAAAAGGAAAGATCTTCCGTTAAAAACTGGAAAGAACCTTTCTGAGAAATTGCTTTGTGTTCTTTTAATTCATCTCACAGAGTTACTGCGTTCCTCTCAAGAAGCCTTTCGCTAAGACTGTTCTTGTGGAATTTGCAAAGTGATATTTGGAAGCCCATATAGGGTTATGGTGAAAAAGGAAATATCTTCCGTTAAAAACTGGAAAGAAGCATTCTGAGAAACTGCTTTGTGTTCTCTTAGTTCATCTCACAGAGTTACAGCTTGCCCCTCTAGAAGCCTTTCGCTAAGACTGTTCTTGTGGAATTTGCAAAGTGACATTTGGAAGCCCATAGTGGGCTATGGTGAAAAAGGAAATATCCTAAGATAAAAACTGAAAAGAAGCTTTCTGAGAAACTGCCTTGTGTTCTGTTAATTCATCTCACAGGGTTACAGCTTTCTCCACAAGAAGCCTTTCGCTAAGACTGTTCTTGTGGAATTTCAAAGTGATATTTGTAAAGCCATAGAAGGATATGATGAAAAAGGAAATATCTTCTGTTAAAAACTGGAAAGAAGCTTTCTGAGAAACTGCTTTGTGTTCTGTTAATTCATCTCACAGAGATACAGCTTTCTCCTCAAGAAGTTTTCGCTAAGACTGTGCTTCTGGAATTTGGAAAGTGATATTAGGAAGCCCATAGAGGGCTACGGTGAAAAAGGAAATAACTTCCGTTAAAAAACAGGAAAGAAGCTTTCTGAGAAACTGCTTTGTGTTCTGCTAATTCATCTCAAGAGTTACAGCTTTCCCCTCAAGCAGTCTTTCGCTAAGACTGTTCTTGGGGAATTTGCAAAGTGATATTTGGAAGCCCATAGAGGGCTATGGTGAAAAAGGAAATATCCTAAGATAAAAACTGGGAAGAATCTTTCTGAGAAATTGCTTTGTGTTCTGTTAATTCATCTCACAGAGTTACTGCATTCCCCTCAAGAAGCCTTTCGCTAAGACTGTTCTTGTGGAACTTGAAAAGTGATATTTGGAAGCCCATAGAGGGTTATGGTGAAAAAGGAAAATCTTCCCTTAAAAACTGGAAAGAAGCTTCCTGAGAAACTGCTTTGTGTTCGGTTAATTCAACTCACAGTTACTGCTTTCTCCTCAAAAAGCCTTTCGCTAACACTGTTCTTATGCAATTTGCAAAGTTATATTTGGAAGCCCTTAGAGGGTTAAGGTGAAAAAGGACATATCTACCGTTAAAAACTGTAAAGAAGCTTTCTGAGAAACTGCTCTGTGTTCTGTTAATTCATCTCACAGTGTTACAGCATTCCCTTCAGGAAGCCTTTCGCTAAGTCTGTTCTTGTGGAATATTCAAGGTGATATCTGGAAGCCCATAGAGTGCTATGGTGAAAAAGGAAATATCTTCCGTTAAAAACTGGAAAGAAGCTTTCTGAGAAACTGCTCTGTGTTCTGTTAATTCATCTCACAGAGTTACAGCTTTCCCCTCAAGAAGCCTTTCGCTAAGACTGTTCTTGTGAAATTTGCACATTGATATCTGGAAGTCCATACAGGGCTACGGTGTAAAAGGAAATATCTTCCGATAAAAACTGGAAGGAAGCTTTATGAGAAACTGCTTTGTGTCCTGTTAATTCATCTCACAGAGTTACAGCCTTCCCTTCAAGATGCCTTTCGCTAAGACTCTTCTTGTGGAATTGGCAAAGTGTTATTTGGAAGCCCGTAGAGGTCTACGGTGAAAAAGGAAATATCTTCCTTTAAAAACTGGAAAGAAGCTTTCTGAGAAACTGCTTTGTGTTCTGTTAATTCATCTCACAGAGTCACTGCTTTCACCTCAAGAATCCTTTCGCTGAGACTCTTCATGTGGAAATTTCATAGTGATATTTTCAAGCCCATAGAGGGCTAAGGTGAAAAAGGAAATATCCTAAGATAAAAACTGAAAAGAAGCATTCTGAGAAACTACTTTGTGTTCTGTTAATTCATCTCACAGTGTTACAGCTTTGCCCTCAAGAAGCCTTTCGCGAAGACACTTCTTGTGGAATTTGCAAAGTGATATTTGGAAGCCCATAGAGGGCTATGGTGAAAAAGGAAATATCTTTTGTTAAAAACTGAAAGAGGCTTTCTGAGAAACTGCTCTGTGTTCTATTAATTCATCTCACAGAGTTACTGCTTTCCCAGAAAGAAGCCATTCTCTAAGATACTTCTTGTGGATTTTTCAAAGTGATATTGGAAGCCCATAGAGGGCTATGGTGAAAAAGGGAATATCTTCCGTTAAAAACTGGAAAGAATCTTTCTGAGAAACTACTTTGTGTTCTGTTAATTCATCTCACAGAGTTACAGCTTTCCCCTCAAGAAGCCTTTCGCTAAGACTGTTCTTCTGGAATTTTGAAAGTGATATTTGGAATCCCATAGAGGGCTATGGTGAAAAAGGAAAGATCTTCCGTTAAAAACTGGAAAGAACCTTTCTGAGAAATTGCTTTGTGTTCTTTTAATTCATCTCACAGAGTTACTGCGTTCCTCTCAAGAAGCCTTTCGCTAAGACTGTTCTTGTGGAATTTGCAAAGTGATATTTGGAAGCCCATATAGGGTTATGGTGAAAAAGGAAATATCTTCCGTTAAAAACTGGAAAGAAGCATTCTGAGAAACTGCTTTGTGTTCTCTTAGTTCATCTCACAGAGTTACAGCTTGCCCCTCTAGAAGCCTTTCGCTAAGACTGTTCTTGTGGAATTTGCAAAGTGACATTTGGAAGCCCATAGTGGGCTATGGTGAAAAAGGAAATATCCTAAGATAAAAACTGAAAAGAAGCTTTCTGAGAAACTGCCTTGTGTTCTGTTAATTCATCTCACAGGGTTACAGCTTTCTCCACAAGAAGCCTTTCGCTAAGACTGTTCTTGTGGAATTTCAAAGTGATATTTGTAAAGCCATAGAAGGATATGATGAAAAAGGAAATATCTTCTGTTAAAAACTGGAAAGAAGCTTTCTGAGAAACTGCTTTGTGTTCTGTTAATTCATCTCACAGAGATACAGCTTTCTCCTCAAGAAGTTTTCGCTAAGACTGTGCTTCTGGAATTTGGAAAGTGATATTTGGAAGCCCATAGAGGGCTACGGTGAAAAAGGAAATAACTTCCGTTAAAAAACAGGAAAGAAGCTTTCTGAGAAACTGCTTTCTGTTCTGCTAATTCATCTCAAGAGTTACAGCTTTCCCCTCAAGCAGTCTTTCGCTAAGACTGTTCTTGGGGAATTTGCAAAGTGATATTTGGAAGCCCATAGAGGGCTATGGTGAAAAAAGAAGTATCTTCCGTTAAAAAGTGGAAAGAATCTTTCTGAGAATCTGCTTTGTGTTATGTTAATTCATCTCACAGTGTTACAAATCTCTCCTCAAGTAACCTTTAGCTAAGGCTGATCTTGTGGAATTTGGAAAGTGATATTTGGAAGCCCATAGGGGGCTATGGTGAAAAAGGAAGTATCTTCCGTTAAAATCTGGAAGAAGATTTCTGAGAAGCTACTTTGTGTTCTGTTAATTCATCTCAGAGACTTACATCTTTCCCCTCATGAAGCCTTTCCCTAAGACTCTTCTTGTGGAATTTGCAAAGTGATATTTCGAAGCCCACAGAGGGCTATGGTGAAAAAGGAGATATCCTAAGATAAAAACTGAAGAGAAACTTTCTGAGAAACTGCTCTGTATTCTCTTAATTCATCTCACAGAGTTACTGCGTTCCCCTCAAGAAGCCTTTCGCTAAGACTGTTCTTGTGGAATTTGAAAAGTGATATTTGGAAGCCCATAGAGGGTTATGGTGAAAAAGGAAAATCTTCCCTTAAAAACTGGAAAGAAGCTTCCTGAGAAACTGCTTTGTGTTCGGTTAATTCAACTCACAGTTACTGCTTTCTCCTCAAAAAGCCTTTCGCTAACACTGTTCTTATGCAATTTGCAAAGTGATATTTGGAAGCCCTTAGAGGGTTACGGTGAAAAAGGACATATCTAAAGTTAAAAACTGTAAAGAAGCTTTCTGAGAAACTGCTCTGTGTTCTGTTAATTCATCTCACAGTGTTACAGCATTCCCTTCAGGAAGCCTTTCGCTAAGTCTGTTCTTGTGGAATATTCAAGGTGATATCTGGAAGCCCATAGAGTGCTATGGTGAAAAAGGAAATATCTTCCGTTAAAAACTGGAAAGAAGCTTTCTGAGAAACTGCTCTGTGTTCTGTTAATTCATCTCACAGAGTTACAGCTTTCCCCTCAAGAAGACTTTCGCTAAGACTGTTCTTGTGAAATTTGCACATTGATATCTGGAAGTCCATACAGGGCTACGGTGTAAAAGGAAATATCTTCCGATAAAAACTGGAAGGAAGCTTTATGAGAAACTGCTTTGTGTCCTGTTAATTCATCTCACAGAGTTACAGCCTTCCCTTCAAGATGCCTTTCGCTAAGACTCTTCTTGTGGAATTGGCAAAGTGTTATTTGGAAGCCCGTAGAGGTCTACGGTGAAAAAGGAAATATCTTCCTTTAAAAACTGGAAAGAAGCTTTCTGAGAAACTGCTTTGTGTTCTGTTAATTCATCTCACAGAGTCACTGCTTTCACCTCAAGAATCCTTTCGCTGAGACTCTTCATGTGGAAATTTCATAGTGATATTTTCAAGCCCATAGAGGGCTAAGGTGAAAAAGGAAATATCCTAAGATAAAAACTGAAAAGAAGCATTCTGAGAAACTACTTTGTGTTCTGTTAATTCATCTCACAGTGTTACAGCTTTGCCCTCAAGAAGCCTTTCGCGAAGACACTTCTTGTGGAATTTGCAAAGTGATATTTGGAAGCCCATAGAGGGCTATGGTGAAAAAGGAAATATCTTTTGTTAAAAACTGAAAGAGGCTTTCTGAGAAACTGCTCTGTGTTCTATTAATTCATCTCACAGAGTTACTGCTTTCCCAGAAAGAAGCCATTCTCTAAGATTCTTCTTGTGGATTTTTCAAAGTGATATTGGAAGCCCATAGAGGGCTATGGTGAAAAAGGGAATATCTTCCGTTAAAAACTGGAAAGAATCTTTCTGAGAAACTACTTTGTGTTCTGTTAATTCATCTCACAGAGTTACAGCTTTCCCCTCAAGAAGCCTTTCGCTAAGACTGTTCTTCTGGAATTTTGAAAGTGATATTTGGAATCCCATAGAGGGCTATGGTGAAAAAGGAAAGATCTTCCGTTAAAAACTGGAAAGAACCTTTCTGAGAAATTGCTTTGTGTTCTTTTAATTCATCTCACAGAGTTACTGCGTTCCTCTCAAGAAGCCTTTCGCTAAGACTGTTCTTGTGGAATTTGCAAAGTGATATTTGGAAGCCCATATAGGGTTATGGTGAAAAAGGAAATATCTTCCGTTAAAAACTGGAAAGAAGCATTCTGAGAAACTGCTTTGTGTTCTCTTAGTTCATCTCACAGAGTTACAGCTTGCCCCTCTAGAAGCCTTTCGCTAAGACTGTTCTTGTGGAATTTGCAAAGTGACATTTGGAAGCCCATAGTGGGCTATGGTGAAAAAGGAAATATCCTAAGATAAAAACTGAAAAGAAGCTTTCTGAGAAACTGCCTTGTGTTCTGTTAATTCATCTCACAGGGTTACAGCTTTCTCCACAAGAAGCCTTTCGCTAAGACTGTTCTTGTGGAATTTCAAAGTGATATTTGTAAAGCCATAGAAGGATATGATGAAAAAGGAAATATCTTCTGTTAAAAACTGGAAAGAAGCTTTCTGAGAAACTGCTTTGTGTTCTGTTAATTCATCTCACAGAGATACAGCTTTCTCCTCAAGAAGTTTTCGCTAAGACTGTGCTTCTGGAATTTGGAAAGTGATATTTGGAAGCCCATAGAGGGCTACGGTGAAAAAGGAAATAACTTCCGTTAAAAAACAGGAAAGAAGCTTTCTGAGAAACTGCTTTGTGTTCTGCTAATTCATCTCAAGAGTTACAGCTTTCCCCTCAAGCAGTCTTTCGCTAAGACTGTTCTTGGGGAATTTGCAAAGTGATATTTGGAAGCCCATAGAGGGCTATGGTGAAAAAGGAAATATCCTAAGATAAAAACTGGGAAGAATCTTTCTGAGAAATTGCTTTGTGTTCTGTTAATTCATCTCACAGAGTTACTGCATTCCCCTCAAGAAGCCTTTCGCTAAGACTGTTCTTGTGGAACTTGAAAAGTGATATTTGGAAGCCCATAGAGGGTTATGGTGAAAAAGGAAAATCTTCCCTTAAAAACTGGAAAGAAGCTTCCTGAGAAACTGCTTTGTGTTCGGTTAATTCAACTCACAGTTACTGCTTTCTCCTCAAAAAGCCTTTCGCTAACACTGTTCTTATGCAATTTGCAAAGTGATATTTGGAAGCCCTTAGAGGGTTAAGGTGAAAAAGGAAATATCTACCGTTAAAAACTGTAAAGAAGCTTTCTGAGAAACTGCTCTGTGTTCTGTTAATTCATCTCACAGTGTTACAGCATTCCCTTCAGGAAGCCTTTCGCTAAGTCTGTTCTTGTGGAATATTCAAGGTGATATCTGGAAGCCCATAGAGTGCTATGGTGAAAAAGGAAATATCTTCCGTTAAAAACTGGAAAGAAGCTTTCTGAGAAACTGCTCTGTGTTCTGTTAATTCATCTCACAGAGTTACAGCTTTCCCCTCAAGAAGCCTTTCGCTAAGACTGTTCTTGTGAAATTTGCACATTGATATCTGGAAGTCCATACAGGGCTACGGTGTAAAAGGAAATATCTTCCGATAAAAACTGGAAGGAAGCTTTATGAGAAACTGCTTTGTGTCCTGTTAATTCATCTCACAGAGTTACAGCCTTCCCTTCAAGATGCCTTTCGCTAAGACTCTTCTTGTGGAATTGGCAAAGTGTTATTTGGAAGCCCGTAGAGGTCTACGGTGAAAAAGGAAATATCTTCCTTTAAAAACTGGAAAGAAGCTTTCTGAGAAACTGCTTTGTGTTCTGTTAATTCATCTCACAGAGTCACTGCTTTCACCTCAAGAATCCTTTCGCTGAGACTCTTCATGTGGAAATTTCATAGTGATATTTTCAAGCCCATAGAGGGCTAAGGTGAAAAAGGAAATATCCTAAGATAAAAACTGAAAAGAAGCATTCTGAGAAACTACTTTGTGTTCTGTTAATTCATCTCACAGTGTTACAGCTTTGCCCTCAAGAAGCCTTTCGCGAAGACACTTCTTGTGGAATTTGCAAAGTGATATTTGGAAGCCCATAGAGGGCTATGGTGAAAAAGGAAATATCTTTTGTTAAAAACTGAAAGAGGCTTTCTGAGAAACTGCTCTGTGTTCTATTAATTCATCTCACAGAGTTACTGCTTTCCCAGAAAGAAGCCATTCTCTAAGATTCTTCTTGTGGATTTTTCAAAGTGATATTGGAAGCCCATAGAGGGCTATGGTGAAAAAGGGAATATCTTCCGTTAAAAACTGGAAAGAATCTTTCTGAGAAACTACTTTGTGTTCTGTTAATTCATCTCACAGAGTTACAGCTTTCCCCTCAAGAAGCCTTTCGCTAAGACTGTTCTTCTGGAATTTTGAAAGTGATATTTGGAATCCCATAGAGGGCTATGGTGAAAAAGGAAAGATCTTCCGTTAAAAACTGGAAAGAACCTTTCTGAGAAATTGCTTTGTGTTCTTTTAATTCATCTCACAGAGTTACTGCGTTCCTCTCAAGAAGCCTTTCGCTAAGACTGTTCTTGTGGAATTTGCAAAGTGATATTTGGAAGCCCATATAGGGTTATGGTGAAAAAGGAAATATCTTCCGTTAAAAACTGGAAAGAAGCATTCTGAGAAACTGCTTTGTGTTCTCTTAGTTCATCTCACAGAGTTACAGCTTGCCCCTCTAGAAGCCTTTCGCTAAGACTGTTCTTGTGGAATTTGCAAAGTGACATTTGGAAGCCCATAGTGGGCTATGGTGAAAAAGGAAATATCCTAAGATAAAAACTGAAAAGAAGCTTTCTGAGAAACTGCCTTGTGTTCTGTTAATTCATCTCACAGGGTTACAGCTTTCTCCACAAGAAGCCTTTCGCTAAGACTGTTCTTGTGGAATTTCAAAGTGATATTTGTAAAGCCATAGAAGGATATGATGAAAAAGGAAATATCTTCTGTTAAAAACTGGAAAGAAGCTTTCTGAGAAACTGCTTTGTGTTCTGTTAATTCATCTCACAGAGATACAGCTTTCTCCTCAAGAAGTTTTCGCTAAGACTGTGCTTCTGGAATTTGGAAAGTGATATTTGGAAGCCCATAGAGGGCTACGGTGAAAAAGGAAATAACTTCCGTTAAAAAACAGGAAAGAAGCTTTCTGAGAAACTGCTTTGTGTTCTGCTAATTCATCTCAAGAGTTACAGCTTTCCCCTCAAGCAGTCTTTCGCTAAGACTGTTCTTGGGGAATTTGCAAAGTGATATTTGGAAGCCCATAGAGGGCTATGGTGAAAAAGGAAATATCCTAAGATAAAAACTGGGAAGAATCTTTCTGAGAAATTGCTTTGTGTTCTGTTAATTCATCTCACAGAGTTACTGCATTCCCCTCAAGAAGCCTTTCGCTAAGACTGTTCTTGTGGAACTTGAAAAGTGATATTTGGAAGCCCATAGAGGGTTATGGTGAAAAAGGAAAATCTTCCCTTAAAAACTGGAAAGAAGCTTCCTGAGAAACTGCTTTGTGTTCGGTTAATTCAACTCACAGTTACTGCTTTCTCCTCAAAAAGCCTTTCGCTAACACTGTTCTTATGCAATTTGCAAAGTGATATTTGGAAGCCCTTAGAGGGTTAAGGTGAAAAAGGAAATATCTACCGTTAAAAACTGTAAAGAAGCTTTCTGAGAAACTGCTCTGTGTTCTGTTAATTCATCTCACAGTGTTACAGCATTCCCTTCAGGAAGCCTTTCGCTAAGTCTGTTCTTGTGGAATATTCAAGGTGATATCTGGAAGCCCATAGAGTGCTATGGTGAAAAAGGAAATATCTTCCGTTAAAAACTGGAAAGAAGCTTTCTGAGAAACTGCTCTGTGTTCTGTTAATTCATCTCACAGAGTTACAGCTTTCCCCTCAAGAAGCCTATCGCTAAGACTGTTCTTGTGAAATTTGCACATTGATATCTGGAAGTCCATACAGGGCTACGGTGTAAAAGGAAATATCTTCCGATAAAAACTGGAAGGAAGCTTTATGAGAAACTGCTTTGTGTCCTGTTAATTCATCTCACAGAGTTACAGCCTTCCCTTCAAGATGCCTTTCGCTAAGACTCTTCTTGTGGAATTGGCAAAGTGTTATTTGGAAGCCCGTAGAGGTCTACGGTGAAAAAGGAAATATCTTCCTTTAAAAACTGGAAAGAAGCTTTCTGAGAAACTGCTTTGTGTTCTGTTAATTCATCTCACAGAGTCACTGCTTTCACCTCAAGAATCCTTTCGCTGAGACTCTTCATGTGGAAATTTCATAGTGATATTTTCAAGCCCATAGAGGGCTAAGGTGAAAAAGGAAATATCCTAAGATAAAAACTGAAAAGAAGCATTCTGAGAAACTACTTTGTGTTCTGTTAATTCATCTCACAGTGTTACAGCTTTGCCCTCAAGAAGCCTTTCGCGAAGACACTTCTTGTGGAATTTGCAAAGTGATATTTGGAAGCCCATAGAGGGCTATGGTGAAAAAGGAAATATCTTTTGTTAAAAACTGAAAGAGGCTTTCTGAGAAACTGCTCTGTGTTCTATTAATTCATCTCACAGAGTTACTGCTTTCCCAGAAAGAAGCCATTCTCTAAGATACTTCTTGTGGATTTTTCAAAGTGATATTGGAAGCCCATAGAGGGCTATGGTGAAAAAGGGAATATCTTCCGTTAAAAACTGGAAAGAATCTTTCTGAGAAACTACTTTGTGTTCTGTTAATTCATCTCACAGAGTTACAGCTTTCCCCTCAAGAAGCCTTTCGCTAAGACTGTTCTTCTGGAATTTTGAAAGTGATATTTGGAATCCCATAGAGGGCTATGGTGAAAAAGGAAAGATCTTCCGTTAAAAACTGGAAAGAACCTTTCTGAGAAATTGCTTTGTGTTCTTTTAATTCATCTCACAGAGTTACTGCGTTCCTCTCAAGAAGCCTTTCGCTAAGACTGTTCTTGTGGAATTTGCAAAGTGATATTTGGAAGCCCATATAGGGTTATGGTGAAAAAGGAAATATCTTCCGTTAAAAACTGGAAAGAAGCATTCTGAGAAACTGCTTTGTGTTCTCTTAGTTCATCTCACAGAGTTACAGCTTGCCCCTCTAGAAGCCTTTCGCTAAGACTGTTCTTGTGGAATTTGCAAAGTGACATTTGGAAGCCCATAGTGGGCTATGGTGAAAAAGGAAATATCCTAAGATAAAAACTGAAAAGAAGCTTTCTGAGAAACTGCCTTGTGTTCTGTTAATTCATCTCACAGGGTTACAGCTTTCTCCACAAGAAGCCTTTTGCTAAGACTGTTCTTGTGGAATTTCAAAGTGATATTTGTAAAGCCATAGAAGGATATGATGAAAAAGGAAATATCTTCCGTTAAAAACTGGAAAGAAGCTTTCTGAGAAACTGCTTTGTGTTCTGTTAATTCATCTCACAGAGATACAGCTTTCTCCTCAAGAAGTTTTCGCTAAGACTGTGCTTCTGGAATTTGGAAAGTGATATTTGGAAGCCCATAGAGGGCTACGGTGAAAAAGGAAATAACTTCCGTTAAAAAACAGGAAAGAAGCTTTCTGAGAAACTGCTTTCTGTTCTGCTAATTCATCTCAAGAGTTACAGCTTTCCCCTCAAGCAGTCTTTCGCTAAGACTGTTCTTGGGGAATTTGCAAAGTGATATTTGGAAGCCCATAGAGGGCTATGGTGAAAAAAGAAGTATCTTCCGTTAAAAAGTGGAAAGAAGCTTTCTGAGAATCTGCTTTGTGTTCTGTTAATTCATCTCACAGTGTTACAAATCTCTCCTCAAGTAACCTTTAGCTAAGGCTGATCTTGTGGAATTTGGAAAGTGATATTTGGAAGCCCATAGGGGGCTATGGTGAAAAAGGAAGTATCTTCCGTTAAAATCTGGAAGAAGATTTCTGAGAAACTACTTTGTGTTCTGTTAATTCATCTCAGAGACTTACAACTTTCCCCTCATGAAGCCTTTCCCTAAGACTCTTCTTGTGGAATTTGCAAAGTGATATTTCGAAGCCCACAGAGGGCTATGGTGAAAAAGGAGATATCCTAAGATAAAAACTGAAGAGAAACTTTCTGAGAAACTGCTCTGTATTCTCTTAATTCATCTCACAGAGTTACTGCGTTCCCCTCAAGAAGCCTTTCGCTAAGACTGTTCTTGTGGAATTTGAAAAGTGATATTTGGAAGCCCATAGAGGGTTATGGTGAAAAAGGAAAATCTTCCCTTAAAAACTGGAAAGAAGCTTCCTGAGAAACTGCTTTGTGTTCGGTTAATTCAACTCACAGTTACTGCTTTCTCCTCAAAAAGCCTTTCGCTAACACTGTTCTTATGCAATTTGCAAAGTGATATTTGGAAGCCCTTAGAGGGTTACGGTGAAAAAGGACATATCTACCGTTAAAAACTGTAAAGAAGCTTTCTGAGAAACTGCTCTGTGTTCTGTTAATTCATCTCACAGTGTTACAGCATTCCCTTCAGGAAGCCTTTCGCTAAGTCTGTTCTTGTGGAATATTCAAGGTGATATCTGGAAGCCCATAGAGTGCTATGGTGAAAAAGGAAATATCTTCCGTTAAAAACTGGAAAGAAGCTTTCTGAGAAACTGCTCTGTGTTCTGTTAATTCATCTCACAGAGTTACAGCTTTCCCCTCAAGAAGACTTTCGCTAAGACTGTTCTTGTGAAATTTGCACATTGATATCTGGAAGTCCATACAGGGCTACGGTGTAAAAGGAAATATCTTCCGATAAAAACTGGAAGGAAGCTTTATGAGAAACTGCTTTGTGTCCTGTTAATTCATCTCACAGAGTTACAGCCTTCCCTTCAAGATGCCTTTCGCTAAGACTCTTCTTGTGGAATTGGCAAAGTGTTATTTGGAAGCCCGTAGAGGTCTACGGTGAAAAAGGAAATATCTTCCTTTAAAAACTGGAAAGAAGCTTTCTGAGAAACTGCTTTGTGTTCTGTTAATTCATCTCACAGAGTCACTGCTTTCACCTCAAGAATCCTTTCGCTGAGACTCTTCATGTGGAAATTTCATAGTGATATTTTCAAGCCCATAGAGGGCTAAGGTGAAAAAGGAAATATCCTAAGATAAAAACTGAAAAGAAGCTTTCTGAGAAACTGCTCTGTGTTCTGTTAATTCATCTCACAGTGTTACAGCTTTGCCCTCAAGAAGCCTTTCGCGAAGACACTTCTTGTGGAATTTGCAAAGTGATATTTGGAAGCCCATAGAGGGCTATGATGAAAAAGGAAATATCTTTTGTTAAAAACTGAAAGAGGCTTTCTGAGAAACTGCTCTGTGTTCTATTAATTCATCTCACAGAGTTACTGCTTTCCCAGAAAGAAGCCATTCTCTAAGATTCTTCTTGTGGATTTTTCAAAGTGATATTGGAAGCCCATAGGGGGCTATGGTGAAAAAGGGAATATCTTCCGTTAAAAACTGGAAAGAATCTTTCTGAGAAACTACTTCGTGTTCTGTTAATTCATCTCACAGAGTTACAGCTTTCCCCTCAAGAAGCCTTTCGCTAAGACTGTTCTTCTGGAATTTTGAAAGTGATATTTGGAATCCCATAGAGGGCTATGGTGAAAAAGGAAATATCTTCCGTTAAAAACTGGAAAGAACCTTTCTGAGAAATTGCTTTGTGTTCTTTTAATTCATCTCACAGAGTTACTGCGTTCCTCTCAAGAAGCCTTTCGCTAAGACTGTTCTTGTGGAATTTGCAAAGTGATATTTGGAAGCCCATATAGGGTTATGGTGAAAAAGGAAATATCTTCCGTTAAAAACTGGAAAGAAGCATTCTGAGAAACTGCTTTGTGTTCTCTTAGTTCATCTCACAGAGTTACAGCTTGCCCCTCTAGAAGCCTTTCGCTAAGACTGTTCTTGTGGAATTTGCAAAGTGACATTTGGAAGCCCATAGTGGGCTATGGTGAAAAAGGAAATATCCTAAGATAAAAACTGAAAAGAAGCTTTCTGAGAAACTGCCTTGTGTTCTGTTACTTCATCTCACAGGGTTACAGCTTTCTCCACAAGAAGCCTTTCGCTAAGACTGTTCTTGTGGAATTTCAAAGTGATATTTGTAAAGCCATAGAAGGATATGATGAAAAAGGAAATATCTTCTGTTAAAAACTGGAAAGAAGCTTTCTGAGAAACTGCTTTGTGTTCTGTTAATTCATCTCACAGAGATACAGCTTTCTCCTCAAGAAGTTTTCGCTAAGACTGTGCTTCTGGAATTTGGAAAGTGATATTTGGAAGCCCATAGAGGGCTACGGTGAAAAAGGAAATAACTTCCGTTAAAAAACAGGAAAGAAGCTTTCTGAGAAACTGCTTTGTGTTCTGCTAATTCATCTCAAGAGTTACAGCTTTCCCCTCAAGCAGTCTTTCGCTAAGACTGTTCTTGGGGAATTTGCAAAGTGATATTTGGAAGCCCATAGAGGGCTATGGTGAAAAAGGAAATATCCTAAGATAAAAACTGGGAAGAATCTTTCTGAGAAATTGCTTTGTGTTCTGTTAATTCATCTCACAGAGTTACTGCATTCCCCTCAAGAAGCCTTTCGCTAAGACTGTTCTTGTGGAACTTGAAAAGTGATATTTGGAAGCCCATAGAGGGTTATGGTGAAAAAGGAAAATCTTCCCTTAAAAACTGGAAAGAAGCTTCCTGAGAAACTGCTTTGTGTTCGGTTAATTCAACTCACAGTTACTGCTTTCTCCTCAAAAAGCCTTTCGCTAACACTGTTCTTATGCAATTTGCAAAGTGATATTTGGAAGCCCTTAGAGGGTTAAGGTGAAAAAGGAAATATCTACCGTTAAAAACTGTAAAGAAGCTTTCTGAGAAACTGCTCTGTGTTCTGTTAATTCATCTCACAGTGTTACAGCATTCCCTTCAGGAAGCCTTTCGCTAAGTCTGTTCTTGTGGAATATTCAAGGTGATATCTGGAAGCCCATAGAGTGCTATGGTGAAAAAGGAAATATCTTCCGTTAAAAACTGGAAAGAAGCTTTCTGAGAAACTGCTCTGTGTTCTGTTAATTCATCTCACAGAGTTACAGCTTTCCCCTCAAGAAGCCTTTCGCTAAGACTGTTCTTGTGAAATTTGCACATTGATATCTGGAAGTCCATACAGGGCTACGGTGTAAAAGGAAATATCTTCCGATAAAAACTGGAAGGAAGCTTTATGAGAAACTGCTTTGTGTCCTGTTAATTCATCTCACAGAGTTACAGCCTTCCCTTCAAGATGCCTTTCGCTAAGACTCTTCTTGTGGAATTGGCAAAGTGTTATTTGGAAGCCCGTAGAGGTCTACGGTGAAAAAGGAAATATCTTCCTTTAAAAACTGGAAAGAAGCTTTCTGAGAAACTGCTTTGTGTTCTGTTAATTCATCTCACAGAGTCACTGCTTTCACCTCAAGAATCCTTTCGCTGAGACTCTTCATGTGGAAATTTCATAGTGATATTTTCAAGCCCATAGAGGGCTAAGGTGAAAAAGGAAATATCCTAAGATAAAAACTGAAAAGAAGCATTCTGAGAAACTACTTTGTGTTCTGTTAATTCATCTCACAGTGTTACAGCTTTGCCCTCAAGAAGCCTTTCGCGAAGACACTTCTTGTGGAATTTGCAAAGTGATATTTGGAAGCCCATAGAGGGCTATGGTGAAAAAGGAAATATCTTTTGTTAAAAACTGAAAGAGGCTTTCTGAGAAACTGCTCTGTCTTCTATTAATTCATCTCACAGAGTTACTGCTTTCCCAGAAAGAAGCCATTCTCTAAGATACTTCTTGTGGATTTTTCAAAGTGATATTGGAAGCCCATAGAGGGCTATGGTGAAAAAGGGAATATCTTCCGTTAAAAACTGGAAAGAATCTTTCTGAGAAACTACTTTGTGTTCTGTTAATTCATCTCACAGAGTTACAGCTTTCCCCTCAAGAAGCCTTTCGCTAAGACTGTTCTTCTGGAATTTTGAAAGTGATATTTGGAATCCCATAGAGGGCTATGGTGAAAAAGGAAAGATCTTCCGTTAAAAACTGGAAAGAACCTTTCTGAGAAATTGCTTTGTGTTCTTTTAATTCATCTCACAGAGTTACTGCGTTCCTCTCAAGAAGCCTTTCGCTAAGACTGTTCTTGTGGAATTTGCAAAGTGATATTTGGAAGCCCATATAGGGTTATGGTGAAAAAGGAAATATCTTCCGTTAAAAACTGGAAAGAAGCATTCTGAGAAACTGCTTTGTGTTCTCTTAGTTCATCTCACAGAGTTACAGCTTGCCCCTCTAGAAGCCTTTCGCTAAGACTGTTCTTGTGGAATTTGCAAAGTGACATTTGGAAGCCCATAGTGGGCTATGGTGAAAAAGGAAATATCCTAAGATAAAAACTGAAAAGAAGCTTTCTGAGAAACTGCCTTGTGTTCTGTTAATTCATCTCACAGGGTTACAGCTTTCTCCACAAGAAGCCTTTCGCTAAGACTGTTCTTGTGGAATTTCAAAGTGATATTTGTAAAGCCATAGAAGGATATGATGAAAAAGGAAATATCTTCCGTTAAAAACTGGAAAGAAGCTTTCTGAGAAACTGCTTTGTGTTCTGTTAATTCATCTCACAGAGATACAGCTTTCTCCTCAAGAAGTTTTCGCTAAGACTGTGCTTCTGGAATTTGGAAAGTGATATTTGGAAGCCCATAGAGGGCTACGGTGAAAAAGGAAATAACTTCCGTTAAAAAACAGGAAAGAAGCTTTCTGAGAAACTGCTTTGTGTTCTGCTAATTCATCTCAAGAGTTACAGCTTTCCCCTCAAGCAGTCTTTCGCTAAGACTGTTCTTGGGGAATTTGCAAAGTGATATTTGGAAGCCCATAGAGGGCTATGGTGAAAAAAGAAGTATCTTCCGTTAAAAAGTGGAAAGAAGCTTTCTGAGAATCTGCTTTGTGTTCTGTTAATTCATCTCACAGTGTTACAAATCTCTCCTCAAGTAACCTTTAGCTAAGGCTGATCTTGTGGAATTTGGAAAGTGATATTTGGAAGCCCATAGGGGGCTATGGTGAAAAAGGAAGTATCTTCCGTTAAAATCTGGAAGAAGATTTCTGAGAAACTACTTTGTGTTCTGTTAATTCATCTCAGAGACTTACATCTTTCCCCTCATGAAGCCTTTCCCTAAGACTCTTCTTGTGGAATTTGCAAAGTGATATTTCGAAGCCCACAGAGGGCTATGGTGAAAAAGGAGATATCCTAAGATAAAAACTGAAGAGAAACTTTCTGAGAAACTGCTCTGTATTCTCTTAATTCATCTCACAGAGTTACTGCGTTCCCCTCAAGAAGCCTTTCGCTAAGACTGTTCTTGTGGAATTTGAAAAGTGATATTTGGAAGCCCATAGAGGGTTATGGTGAAAAAGGAAAATCTTCCCTTAAAAACTGGAAAGAAGCTTCCTGAGAAACTGCTTTGTGTTCGGTTAATTCAACTCACAGTTACTGCTTTCTCCTCAAAAAGCCTTTCGCTAACACTGTTCTTATGCAATTTGCAAAGTGATATTTGGAAGCCCTTAGAGGGTTACGGTGAAAAAGGACATATCTACCGTTAAAAACTGTAAAGAAGCTTTCTGAGAAACTGCTCTGTGTTCTGTTAATTCATCTCACAGTGTTACAGCATTCCCTTCAGGAAGCCTTTCGCTAAGTCTGTTCTTGTGGAATATTCAAGGTGATATCTGGAAGCCCATAGAGTGCTATGGTGAAAAAGGAAATATCTTCCGTTAAAAACTGGAAAGAAGCTTTCTGAGAAACTGCTCTGTGTTCTGTTAATTCATCTCACAGAGTTACAGCTTTCCCCTCAAGAAGACTTTCGCTAAGACTGTTCTTGTGAAATTTGCACATTGATATCTGGAAGTCCATACAGGGCTACGGTGTAAAAGGAAATATCTTCCGATAAAAACTGGAAGGAAGCTTTATGAGAAACTGCTTTGTGTCCTGTTAATTCATCTCACAGAGTTACAGCCTTCCCTTCAAGATGCCTTTCGCTAAGACTCTTCTTGTGGAATTGGCAAAGTGTTATTTGGAAGCCCGTAGAGGTCTACGGTGAAAAAGGAAATATCTTCCTTTAAAAACTGGAAAGAAGCTTTCTGAGAAACTGCTTTGTGTTCTGTTAATTCATCTCACAGAGTCACTGCTTTCACCTCAAGAATCCTTTCGCTGAGACTCTTCATGTGGAAATTTCATAGTGATATTTTCAAGCCCATAGAGGGCTAAGGTGAAAAAGGAAATATCCTAAGATAAAAACTGAAAAGAAGCTTTCTGAGAAACTGCTCTGTGTTCTGTTAATTCATCTCACAGTGTTACAGCTTTGCCCTCAAGAAGCCTTTCGCGAAGACACTTCTTGTGGAATTTGCAAAGTGATATTTGGAAGCCCATAGAGGGCTATGATGAAAAAGGAAATATCTTTTGTTAAAAACTGAAAGAGGCTTTCTGAGAAACTGCTCTGTGTTCTATTAATTCATCTCACAGAGTTACTGCTTTCCCAGAAAGAAGCCATTCTCTAAGATTCTTCTTGTGGATTTTTCAAAGTGATATTGGAAGCCCATAGGGGGCTATGGTGAAAAAGGGAATATCTTCCGTTAAAAACTGGAAAGAATCTTTCTGAGAAACTACTTCGTGTTCTGTTAATTCATCTCACAGAGTTACAGCTTTCCCCTCAAGAAGCCTTTCGCTAAGACTGTTCTTCTGGAATTTTGAAAGTGATATTTGGAATCCCATAGAGGGCTATGGTGAAAAAGGAAAGATCTTCCGTTAAAAACTGGAAAGAACCTTTCTGAGAAATTGCTTTGTGTTCTTTTAATTCATCTCACAGAGTTACTGCGTTCCTCTCAAGAAGCCTTTCGCTAAGACTGTTCTTGTGGAATTTGCAAAGTGATATTTGGAAGCCCATATAGGGTTATGGTGAAAAAGGAAATATCTTCCGTTAAAAACTGGAAAGAAGCATTCTGAGAAACTGCTTTGTGTTCTCTTAGTTCATCTCACAGAGTTACAGCTTGCCCCTCTAGAAGCCTTTCGCTAAGACTGTTCTTGTGGAATTTGCAAAGTGACATTTGGAAGCCCATAGTGGGCTATGGTGAAAAAGGAAATATCCTAAGATAAAAACTGAAAAGAAGCTTTCTGAGAAACTGCCTTGTGTTCTGTTAATTCATCTCACAGGGTTACAGCTTTCTCCACAAGAAGCCTTTCGCTAAGACTGTTCTTGTGGAATTTCAAAGTGATATTTGTAAAGCCATAGAAGGATATGATGAAAAAGGAAATATCTTCTGTTAAAAACTGGAAAGAAGCTTTCTGAGAAACTGCTTTGTGTTCTGTTAATTCATCTCACAGAGATACAGCTTTCTCCTCAAGAAGTTTTCGCTAAGACTGTGCTTCTGGAATTTGGAAAGTGATATTTGGAAGCCCATAGAGGGCTACGGTGAAAAAGGAAATAACTTCCGTTAAAAAACAGGAAAGAAGCTTTCTGAGAAACTGCTTTGTGTTCTGCTAATTCATCTCAAGAGTTACAGCTTTCCCCTCAAGCAGTCTTTCGCTAAGACTGTTCTTGGGGAATTTGCAAAGTGATATTTGGAAGCCCATAGAGGGCTATGGTGAAAAAGGAAATATCCTAAGATAAAAACTGGGAAGAATCTTTCTGAGAAATTGCTTTGTGTTCTGTTAATTCATCTCACAGAGTTACTGCATTCCCCTCAAGAAGCCTTTCGCTAAGACTGTTCTTGTGGAACTTGAAAAGTGATATTTGGAAGCCCATAGAGGGTTATGGTGAAAAAGGAAAATCTTCCCTTAAAAACTGGAAAGAAGCTTCCTGAGAAACTGCTTTGTGTTCGGTTAATTCAACTCACAGTTACTGCTTTCTCCTCAAAAAGCCTTTCACTAACACTGTTCTTATGCAATTTGCAAAGTGATATTTGGAAGCCCTTAGAGGGTTAAGGTGAAAAAGGACATATCTACCGTTAAAAACTGTAAAGAAGCTTTCTGAGAAACTGCTCTGTGTTCTGTTAATTCATCTCACAGTGTTACAGCATTCCCTTCAGGAAGCCTTTCGCTAAGTCTGTTCTTGTGGAATATTCAAGGTGATATCTGGAAGCCCATAGAGTGCTATGGTGAAAAAGGAAATATCTTCCGTTAAAAACTGGAAAGAAGCTTTCTGAGAAACTGCTCTGTGTTCTGTTAATTCATCTCACAGAGTTACAGCTTTCCCCTCAAGAAGCCTTTCGCTAAGACTGTTCTTGTGAAATTTGCACATTGATATCTGGAAGTCCATACAGGGCTACGGTGTAAAAGGAAATATCTTCCGATAAAAACTGGAAGGAAGCTTTATGAGAAACTGCTTTGTGTCCTGTTAATTCATCTCACAGAGTTACAGCCTTCCCTTCAAGATGCCTTTCGCTAAGACTCTTCTTGTGGAATTGGCAAAGTGTTATTTGGAAGCCCGTAGAGGTCTACGGTGAAAAAGGAAATATCTTCCTTTAAAAACTGGAAAGAAGCTTTCTGAGAAACTGCTTTGTGTTCTGTTAATTCATCTCACAGAGTCACTGCTTTCACCTCAAGAATCCTTTCGCTGAGACTCTTCATGTGGAAATTTCATAGTGATATTTTCAAGCCCATAGAGGGCTAAGGTGAAAAAGGAAATATCCTAAGATAAAAACTGAAAAGAAGCATTCTGAGAAACTACTTTGTGTTCTGTTAATTCATCTCACAGTGTTACAGCTTTGCCCTCAAGAAGCCTTTCGCGAAGACACTTCTTGTGGAATTTGCAAAGTGATATTTGGAAGCCCATAGAGGGCTATGGTGAAAAAGGAAATATCTTTTGTTAAAAACTGAAAGAGGCTTTCTGAGAAACTGCTCTGTGTTCTATTAATTCATCTCACAGAGTTACTGCTTTCCCAGAAAGAAGCCATTCTCTAAGATACTTCTTGTGGATTTTTCAAAGTGATATTGGAAGCCCATAGAGGGCTATGGTGAAAAAGGGAATATCTTCCGTTAAAAACTGGAAAGAATCTTTCTGAGAAACTACTTTGTGTTCTGTTAATTCATCTCACAGAGTTACAGCTTTCCCCTCAAGAAGCCTTTCGCTAAGACTGTTCTTCTGGAATTTTGAAAGTGATATTTGGAATCCCATAGAGGGCTATGGTGAAAAAGGAAAGATCTTCCGTTAAAAACTGGAAAGAACCTTTCTGAGAAATTGCTTTGTGTTCTTTTAATTCATCTCACAGAGTTACTGCGTTCCTCTCAAGAAGCCTTTCGCTAAGACTGTTCTTGTGGAATTTGCAAAGTGATATTTGGAAGCCCATATAGGGTTATGGTGAAAAAGGAAATATCTTCCGTTAAAAACTGGAAAGAAGCATTCTGAGAAACTGCTTTGTGTTCTCTTAGTTCATCTCACAGAGTTACAGCTTGCCCCTCTAGAAGCCTTTCGCTAAGACTGTTCTTGTGGAATTTGCAAAGTGACATTTGGAAGCCCATAGTGGGCTATGGTGAAAAAGGAAATATCCTAAGATAAAAACTGAAAAGAAGCTTTCTGAGAAACTGCCTTGTGTTCTGTTAATTCATCTCACAGGGTTACAGCTTTCTCCACAAGAAGCCTTTCGCTAAGACTGTTCTTGTGGAATTTCAAAGTGATATTTGTAAAGCCATAGAAGGATATGATGAAAAAGGAAATATCTTCCGTTAAAAACTGGAAAGAAGCTTTCTGAGAAACTGCTTTGTGTTCTGTTAATTCATCTCACAGAGATACAGCTTTCTCCTCAAGAAGTTTTCGCTAAGACTGTGCTTCTGGAATTTGGAAAGTGATATTTGGAAGCCCATAGAGGGCTACGGTGAAAAAGGAAATAACTTCCGTTAAAAAACAGGAAAGAAGCTTTCTGAGAAACTGCTTTGTGTTCTGCTAATTCATCTCAAGAGTTACAGCTTTCCCCTCAAGCAGTCTTTCGCTAAGACTGTTCTTGGGGAATTTGCAAAGTGATATTTGGAAGCCCATAGAGGGCTATGGTGAAAAAGGAAATATCCTAAGATAAAAACTGGGAAGAATCTTTCTGAGAAATTGCTTTGTGTTCTGTTAATTCATCTCACAGAGTTACTGCATTCCCCTCAAGAAGCCTTTCGCTAAGACTGTTCTTGTGGAACTTGAAAAGTGATATTTGGAAGCCCATAGAGGGTTATGGTGAAAAAGGAAAATCTTCCCTTAAAAACTGGAAAGAAGCTTCCTGAGAAACTGCTTTGTGTTCGGTTAATTCAACTCACAGTTACTGCTTTCTCCTCAAAAAGCCTTTCGCTAACACTGTTCTTATGCAATTTGCAAAGTTATATTTGGAAGCCCTTAGAGGGTTAAGGTGAAAAAGGACATATCTACCGTTAAAAACTGTAAAGAAGCTTTCTGAGAAACTGCTCTGTGTTCTGTTAATTCATCTCACAGTGTTACAGCATTCCCTTCAGGAAGCCTTTCGCTAAGTCTGTTCTTGTGGAATATTCAAGGTGATATCTGGAAGCCCATAGAGTGCTATGGTGAAAAAGGAAATATCTTCCGTTAAAAACTGGAAAGAAGCTTTCTGAGAAACTGCTCTGTGTTCTGTTAATTCATCTCACAGAGTTACAGCTTTCCCCTCAAGAAGCCTTTCGCTAAGACTGTTCTTGTGAAATTTGCACATTGATATCTGGAAGTCCATACAGGGCTACGGTGTAAAAGGAAATATCTTCCGATAAAAACTGGAAGGAAGCTTTATGAGAAACTGCTTTGTGTCCTGTTAATTCATCTCACAGAGTTACAGCCTTCCCTTCAAGATGCCTTTCGCTAAGACTCTTCTTGTGGAATTGGCAAAGTGTTATTTGGAAGCCCGTAGAGGTCTACGGTGAAAAAGGAAATATCTTCCTTTAAAAACTGGAAAGAAGCTTTCTGAGAAACTGCTTTGTGTTCTGTTAATTCATCTCACAGAGTCACTGCTTTCACCTCAAGAATCCTTTCGCTGAGACTCTTCATGTGGAAATTTCATAGTGATATTTTCAAGCCCATAGAGGGCTAATGTGAAAAAGGAAATATCCTAAGATAAAAACTGAAAAGAAGCATTCTGAGAAACTACTTTGTGTTCTGTTAATTCATCTCACAGTGTTACAGCTTTGCCCTCAAGAAGCCTTTCGCGAAGACACTTCTTGTGGAATTTGCAAAGTGATATTTGGAAGCCCATAGAGGGCTATGGTGAAAAAGGAAATATCTTTTGTTAAAAACTGAAAGAGGCTTTCTGAGAAACTGCTCTGTGTTCTATTAATTCATCTCACAGAGTTACTGCTTTCCCAGAAAGAAGCCATTCTCTAAGATACTTCTTGTGGATTTTTCAAAGTGATATTGGAAGCCCATAGAGGGCTATGGTGAAAAAGGGAATATCTTCCGTTAAAAACTGGAAAGAATCTTTCTGAGAAACTACTTTGTGTTCTGTTAATTCATCTCACAGAGTTACAGCTTTCCCCTCAAGAAGCCTTTCGCTAAGACTGTTCTTCTGGAATTTTGAAAGTGATATTTGGAATCCCATAGAGGGCTATGGTGAAAAAGGAAAGATCTTCCGTTAAAAACTGGAAAGAACCTTTCTGAGAAATTGCTTTGTGTTCTTTTAATTCATCTCACAGAGTTACTGCGTTCCTCTCAAGAAGCCTTTCGCTAAGACTGTTCTTGTGGAATTTGCAAAGTGATATTTGGAAGCCCATATAGGGTTATGGTGAAAAAGGAAATATCTTCCGTTAAAAACTGGAAAGAAGCATTCTGAGAAACTGCTTTGTGTTCTCTTAGTTCATCTCACAGAGTTACAGCTTGCCCCTCTAGAAGCCTTTCGCTAAGACTGTTCTTGTGGAATTTGCAAAGTGACATTTGGAAGCCCATAGTGGGCTATGGTGAAAAAGGAAATATCCTAAGATAAAAACTGAAAAGAAGCTTTCTGAGAAACTGCCTTGTGTTCTGTTAATTCATCTCACAGGGTTACAGCTTTCTCCACAAGAAGCCTTTTGCTAAGACTGTTCTTGTGGAATTTCAAAGTGATATTTGTAAAGCCATAGAAGGATATGATGAAAAAGGAAATATCTTCTGTTAAAAACTGGAAAGAAGCTTTCTGAGAAACTGCTTTGTGTTCTGTTAATTCATCTCACAGAGATACAGCTTTCTCCTCAAGAAGTTTTCGCTAAGACTGTGCTTCTGGAATTTGGAAAGTGATATTTGGAAGCCCATAGAGGGCTACGGTGAAAAAGGAAATAACTTCCGTTAAAAAACAGGAAAGAAGCTTTCTGAGAAACTGCTTTGTGTTCTGCTAATTCATCTCAAGAGTTACAGCTTTCCCCTCAAGCAGTCTTTCGCTAAGACTGTTCTTGGGGAATTTGCAAAGTGATATTTGGAAGCCCATAGAGGGCTATGGTGAAAAAAGAAGTATCTTCCGTTAAAAAGTGGAAAGAATCTTTCTGAGAATCTGCTTTGTGTTCTGTTAATTCATCTCACAGTGTTACAAATCTCTCCTCAAGTAACCTTTAGCTAAGGCTGATCTTGTGGAATTTGGAAAGTGATATTTGGAAGCCCATAGGGGGCTATGGTGAAAAAGGAAGTATCTTCCGTTAAAATCTGGAAGAAGATTTCTGAGAAACTACTTTGTGTTCTGTTAATTCATCTCAGAGACTTACATCTTTCCCCTCATGAAGCCTTTCCCTAAGACTCTTCTTGTGGAATTTGCAAAGTGATATTTCGAAGCCCACAGAGGGCTATGGTGAAAAAGGAGATATCCTAAGATAAAAACTGAAGAGAAACTTTCTGAGAAACTGCTCTGTATTCTCTTAATTCATCTCACAGAGTTACTGCGTTCCCCTCAAGAAGCCTTTCGCTAAGACTGTTCTTGTGGAATTTGAAAAGTGATATTTGGAAGCCCATAGAGGGTTATGGTGAAAAAGGAAAATCTTCCCTTAAAAACTGGAAAGAAGCTTCCTGAGAAACTGCTTTGTGTTCGGTTAATTCAACTCACAGTTACTGCTTTCTCCTCAAAAAGCCTTTCGCTAACACTGTTCTTATGCAATTTGCAAAGTGATATTTGGAAGCCCTTAGAGGGTTACGGTGAAAAAGGACATATCTACCGTTAAAAACTGTAAAGAAGCTTTCTGAGAAACTGCTCTGTGTTCTGTTAATTCATCTCACAGTGTTACAGCATTCCCTTCAGGAAGCCTTTCGCTAAGTCTGTTCTTGTGGAATATTCAAGGTGATATCTGGAAGCCCATAGAGTGCTATGGTGAAAAAGGAAATATCTTCCGTTAAAAACTGGAAAGAAGCTTTCTGAGAAACTGCTCTGTGTTCTGTTAATTCATCTCACAGAGTTACAGCTTTCCCCTCAAGAAGACTTTCGCTAAGACTGTTCTTGTGAAATTTGCACATTGATATCTGGAAGTCCATACAGGGCTACGGTGTAAAAGGAAATATCTTCCGATAAAAACTGGAAGGAAGCTTTATGAGAAACTGCTTTGTGTCCTGTTAATTCATCTCACAGAGTTACAGCCTTCCCTTCAAGATGCCTTTCGCTAAGACTCTTCTTGTGGAATTGGCAAAGTGTTATTTGGAAGCCCGTAGAGGTCTACGGTGAAAAAGGAAATATCTTCCTTTAAAAACTGGAAAGAAGCTTTCTTAGAAACTGCTTTGTGTTCTGTTAATTCATCTCACAGAGTCACTGCTTTCACCTCAAGAATCCTTTCGCTGAGACTCTTCATGTGGAAATTTCATAGTGATATTTTCAAGCCCATAGAGGGCTAAGGTGAAAAAGGAAATATCCTAAGATAAAAACTGAAAAGAAGCTTTCTGAGAAACTGCTCTGTGTTCTGTTAATTCATCTCACAGTGTTACAGCTTTGCCCTCAAGAAGCCTTTCGCGAAGACACTTCTTGTGGAATTTGCAAAGTGATATTTGGAAGCCCATAGAGGGCTATGATGAAAAAGGAAATATCTTTTGTTAAAAACTGAAAGAGGCTTTCTGAGAAACTGCTCTGTGTTCTATTAATTCATCTCACAGAGTTACTGCTTTCCCAGAAAGAAGCCATTCTCTAAGATTCTTCTTGTGGATTTTTCAAAGTGATATTGGAAGCCCATAGAGGGCTATGTTGAAAAAGGGAATATCTTCCGTTAAAAACTGGAAAGAATCTTTCTGAGAAACTACTTCGTGTTCTGTTAATTCATCTCACAGAGTTACAGCTTTCCCCTCAAGAAGCCTTTCGCTAAGACTGTTCTTCTGGAATTTTGAAAGTGATATTTGGAATCCCATAGAGGGCTATGGTGAAAAAGGAAAGATCTTCCGTTAAAAACTGGAAAGAACCTTTCTGAGAAATTGCTTTGTGTTCTTTTAATTCATCTCACAGAGTTACTGCGTTCCTCTCAAGAAGCCTTTCGCTAAGACTGTTCTTGTGGAATTTGCAAAGTGATATTTGGAAGCCCATATAGGGTTATGGTGAAAAAGGAAATATCTTCCGTTAAAAACTGGAAAGAAGCATTCTGAGAAACTGCTTTGTGTTCTCTTAGTTCATCCCACAGAGTTACAGCTTGCCCCTCTAGAAGCCTTTCGCTAAGACTGTTCTTGTGGAATTTGCAAAGTGACATTTGGAAGCCCATAGTGGGCTATGGTGAAAAAGGAAATATCCTAAGATAAAAACTGAAAAGAAGCTTTCTGAGAAACTGCCTTGTGTTCTGTTAATTCATCTCACAGGGTTACAGCTTTCTCCACAAGAAGCCTTTCGCTAAGACTGTTCTTGTGGAATTTCAAAGTGATATTTGTAAAGCCATAGAAGGATATGATGAAAAAGGAAATATCTTCTGTTAAAAACTGGAAAGAAGCTTTCTGAGAAACTGCTTTGTGTTCTGTTAATTCATCTCACAGAGATACAGCTTTCTCCTCAAGAAGTTTTCGCTAAGACTGTGCTTCTGGAATTTGGAAAGTGATATTTGGAAGCCCATAGAGGGCTACGGTGAAAAAGGAAATAACTTCCGTTAAAAAACAGGAAAGAAGCTTACTGAGAAACTGCTTTGTGTTCTGCTAATTCATCTCAAGAGTTACAGCTTTCCCCTCAAGCAGTCTTTCGCTAAGACTGTTCTTGGGGAATTTGCAAAGTGATATTTCGAAGCCCATAGAGGGCTATGGTGAAAAAGGAAATATCCTAAGATAAAAACTGGGAAGAATCTTTCTGAGAAATTGCTTTGTGTTCTGTTAATTCATCTCACAGAGTTACTGCATTCCCCTCAAGAAGCCTTTCGCTAAGACTGTTCTTGTGGAACTTGAAAAGTGATATTTGGAAGCCCATAGAGGGTTATGGTGAAAAAGGAAAATCTTCCCTTAAAAACTGGAAAGAAGCTTCCTGAGAAACTGCTTTGTGTTCGGTTAATTCAACTCACAGTTACTGCTTTCTCCTCAAAAAGCCTTTCGCTAACACTGTTCTTATGCAATTTGCAAAGTGATATTTGGAAGCCCTTAGAGGGTTAAGGTGAAAAAGGAAATATCTACCGTTAAAAACTGTAAAGAAGCTTTCTGAGAAACTGCTCTGTGTTCTGTTAATTCATCTCACAGTGTTACAGCATTCCCTTCAGGAAGCCTTTCGCTAAGTCTGTTCTTGTGGAATATTCAAGGTGATATCTGGAAGCCCATAGAGTGCTATGGTGAAAAAGGAAATATCTTCCGTTAAAAACTGGAAAGAAGCTTTCTGAGAAACTGCTCTGTGTTCTGTTAATTCATCTCACAGAGTTACAGCTTTCCCCTCAAGAAGCCTTTCGCTAAGACTGTTCTTGTGAAATTTGCACATTGATATCTGGAAGTCCATACAGGGCTACGGTGTAAAAGGAAATATCTTCCGATAAAAACTGGAAGGAAGCTTTATGAGAAACTGCTTTGTGTCCTGTTAATTCATCTCACAGAGTTACAGCCTTCCCTTCAAGATGCCTTTCGCTAAGACTCTTCTTGTGGAATTGGCAAAGTGTTATTTGGAAGCCCGTAGAGGTCTACGGTGAAAAAGGAAATATCTTCCTTTAAAAACTGGAAAGAAGCTTTCTGAGAAACTGCTTTGTGTTCTGTTAATTCATCTCACAGAGTCACTGCTTTCACCTCAAGAATCCTTTCGCTGAGACTCTTCATGTGGAAATTTCATAGTGATATTTTCAAGCCCATAGAGGGCTAAGGTGAAAAAGGAAATATCCTAAGATAAAAACTGAAAAGAAGCATTCTGAGAAACTATTTTGTGTTCTGTTAATTCATCTCACAGTGTTACAGCTTTGCCCTCAAGAAGCCTTTCGCGAAGACACTTCTTGTGGAATTTGCAAAGTGATATTTGGAAGCCCATAGAGGGCTATGGTGAAAAAGGAAATATCTTTTGTTAAAAACTGAAAGAGGCTTTCTGAGAAACTGCTCTGTGTTCTATTAATTCATCTCACAGAGTTACTGCTTTCCCAGAAAGAAGCCATTCTCTAAGATTCTTCTTGTGGATTTTTCAAAGTGATATTGGAAGCCCATAGAGGGCTATGGTGAAAAAGGGAATATCTTCCGTTAAAAACTGGAAAGAATCTTTCTGAGAAACTACTTCGTGTTCTGTTAATTCATCTCACAGAGTTACAGCTTTCCCCTCAAGAAGCCTTTCGCTAAGACTGTTCTTCTGGAATTTTGAAAGTGATATTTGGAATCCCATAGAGGGCTATGGTGAAAAAGGAAAGATCTTCCGTTAAAAACTGGAAAGAACCTTTCTGAGAAATTGCTTTGTGTTCTTTTAATTCATCTCACAGAGTTACTGCGTTCCTCTCAAGAAGCCTTTCGCTAAGACTGTTCTTGTGGAATTTGCAAAGTGATATTTGGAAGCCCATATAGGGTTATGGTGAAAAAGGAAATATCTTCCGTTAAAAACTGGAAAGAAGCATTCTGAGAAACTGCTTTGTGTTCTCTTAGTTCATCTCACAGAGTTACAGCTTGCCCCTCTAGAAGCCTTTCGCTAAGACTGTTCTTGTGGAATTTGCAAAGTGACATTTGGAAGCCCATAGTGGGCTATGGTGAAAAAGGAAATATCCTAAGATAAAAACTGAAAAGAAGCTTTCTGAGAAACTGCCTTGTGTTCTGTTAATTCATCTCACAGGGTTACAGCTTTCTCCACAAGAAGCCTTTCGCTAAGACTGTTCTTGTGGAATTTCAAAGTGATATTTGTAAAGCCATAGAAGGATATGATGAAAAAGGAAATATCTTCTGTTAAAAACTGGAAAGAAGCTTTCTGAGAAACTGCTTTGTGTTCTGTCAATTCATCTCACAGAGATACAGCTTTCTCCTCAAGAAGTTTTCGCTAAGACTGTGCTTCTGGAATTTGGAAAGTGATATTTGGAAGCCCATAGAGGGCTACGGTGAAAAAGGAAATAACTTCCGTTAAAAAACAGGAAAGAAGCTTTCTGAGAAACTGCTTTGTGTTCTGCTAATTCATCTCAAGAGTTACAGCTTTCCCCTCAAGCAGTCTTTCGCTAAGACTGTTCTTGGGGAATTTGCAAAGTGATATTTGGAAGCCCATTGAGGGCTATGGTGAAAAAGGAAATATCCTAAGATAAAAACTGGGAAGAATCTTTCTGAGAAATTGCTTTGTGTTCTGTTAATTCATCTCACAGAGTTACTGCATTCCCCTCAAGAAGCCTTTCGCTAAGACTGTTCTTGTGGAACTTGAAAAGTGATATTTGGAAGCCCATAGAGGGTTATGGTGAAAAAGGAAAATCTTCCCTTAAAAACTGGAAAGAAGCTTCCTGAGAAACTGCTTTGTGTTCGGTTAATTCAACTCACAGTTACTGCTTTCTCCTCAAAAAGCCTTTCGCTAACACTGTTCTTATGCAATTTGCAAAGTTATATTTGGAAGCCCTTAGAGGGTTAAGGTGAAAAAGGACATATCTACCGTTAAAAACTGTAAAGAAGCTTTCTGAGAAACTGCTCTGTGTTCTGTTAATTCATCTCACAGTGTTACAGCATTCCCTTCAGGAAGCCTTTCGCTAAGTCTGTTCTTGTGGAATATTCAAGGTGATATCTGGAAGCCCATAGAGTGCTATGGTGAAAAAGGAAATATCTTCCGTTAAAAACTGGAAAGAAGCTTTCTGAGAAACTGCTCTGTGTTCTGTTAATTCATCTCACAGAGTTACAGCTTTCCCCTCAAGAAGCCTTTCGCTAAGACTGTTCTTGTGAAATTTGCACATTGATATCTGGAAGTCCATACAGGGCTACGGTGTAAAAGGAAATATCTTCCGATAAAAACTGGAAGGAAGCTTTATGAGAAACTGCTTTGTGTCCTGTTAATTCATCTCACAGAGTTACAGCCTTCCCTTCAAGATGCCTTTTGCTAAGACTCTTCTTGTGGAATTGGCAAAGTGTTATTTGGAAGCCCGTAGAGGTCTACGGTGAAAAAGGAAATATCTTCCTTTAAAAACTGGAAAGAAGCTTTCTGAGAAACTGCTTTGTGTTCTGTTAATTCATCTCACAGAGTCACTGCTTTCACCTCAAGAATCCTTTCGCTGAGACTCTTCATGTGGAAATTTCATAGTGATATTTTCAAGCCCATAGAGGGCTAAGGTGAAAAAGGAAATATCCTAAGATAAAAACTGAAAAGAAGCATTCTGAGAAACTACTTTGTGTTCTGTTAATTCATCTCACAGTGTTACAGCTTTGCCCTCAAGAAGCCTTTCGCGAAGACACTTCTTGTGGAATTTGCAAAGTGATATTTGGAAGCCCATAGAGGGCTATGGTGAAAAAGGAAATATCTTTTGTTAAAAACTGAAAGAGGCTTTCTGAGAAACTGCTCTGTGTTCTATTAATTCATCTCACAGAGTTACTGCTTTCCCAGAAAGAAGCCATTCTCTAAGATTCTTCTTGTGGATTTTTCAAAGTGATATTGGAAGCCCATAGAGGGCTATGGTGAAAAAGGGAATATCTTCCGTTAAAAACTGGAAAGAATCTTTCTGAGAAACTACTTTGTGTTCTGTTAATTCATCTCACAGAGTTACAGCTTTCCCCTCAAGAAGCCTTTCGCTAAGACTGTTCTTCTGGAATTTTGAAAGTGATATTTGGAATCCCATAGAGGGCTATGGTGAAAAAGGAAAGATCTTCCGTTAAAAACTGGAAAGAACCTTTCTGAGAAATTGCTTTGTGTTCTTTTAATTCATCTCACAGAGTTACTGCGTTCCTCTCAAGAAGCCTTTCGCTAAGACTGTTCTTGTGGAATTTGCAAAGTGATATTTGGAAGCCCATATAGGGTTATGGTGAAAAAGGAAATATCTTCCGTTAAAAACTGGAAAGAAGCATTCTGAGAAACTGCTTTGTGTTCTCTTAGTTCATCTCACAGAGTTACAGCTTGCCCCTCTAGAAGCCTTTCGCTAAGACTGTTCTTGTGGAATTTGCAAAGTGAAATTTGGAAGCCCATAGTGGGCTATGGTGAAAAAGGAAATATCCTAAGATAAAAACTGAAAAGAAGCTTTCTGAGAAACTGCCTTGTGTTCTGTTAATTCATCTCACAGGGTTACAGCTTTCTCCACAAGAAGCCTTTCGCTAAGACTGTTCTTGTGGAATTTCAAAGTGATATTTGTAAAGCCATAGAAGGATATGATGAAAAAGGAAATATCTTCTGTTAAAAACTGGAAAGAAGCTTTCTGAGAAACTGCTTTGTGTTCTGTTAATTCATCTCACAGAGATACAGCTTTCTCCTCAAGAAGTTTTCGCTAAGACTGTGCTTCTGGAATTTGGAAAGTGATATTTGGAAGCCCATAGAGGGCTACGGTGAAAAAGGAAATAACTTCCGTTAAAAAACAGGAAAGAAGCTTTCTGAGAAACTGCTTTGTGTTCTGCTAATTCATCTCAAGAGTTACAGCTTTCCCCTCAAGCAGTCTTTCGCTAAGACTGTTCTTGGGGAATTTGCAAAGTGATATTTGGAAGCCCATAGAGGGCTATGGTGAAAAAAGAAGTATCTTCCGTTAAAAAGTGGAAAGAAGCTTTCTGAGAATCTGCTTTGTGTTCTGTTAATTCATCTCACAGTGTTACAAATCTCTCCTCAAGTAACCTTTAGCTAAGGCTGATCTTGTGGAATTTGGAAAGTGATATTTGGAAGCCCATAGGGGGCTATGGTGAAAAAGGAAGTATCTTCCGTTAAAATCTGGAAGAAGATTTCTGAGAAACTACTTTGTGTTCTGTTAATTCATCTCAGAGACTTACATCTTTCCCCTCATGAAGCCTTTCCCTAAGACTCTTCTTGTGGAATTTGCAAAGTGATATTTCGAAGCCCACAGAGGGCTATGGTGAAAAAGGAGATATCCTAAGATAAAAACTGAAGAGAAACTTTCTGAGAAACTGCTCTGTATTCTCTTAATTCATCTCACAGAGTTACTGCGTTCCCCTCAAGAAGCCTTTCGCTAAGACTGTTCTTGTGGAATTTGAAAAGTGATATTTGGAAGCCCATAGAGGGTTATGGTGAAAAAGGAAAATCTTCCCTTAAAAACTGGATAGAAGCTTCCTGAGAAACTGCTTTGTGTTCGGTTAATTCAACTCACAGTTACTGCTTTCTCCTCAAAAAGCCTTTCGCTAACACTGTTCTTATGCAATTTGCAAATTGATATTTGGAAGCCCTTAGAGGGTTACGGTGAAAAAGGACATATCTACCGTTAAAAACTGTAAAGAAGCTTTCTGAGAAACTGCTCTGTGTTCTGTTAATTCATCTCACAGTGTTACAGCATTCCCTTCAGGAAGCCTTTCGCTAAGTCTGTTCTTGTGGAATATTCAAGGTGATATCTGGAAGCCCATAGAGTGCTATGGTGAAAAAGGAAATATCTTCCGTTAAAAACTGGAAAGAAGCTTTCTGAGAAACTGCTCTGTGTTCTGTTAATTCATCTCACAGAGTTACAGCTTTCCCCTCAAGAAGCCTTTCGCTAAGACTGTTCTTGTGAAATTTGCACATTGATATCTGGAAGTCCATACAGGGCTACGGTGTAAAAGGAAATATCTTCCGATAAAAACTGGAAGGAAGCTTTATGAGAAACTGCTTTGTGTCCTGTTAATTCATCTCACAGAGTTACAGCCTTCCCTTCAAGATGCCTTTCGCTAAGACTCTTCTTGTGGAATTGGCAAAGTGTTATTTGGAAGCCCGTAGAGGTCTACGGTGAAAAAGGAAATATCTTCCTTTAAAAACTGGAAAGAAGCTTTCTGAGAAACTGCTTTGTGTTCTGTTAATTCATCTCACAGAGTCACTGCTTTCACCTCAAGAATCCTTTCGCTGAGACTCTTCATGTGGAAATTTCATAGTGATATTTTCAAGCCCATAGAGGGCTAAGGTGAAAAAGGAAATATCCTAAGATAAAAACTGAAAAGAAGCTTTCTGAGAAACTGCTCTGTGTTCTGTTAATTCATCTCACAGTGTTACAGCTTTGCCCTCAAGAAGCCTTTCGCGAAGACACTTCTTGTGGAATTTGCAAAGTGATATTTGGAAGCCCATAGAGGGCTATGATGAAAAAGGAAATATCTTTTGTTAAAAACTGAAAGAGGCTTTCTGAGAAACTGCTCTGTGTTCTATTAATTCATCTCACAGAGTTACTGCTTTCCCAGAAAGAAGCCATTCTCTAAGATTCTTCTTGTGGATTTTTCAAAGTGATATTGGAAGCCCATAGAGGGCTATGGTGAAAAAGGGAATATCTTCCGTTAAAAACTGGAAAGAATCTTTCTGAGAAACTACTTCGTGTTCTGTTAATTCATCTCACAGAGTTACAGCTTTCCCCTCAAGAAGCCTTTCGCTAAGACTGTTCTTCTGGAATTTTGAAAGTGATATTTGGAATCCCATAGAGGGCTATGGTGAAAAAGGAAAGATCTTCCGTTAAAAACTGGAAAGAACCTTTCTGAGAAATTGCTTTGTGTTCTTTTAATTCATCTCACAGAGTTACTGCGTTCCTCTCAAGAAGCCTTTCGCTAAGACTGTTCTTGTGGAATTTGAAAAGTGATATTTGGAAGCCCATATAGGGTTATGGTGAAAAAGGAAATATCTTCCGTTAAAAACTGGAAAGAAGCATTCTGAGAAACTGCTTTGTGTTCTCTTAGTTCATCTCACAGAGTTACAGCTTGCCCCTCTAGAAGCCTTTCGCTAAGACTGTTCTTGTGGAATTTGCAAAGTGACATTTGGAAGCCCATAGTGGGCTATGGTGAAAAAGGAAATATCCTAAGATAAAAACTGAAAAGAAGCTTTCTGAGAAACTGCCTTGTGTTCTGTTAATTCATCTCACAGGGTTACAGCTTTCTCCACAAGAAGCCTTTCGCTAAGACTGTTCTTGTGGAATTTCAAAGTGATATTTGTAAAGCCATAGAAGGATATGATGAAAAAGGAAATATCTTCTGTTAAAAACTGGAAAGAAGCTTTCTGAGAAACTGCTTTGTGTTCTGTTAATTCATCTCACAGAGATACAGCTTTCTCCTCAAGAAGTTTTCGCTAAGACTGTGCTTCTGGAATTTGGAAAGTGATATTTGGAAGCCCATAGAGGGCTACGGTGAAAAAGGAAATAACTTCCGTTAAAAAACAGGAAAGAAGCTTTCTGAGAAACTGCTTTGTGTTCTGCTAATTCATCTCAAGAGTTACAGCTTTCCCCTCAAGCAGTCTTTCGCTAAGACTGTTCTTGGGGAATTTGCAAAGTGATATTTGGAAGCCCATAGAGGGCTATGGTGAAAAAGGAAATATCCTAAGATAAAAACTGGGAAGAATCTTTCTGAGAAATTGCTTTGTGTTCTGTTAATTCATCTCACAGAGTTACTGCATTCCCCTCAAGAAGCCTTTCGCTAAGACTGTTCTTGTGGAACTTGAAAAGTGATATTTGGAAGCCCATAGAGGGTTATGGTGAAAAAGGAAAATCTTCCCTTAAAAACTGGAAAGAAGCTTCCTGAGAAACTGCTTTGTGTTCGGTTAATTCAACTCACAGTTACTGCTTTCTCCTCAAAAAGCCTTTCGCTAACACTGTTCTTATGCAATTTGCAAAGTGATATTTGGAAGCCCTTAGAGGGTTAAGGTGAAAAAGGAAATATCTACCGTTAAAAACTGTAAAGAAGCTTTCTGAGAAACTGCTCTGTGTTCTGTTAATTCATCTCACAGTGTTACAGCATTCCCTTCAGGAAGCCTTTCGCTAAGTCTGTTCTTGTGGAATATTCAAGGTGATATCTGGAAGCCCATAGAGTGCTATGGTGAAAAAGGAAATATCTTCCGTTAAAAACTGGAAAGAAGCTTTCTGAGAAACTGCTCTGTGTTCTGTTAATTCATCTCACAGAGTTACAGCTTTCCCCTCAAGAAGCCTTTCGCTAAGACTGTTCTTGTGAAATTTGCACATTGATATCTGGAAGTCCATACAGGGCTACGGTGTAAAAGGAAATATCTTCCGATAAAAACTGGAAGGAAGCTTTATGAGAAACTGCTTTGTGTCCTGTTAATTCATCTCACAGAGTTACAGCCTTCCCTTCAAGATGCCTTTCGCTAAGACTCTTCTTGTGGAATTGGCAAAGTGTTATTTGGAAGCCCGTAGAGGTCTACGGTGAAAAAGGAAATATCTTCCTTTAAAAACTGGAAAGAAGCTTTCTGAGAAACTGCTTTGTGTTCTGTTAATTCATCTCACAGAGTCACTGCTTTCACCTCAAGAATCCTTTCGCTGAGACTCTTCATGTGGAAATTTCATAGTGATATTTTCAAGCCCATAGAGGGCTAAGGTGAAAAAGGAAATATCCTAAGATAAAAACTGAAAAGAAGCATTCTGAGAAACTACTTTGTGTTCTGTTAATTCATCTCACAGTGTTACAGCTTTGCCCTCAAGAAGCCTTTCGCGAAGACACTTCTTGTGGAATTTGCAAAGTGATATTTGGAAGCCCATAGAGGGCTATGGTGAAAAAGGAAATATCTTTTGTTAAAAACTGAAAGAGGCTTTCTGAGAAACTGCTCTGTGTTCTATTAATTCATCTCACAGAGTTACTGCTTTCCCAGAAAGAAGCCATTCTCTAAGATACTTCTTGTGGATTTTTCAAAGTGATATTGGAAGCCCATAGAGGGCTATGGTGAAAAAGGGAATATCTTCCGTTAAAAACTGGAAAGAATCTTTCTGAGAAACTACTTTGTGTTCTGTTAATTCATCTCACAGAGTTACAGCTTTCCCCTCAAGAAGCCTTTCGCTAAGACTGTTCTTCTGGAATTTTGAAAGTGATATTTGGAATCCCATAGAGGGCTATGGTGAAAAAGGAAAGATCTTCCGTTAAAAACTGGAAAGAACCTTTCTGAGAAATTGCTTTGTGTTCTTTTAATTCATCTCACAGAGTTACTGCGTTCCTCTCAAGAAGCCTTTCGCTAAGACTGTTCTTGTGGAATTTGCAAAGTGATATTTGGAAGCCCAAAAAGGGTTATGGTGAAAAAGGAAATATCTTCCGTTAAAAACTGGAAAGAAGCATTCTGAGAAACTGCTTTGTGTTCTCTTAGTTCATCTCACAGAGTTACAGCTTGCCCCTCTAGAAGCCTTTCGCTAAGACTGTTCTTGTGGAATTTGCAAAGTGACATTTGGAAGCCCATAGTGGGCTATGGTGAAAAAGGAAATATCCTAAGATAAAAACTGAAAAGAAGCTTTCTGAGAAACTGCCTTGTGTTCTGTTAATTCATCTCACAGGGTTACAGCTTTCTCCACAAGAAGCCTTTCGCTAAGACTGTTCTTGTGGAATTTCAAAGTGATATTTGTAAAGCCATAGAAGGATATGATGAAAAAGGAAATATCTTCTGTTAAAAACTGGAAAGAAGCTTTCTGAGAAACTGCTTTGTGTTCTGTTAATTCATCTCACAGAGATACAGCTTTCTCCTCAAGAAGTTTTCGCTAAGACTGTGCTTCTGGAATTTGGAAAGTGATATTTGGAAGCCCATAGAGGGCTACGGTGAAAAAGGAAATAACTTCCGTTAAAAAACAGGAAAGAAGCTTTCTGAGAAACTGCTTTGTGTTCTGCTAATTCATCTCAAGAGTTACAGCTTTCCCCTCAAGCAGTCTTTCGCTAAGACTGTTCTTGGGGAATTTGCAAAGTGATATTTGGAAGCCCATAGAGGGCTATGGTGAAAAAAGAAGTATCTTCCGTTAAAAAGTGGAAAGAAGCTTTCTGAGAATCTGCTTTGTGTTCTGTTAATTCATCTCACATTGTTACAAATCTCTCCTCAAGTAACCTTTAGCTAAGGCTGATCTTGTGGAATTTGGAAAGTGATATTTGGAAGCCCATAGGGGGCTATGGTGAAAAAGGAAGTATCTTCCGTTAAAATCTGGAAGAAGATTTCTGAGAAACTACTTTGTGTTCTGTTAATTCATCTCAGAGACTTACATCTTTCCCCTCATGAAGCCTTTCCCTAAGACTCTTCTTGTGGAATTTGCAAAGTGATATTTCGAAGCCCACAGAGGGCTATGGTGAAAAAGGAGATATCCTAAGATAAAAACTGAAGAGAAACTTTCTGAGAAACTGCTCTGTATTCTCTTAATTCATCTCACAGAGTTACTGCGTTCCCCTCAAGAAGCCTTTCGCTAAGACTGTTCTTGTGGAATTTGAAAAGTGATATTTGGAAGCCCATAGAGGGTTATGGTGAAAAAGGAAAATCTTCCCTTAAAAACTGGAAAGAAGCTTCCTGAGAAACTGCTTTGTGTTCGGTTAATTCAACTCACAGTTACTGCTTTCTCCTCAAAAAGCCTTTCGCTAACACTGTTCTTATGCAATTTGCAAAGTGATATTTGGAAGCCCTTAGAGGGTTACGGTGAAAAAGGACATATCTACCGTTAAAAACTGTAAAGAAGCTTTCTGAGAAACTGCTCTGTGTTCTGTTAATTCATCTCACAGTGTTACAGCATTCCCTTCAGGAAGCCTTTCGCTAAGTCTGTTCTTGTGGAATATTCAAGGTGATATCTGGAAGCCCATAGAGTGCTATGGTGAAAAAGGAAATATCTTCCGTTAAAAACTGGAAAGAAGCTTTCTGAGAAACTGCTCTGTGTTCTGTTAATTCATCTCACAGAGTTACAGCTTTCCCCTCAAGAAGACTTTCGCTAAGACTGTTCTTGTGAAATTTGCACATTGATATCTGGAAGTCCATACAGGGCTACGGTGTAAAAGGAAATATCTTCCGATAAAAACTGGAAGGAAGCTTTATGAGAAACTGCTTTGTGTCCTGTTAATTCATCTCACAGAGTTACAGCCTTCCCTTCAAGATGCCTTTCGCTAAGACTCTTCTTGTGGAATTGGCAAAGTGTTATTTGGAAGCCCGTAGAGGTCTACGGTGAAAAAGGAAATATCTTCCTTTAAAAACTGGAAAGAAGCTTTCTGAGAAACTGCTTTGTGTTCTGTTAATTCATCTCACAGAGTCACTGCTTTCACCTCAAGAATCCTTTCGCTGAGACTCTTCATGTGGAAATTTCATAGTGATATTTTCAAGCCCATAGAGGGCTAAGGTGAAAAAGGAAATATCCTAAGATAAAAACTGAAAAGAAGCTTTCTGAGAAACTGCTCTGTGTTCTGTTAATTCATCTCACAGTGTTACAGCTTTGCCCTCAAGAAGCCTTTCGCGAAGACACTTCTTGTGGAATTTGCAAAGTGATATTTGGAAGCCCATAGAGGGCTATGATGAAAAAGGAAATATCTTTTGTTAAAAACTGAAAGAGGCTTTCTGAGAAACTGCTCTGTGTTCTATTAATTCATCTCACAGAGTTACTGCTTTCCCAGAAAGAAGCCATTCTCTAAGATTCTTCTTGTGGATTTTTCAAAGTGATATTGGAAGCCCATAGAGGGCTATGGTGAAAAAGGGAATATCTTCCGTTAAAAACTGGAAAGAATCTTTCTGAGAAACTACTTCGTGTTCTGTTAATTCATCTCACAGAGTTACAGCTTTCCCCTCAAGAAGCCTTTCGCTAAGACTGTTCTTCTGGAATTTTGAAAGTGATATTTGGAATCCCATAGAGGGCTATGGTGAAAAAGGAAAGATCTTCCGTTAAAAACTGGAAAGAACCTTTCTGAGAAATTGCTTTGTGTTCTTTTAATTCATCTCACAGAGTTACTGCGTTCCTCTCAAGAAGCCTTTCGCTAAGACTGTTCTTGTGGAATTTGCAAAGTGATATTTGGAAGCCCATATAGGATTATGGTGAAAAAGGAAATATCTTCCGTTAAAAACTGGAAAGAAGCATTCTGAGAAACTGCTTTGTGTTCTCTTAGTTCATCTCACAGAGTTACAGCTTGCCCCTCTAGAAGCCTTTCGCTAAGACTGTTCTTGTGGAATTTGCAAAGTGACATTTGGAAGCCCATAGTGGGCTATGGTGAAAAAGGAAATATCCTAAGATAAAAACTGAAAAGAAGCTTTCTGAGAAACTGCCTTGTGTTCTGTTAATTCATCTCACAGGGTTACAGCTTTCTCCACAAGAAGCCTTTCGCTAAGACTGTTCTTGTGGAATTTCAAAGTGATATTTGTAAAGCCATAGAAGGATATGATGAAAAAGGAAATATCTTCTGTTAAAAACTGGAAAGAAGCTTTCTGAGAAACTGCTTTGTGTTCTGTTAATTCATCTCACAGAGATACAGCTTTCTCCTCAAGAAGTTTTCGCTAAGACTGTGCTTCTGGAATTTGGAAAGTGATATTTGGAAGCCCATAGAGGGCTACGGTGAAAAAGGAAATAACTTCCGTTAAAAAACAGGAAAGAAGCTTTCTGAGAAACTGCTTTGTGTTCTGCTAATTCATCTCAAGAGTTACAGCTTTCCCCTCAAGCAGTCTTTCGCTAAGACTGTTCTTGGGGAATTTGCAAAGTGATATTTGGAAGCCCATAGAGGGCTATGGTGAAAAAGGAAATATCCTAAGATAAAAACTGGGAAGAATCTTTCTGAGAAATTGCTTTGTGTTCTGTTAATTCATCTCACAGAGTTACTGCATTCCCCTCAAGAAGCCTTTCGCTAAGACTGTTCTTGTGGAACTTGAAAAGTGATATTTGGAAGCCCATAGAGGGTTATGGTGAAAAAGGAAAATCTTCCCTTAAAAACTGGAAAGAAGCTTCCTGAGAAACTGCTTTGTGTTCGGTTAATTCAACTCACAGTACTGCTTTCTCCTCAAAAAGCCTTTCGCTAACACTGTTCTTATGCAATTTGCAAAGTGATATTTGGAAGCCCTTAGAGGGTTACAGTGAAAAAGGAAATATCTACCGTTAAAAACTGTAAAGAAGCTTTCTGAGAAACTGCTCTGTGTTCTGTTAATTCATCTCACAGTGTTACAGCATTCCCTTCAGGAAGCCTTTCGCTAAGTCTGTTCTTGTGGAATATTCAAGGTGATATCTGGAAGCCCATAGAATGCTATGGTGAAAAAGGAAATATCTTCCGTTAAAAACTGGAAAGAAGCTTTCTGAGAAACTGCTCTGTGTTCTGTTAATTCATCTCACAGAGTTACAGCTTTCCCCTCAAGAAGCCTTTCGCTAAGACTGTTCTTGTGAAATTTGCACATTGATATCTGGAAGTCCATACAGGGCTACGGTGTAAAAGGAAATATCTTCCGATAAAAACTGGAAGGAAGCTTTATGAGAAACTGCTTTGTGTCCTGTTAATTCATCTCACAGAGTTACAGCCTTCCCTTCAAGATGCCTTTCGCTAAGACTCTTCTTGTGGAATTGGCAAAGTGTTATTTGGAAGCCCGTAGAGGTCTACGGTGAAAAAGGAAATATCTTCCTTTAAAAACTGGAAAGAAGCTTTCTGAGAAACTGCTTTGTGTTCTGTTAATTCATCTCACAGAGTCACTGCTTTCACCTCAAGAATCCTTTCGCTGAGACTCTTCATGTGGAAATTTCATAGTGATATTTTCAAGCCCATAGAGGGCTAAGGTGAAAAAGGAAATATCCTAAGATAAAAACTGAAAAGAAGCATTCTGAGAAACTATTTTGTGTTCTGTTAATTCATCTCACAGTGTTACAGCTTTGCCCTCAAGAAGCCTTTCGCGAAGACACTTCTTGTGGAATTTGCAAAGTGATATTTGGAAGCCCATAGAGGGCTATGGTGAAAAAGGAAATATCTTTTGTTAAAAACTGAAAGAGGCTTTCTGAGAAACTGCTCTGTGTTCTATTAATTCATCTCACAGAGTTACTGCTTTCCCAGAAAGAAGCCATTCTCTAAGATACTTCTTGTGGATTTTTCAAAGTGATATTGGAAGCCCATAGAGGGCTATGGTGAAAAAGGGAATATCTTCCGTTAAAAACTGGAAAGAATCTTTCTGAGAAACTACTTTGTGTTCTGTTAATTCATCTCACAGAGTTACAGCTTTCCCCTCAAGAAGCCTTTCGCTAAGACTGTTCTTCTGGAATTTTGAAAGTGATATTTGGAATCCCATAGAGGGCTATGGTGAAAAAGGAAAGATCTTCCGTTAAAAACTGGAAAGAACCTTTCTGAGAAATTGCTTTGTGTTCTTTTAATTCATCTCACAGAGTTACTGCGTTCCTCTCAAGAAGCCTTTCGCTAAGACTGTTCTTGTGGAATTTGCAAAGTGATATTTGGAAGCCCATATAGGGTTATGGTGAAAAAGGAAATATCTTCCGTTAAAAACTGGAAAGAAGCATTCTGAGAAACTGCTTTGTGTTCTCTTAGTTCATCTCACAGAGTTACAGCTTGCCCCTCTAGAAGCCTTTCGCTAAGACTGTTCTTGTGGAATTTGCAAAGTGACATTTGGAAGCCCATAGTGGGCTATGGTGAAAAAGGAAATATCCTAAGATAAAAACTGAAAAGAAGCTTTCTGAGAAACTGCCTTGTGTTCTGTTAATTCATCTCACAGGGTTACAGCTTTCTCCACAAGAAGCCTTTCGCTAAGACTGTTCTTGTGGAATTTCAAAGTGATATTTGTAAAGCCATAGAAGGATATGATGAAAAAGGAAATATCTTCTGTTAAAAACTGGAAAGAAGCTTTCTGAGAAACTGCTTTGTGTTCTGTTAATTCATCTCACAGAGATACAGCTTTCTCCTCAAGAAGTTTTCGCTAAGACTGTGCTTCTGGAATTTGGAAAGTGATATTTGGAAGCCCATAGAGGGCTACGGTGAAAAAAGAAATAACTTCCGTTAAAAAACAGGAAAGAAGCTTTCTGAGAAACTGCTTTGTGTTCTGCTAATTCATCTCAAGAGTTACAGCTTTCCCCTCAAGCAGTCTTTCGCTAAGACTGTTCTTGGGGAATTTGCAAAGTGATATTTGGAAGCCCATAGAGGGCTATGGTGAAAAAAGAAGTATCTTCCGTTAAAAAGTGGAAAGAAGCTTTCTGAGAATCTGCTTTGTGTTCTGTTAATTCATCTCACAGTGTTACAAATCTCTCCTCAAGTAACCTTTAGCTAAGGCTGATCTTGTGGAATTTGGAAAGTGATATTTGGAAGCCCATAGGGGGCTATGGTGAAAAAGGAAGTATCTTCCGTTAAAATCTGGAAGAAGATTTCTGAGAAACTACTTTGTGTTCTGTTAATTCATCTCAGAGACTTACATCTTTCCCCTCATGAAGCCTTTCCCTAAGACTCTTCTTGTGGAATTTGCAAAGTGATATTTCGAAGCCCACAGAGGGCTATGGTGAAAAAGGAGATATCCTAAGATAAAAACTGAAGAGAAACTTTCTGAGAAACTGCTCTGTATTCTCTTAATTCATCTCACAGAGTTACTGCGTTCCCCTCAAGAAGCCTTTCGCTAAGACTGTTCTTGTGGAATTTGAAAAGTGATATTTGGAAGCCCATAGAGGGTTATGGTGAAAAAGGAAAATCTTCCCTTAAAAACTGGAAAGAAGCTTCCTGAGAAACTGCTTTGTGTTCGGTTAATTCAACTCACAGTTACTGCTTTCTCCTCAAAAAGCCTTTCGCTAACACTGTTCTTATGCAATTTGCAAAGTGATATTTGGAAGCCCTTAGAGGGTTACGGTGAAAAAGGACATATCTACCGTTAAAAACTGTAAAGAAGCTTTCTGAGAAACTGCTCTGTGTTCTGTTAATTCATCTCACAGTGTTACAGCATTCCCTTCAGGAAGCCTTTCGCTAAGTCTGTTCTTGTGGAATATTCAAGGTGATATCTGGAAGCCCATAGAGTGCTATGGTGAAAAAGGAAATATCTTCCGTTAAAAACTGGAAAGAAGCTTTCTGAGAAACTGCTCTGTGTTCTGTTAATTCATCTCACAGAGTTACAGCTTTCCCCTCAAGAAGACTTTCGCTAAGACTGTTCTTGTGAAATTTGCACATTGATATCTGGAAGTCCATACAGGGCTACGGTGTAAAAGGAAATATCTTCCGATAAAAACTGGAAGGAAGCTTTATGAGAAACTGCTTTGTGTCCTGTTAATTCATCTCACAGAGTTACAGCCTTCCCTTCAAGATGCCTTTCGCTAAGACTCTTCTTGTGGAATTGGCAAAGTGTTATTTGGAAGCCCGTAGAGGTCTACGGTGAAAAAGGAAATATCTTCCTTTAAAAACTGGAAAGAAGCTTTCTGAGAAACTGCTTTGTGTTCTGTTAATTCATCTCACAGAGTCACTGCTTTCACCTCAAGAATCCTTTCGCTGAGACTCTTCATGTGGAAATTTCATAGTGATATTTTCAAGCCCATAGAGGGCTAAGGTGAAAAAGGAAATATCCTAAGATAAAAACTGAAAAGAAGCTTTCTGAGAAACTGCTCTGTGTTCTGTTAATTCATCTCACAGTGTTACAGCTTTGCCCTCAAGAATCCTTTCGCGAAGACACTTCTTGTGGAATTTGCAAAGTGATATTTGGAAGCCCATAGAGGGCTATGATGAAAAAGGAAATATCTTTTGTTAAAAACTGAAAGAGGCTTTCTGAGAAACTGCTCTGTGTTCTATTAATTCATCTCACAGAGTTACTGCTTTCCCAGAAAGAAGCCATTCTCTAAGATTCTTCTTGTGGATTTTTCAAAGTGATATTGGAAGCCCATAGAGGGCTATGGTGAAAAAGGGAATATCTTCCGTTAAAAACTGGAAAGAATCTTTCTGAGAAACTACTTCGTGTTCTGTTAATTCATCTCACAGAGTTACAGCTTTCCCCTCAAGAAGCCTTTCGCTAAGACTGTTCTTCTGGAATTTTGAAAGTGATATTTGGAATCCCATAGAGGGCTATGGTGAAAAAGGAAAGATCTTCCGTTAAAAACTGGAAAGAACCTTTCTGAGAAATTGCTTTGTGTTCTTTTAATTCATCTCACAGAGTTACTGCGTTCCTCTCAAGAAGCCTTTCGCTAAGACTGTTTTTGTGGAATTTGCAAAGTGATATTTGGAAGCCCGTATAGGGTTATGGTGAAAAAGGAAATATCTTCCGTTAAAAACTGGAAAGAAGCATTCTGAGAAACTGCTTTGTGTTCTCTTAGTTCATCTCACAGAGTTACAGCTTGCCCCTCTAGAAGCCTTTCGCTAAGACTGTTCTTGTGGAATTTGCAAAGTGACATTTGGAAGCCCATAGTGGGCTATGGTGAAAAAGGAAATATCCTAAGATAAAAACTGAAAAGAAGCTTTCTGAGAAACTGCCTTGTGTTCTGTTAATTCATCTCACAGGGTTACAGCTTTCTCCACAAGAAGCCTTTCGCTAAGACTGTTCTTGTGGAATTTCAAAGTGATATTTGTAAAGCCATAGAAGGATATGATGAAAAAGGAAATATCTTCTGTTAAAAACTGGAAAGAAGCTTTCTGAGAAACTGCTTTGTGTTCTGTTAATTCATCTCACAGAGATACAGCTTTCTCCTCAAGAAGTTTTCGCTAAGACTGTGCTTCTGGAATTTGGAAAGTGATATTTGGAAGCCCATAGAGGGCTACGGTGAAAAAGGAAATAACTTCCGTTAAAAAACAGGAAAGAAGCTTTCTGAGAAACTGCTTTGTGTTCTGCTAATTCATCTCAAGAGTTACAGCTTTCCCCTCAAGCAGTCTTTCGCTAAGACTGTTCTTGGGGAATTTGCAAAGTGATATTTGGAAGCCCATAGAGGGCTATGGTGAAAAAGGAAATATCCTAAGATAAAAACTGGGAAGAATCTTTCTGAGAAATTGCTTTGTGTTCTGTTAATTCATCTCACAGAGTTACTGCATTCCCCTCAAGAAGCCTTTCGCTAAGACTGTTCTTGTGGAACTTGAAAAGTGATATTTGGAAGCCCATAGAGGGTTATGGTGAAAAAGGAAAATCTTCCCTTAAAAACTGGAAAGAAGCTTCCTGAGAAACTGCTTTGTGTTCGGTTAATTCAACTCACAGTTACTGCTTTCTCCTCAAAAAGCCTTTCGCTAACACTGTTCTTATGCAATTTGCAAAGTGATATTTGGAAGCCCTTAGAGGGTTAAGGTGAAAAAGGACATATCTACCGTTAAAAACTGTAAAGAAGCTTTCTGAGAAACTGCTCTGTGTTCTGTTAATTCATCTCACAGTGTTACAGCATTCCCTTCAGGAAGCCTTTCGCTAAGTCTGTTCTTGTGGAATATTCAAGGTGATATCTGGAAGCCCATAGAGTGCTATGGTGAAAAAGGAAATATCTTCCGTTAAAAACTGGAAAGAAGCTTTCTGAGAAACTGCTCTGTGTTCTGTTAATTCATCTCACAGAGTTACAGCTTTCCCCTCAAGAAGACTTTCGCTAAGACTGTTCTTGTGAAATTTGCACATTGATATCTGGAAGTCCATACAGGGCTACGGTGTAAAAGGAAATATCTTCCGATAAAAACTGGAAGGAAGCTTTATGAGAAACTGCTTTGTGTCCTGTTAATTCATCTCACAGAGTTACAGCCTTCCCTTCAAGATGCCTTTCGCTAAGACTCTTCTTGTGGAATTGGCAAAGTGTTATTTGGAAGCCCGTAGAGGTCTACGGTGAAAAAGGAAATATCTTCCTTTAAAAACTGGAAAGAAGCTTTCTGAGAAACTGCTTTGTGTTCTGTTAATTCATCTCACAGAGTCACTGCTTTCACCTCAAGAATCCTTTCGCTGAGACTCTTCATGTGGAAATTTCATAGTGATATTTTCAAGCCCATAGAGGGCTAAGGTGAAAAAGGAAATATCCTAAGATAAAAACTGAAAAGAAGCTTTCTGAGAAACTGCTCTGTGTTCTGTTAATTCATCTCACAGTGTTACAGCTTTGCCCTCAAGAAGCCTTTCGCGAAGACACTTCTTGTGGAATTTGCAAAGTGATATTTGGAAGCCCATAGAGGGCTATGGTGAAAAAGGAAATATCTTTTGTTAAAAACTGAAAGAGGCTTTCTGAGAAACTGCTCTGTGTTCTATTAATTCATCTCACAGAGTTACTGCTTTCCCAGAAAGAAGCCATTCTCTAAGATTCTTCTTGTGGATTTTTCAAAGTGATATTGGAAGCCCATAGAGGGCTATGGTGAAAAAGGGAATATCTTCCGTTAAAAACTGGAAAGAATCTTTCTGAGAAACTACTTCGTGTTCTGTTAATTCATCTCACAGAGTTACAGCTTTCCCCTCAAGAAGCCTTTCGCTAAGACTGTTCTTCTGGAATTTTGAAAGTGATATTTGGAATCCCATAGAGGGCTATGGTGAAAAAGGAAAGATCTTCCGTTAAAAACTGGAAAGAACCTTTCTGAGAAATTGCTTTGTGTTCTTTTAATTCATCTCACAGAGTTACTGCGTTCCTCTCAAGAAGCCTTTCGCTAAGACTGTTCTTGTGGAATTTGCAAAGTGATATTTGGAAGCCCATATAGGGTTATGGTGAAAAAGGAAATATCTTCCGTTAAAAACTGGAAAGAAGCATTCTGAGAAACTGCTTTGTGTTCTCTTAGTTCATCTCACAGAGTTACAGCTTGCCCCTCTAGAAGCCTTTCGCTAAGACTGTTCTTGTGGAATTTGCAAAGTGACATTTGGAAGCCCATAGTGGGCTATGGTGAAAAAGGAAATATCCTAAGATAAAAACTGAAAAGAAGCTTTCTGAGAAACTGCCTTGTGTTCTGTTAATTCATCTCACAGGGTTACAGCTTTCTCCACAAGAAGCCTTTCGCTAAGACTGTTCTTGTGGAATTTCAAAGTGATATTTGTAAAGCCATAGAAGGATATGATGAAAAAGGAAATATCTTCTGTTAAAAACTGGAAAGAAGCTTTCTGAGAAACTGCTTTGTGTTCTGTTAATTCATCTCACAGAGATACAGCTTTATCCTCAAGAAGTTTTCGCTAAGACTGTGCTTCTGGAATTTGGAAAGTGATATTTGGAAGCCCATAGAGGGCTACGGTGAAAAAGGAAATAACTTCCGTTAAAAAACAGGAAAGAAGCTTTCTGAGAAACTGCTTTGTGTTCTGCTAATTCATCTCAAGAGTTACAGCTTTCCCCTCAAGCAGTCTTTCGCTAAGACTGTTCTTGGGGAATTTGCAAAGTGATATTTGGAAGCCCATAGAGGGCTATGGTGAAAAAGGAAATATCCTAAGATAAAAACTGGGAAGAATCTTTCTGAGAAATTGCTTTGTGTTCTGTTAATTCATCTCACAGAGTTACTGCATTCCCCTCAAGAAGCCTTTCGCTAAGACTGTTCTTGTGGAACTTGAAAAGTGATATTTGGAAGCCCATAGAGGGTTATGGTGAAAAAGGAAAATCTTCCCTTAAAAACTGGAAAGAAGCTTCCTGAGAAACTGCTTTGTGTTCGGTTAATTCAACTCACAGTTACTGCTTTCTCCTCAAAAAGCCTTTCGCTAACACTGTTCTTATGCAATTTGCAAAGTGATATTTGGAAGCCCTTAGAGGGTTAAGGTGAAAAAGGACATATCTACCGTTAAAAACTGTAAAGAAGCTTTCTGAGAAACTGCTCTGTGTTCTGTTAATTCATCTCACAGTGTTACAGCATTCCCTTCAGGAAGCCTTTCGCTAAGTCTGTTCTTGTGGAATATTCAAGGTGATATCTGGAAGCCCATAGAGTGCTATGGTGAAAAAGGAAATATCTTCCGTTAAAAACTGGAAAGAAGCTTTCTGAGAAACTGCTCTGTGTTCTGTTAATTCATCTCACAGAGTTACAGCTTTCCCCTCAAGAAGACTTTCGCTAAGACTGTTCTTGTGAAATTTGCACATTGATATCTGGAAGTCCATACAGGGCTACGGTGTAAAAGGAAATATCTTCCGATAAAAACTGGAAGGAAGCTTTATGAGAAACTGCTTTGTGTCCTGTTAATTCATCTCACAGAGTTACAGCCTTCCCTTCAAGATGCCTTTCGCTAAGACTCTTCTTGTGGAATTGGCAAAGTGTTATTTGGAAGCCCGTAGAGGTCTACGGTGAAAAAGGAAATATCTTCCTTTAAAAACTGGAAAGAAGCTTTCTGAGAAACTGCTTTGTGTTCTGTTAATTCATCTCACAGAGTCACTGCTTTCACCTCAAGAATCCTTTCGCTGAGACTCTTCATGTGGAAATTTCATAGTGATATTTTCAAGCCCATAGAGGGCTAAGGTGAAAAAGGAAATATCCTAAGATAAAAACTGAAAAGAAGCATTCTGAGAAACTACTTTGTGTTCTGTTAATTCATCTCACAGTGTTACAGCTTTGCCCTCAAGAAGCCTTTCGCGAAGACACTTCTTGTGGAATTTGCAAAGTGATATTTGGAAGCCCATAGAGGGCTATGGTGAAAAAGGAAATATCTTTTGTTAAAAACTGAAAGAGGCTTTCTGAGAAACTGCTCTGTGTTCTATTAATTCATCTCACAGGGTTACTGCTTTCCCAGAAAAAAGCCATTCTCTAAGATTCTTCTTGTGGATTTTTCAAAGTGATATTGGAAGCCCATAGAGGGCTATGGTGAAAAAGGGAATATCTTCCGTTAAAAACTGGAAAGAATCTTTCTGAGAAACTACTTCGTGTTCTGTTAATTCATCTCACAGAGTTACAGCTTTCCCCTCAAGAAGCCTTTCGCTAAGACTGTTCTTCTGGAATTTTGAAAGTGATATTTGGAATCCCATAGAGGGCTATGGTGAAAAAGGAAAGATCTTCCGTTAAAAACTGGAAAGAACCTTTCTGAGAAATTGCTTTGTGTTCTTTTAATTCATCTCACAGAGTTACTGCGTTCCTCTCAAGAAGCCTTTCGCTAAGACTGTTCTTGTGGAATTTGCAAAGTGATATTTGGAAGCCCGTATAGGGTTATGGTGAAAAAGGAAATATCTTCCGTTAAAAACTGGAAAGAAGCATTCTGAGAAACTGCTTTGTGTTCTCTTAGTTCATCTCACAGAGTTACAGCTTGCCCCTCTAGAAGCCTTTCGCTAAGACTGTTCTTGTGGAATTTGCAAAGTGACATTTGGAAGCCCATAGTGGGCTATGGTGAAAAAGGAAATATCCTAAGATAAAAACTGAAAAGAAGCTTTCTGAGAAACTGCCTTGTGTTCTGTTAATTCATCTCACAGGGTTACAGCTTTCTCCACAAGAAGCCTTTCGCTAAGACTGTTCTTGTGGAATTTCAAAGTGATATTTGTAAAGCCATAGAAGGATAGGATGAAAAAGGAAATATCTTCTGTTAAAAACTGGAAAGAAGCTTTCTGAGAAACTGCTTTGTGTTCTGTTAATTCATCTCACAGAGATACAGCTTTCTCCTCAAGAAGTTTTCGCTAAGACTGTGCTTCTGGAATTTGGAAAGTGATATTTGGAAGCCCATAGAGGGCTACGGTGAAAAAGGAAATAACTTCCGTTAAAAAACAGGAAAGAAGCTTTCTGAGAAACTGCTTTGTGTTCTGCTAATTCATCTCAAGAGTTACAGCTTTCCCCTCAAGCAGTCTTTCGCTAAGACTGTTCTTGGGGAATTTGCAAAGTGATATTTGGAAGCCCATAGAGGGCTATGGTGAAAAAGGAAATATCCTAAGATAAAAACTGGGAAGAATCTTTCTGAGAAATTGCTTTGTGTTCTGTTAATTCATCTCACAGAGTTACTGCATTCCCCTCAAGAAGCCTTTCGCTAAGACTGTTCTTGTGGGATTTGAAAAGTGATATTTGGAAGCCCATAGAGGGTTATGGTGAAAAAGGAAAATCTTCCCTTAAAAACTGGAAAGAAGCTTCCTGAGAAACTGCTTTGTGTTCGGTTAATTCAACTCACAGTTACTGCTTTCTCCTCAAAAAGCCTTTCGCTAACACTGTTCTTATGCAATTTGCAAAGTGATATTTGGAAGCCCTTAGAGGGTTAAGGTGAAAAAGGAAATATCTACCGTTAAAAACTGTAAAGAAGCTTTCTGAGAAACTGCTCTGTGTTCTGTTAATTCATCTCACAGTGTTACAGCATTCCCTTCAGGAAGCCTTTCGCTAAGTCTGTTCTTGTGGAATATTCAAGGTGATATCTGGAAGCCCATAGAGTGCTATGGTGAAAAAGGAAATATCTTCCGTTAAAAACTGGAAAGAAGCTTTCTGAGAAACTGCTCTGTGTTCTGTTAATTCATCTCACAGAGTTACAGCTTTCCCCTCAAGAAGCCTTTCGCTAAGACTGTTCTTGTGAAATTTGCACATTGATATCTGGAAGTCCATACAGGGCTACGGTGTAAAAGGAAATATCTTCCGATAAAAACTGGAAGGAAGCTTTATGAGAAACTGCTTTGTGTCCTGTTAATTCATCTCACAGAGTTACAGCCTTCCCTTCAAGATGCCTTTCGCTAAGACTCTTCTTGTGGAATTGGCAAAGTGTTATTTGGAAGCCCGTAGAGGTCTACGGTGAAAAAGGAAATATCTTCCTTTAAAAACTGGAAAGAAGCTTTCTGAGAAACTGCTTTGTGTTCTGTTAATTCATCTCACAGAGTCACTGCTTTCACCTCAAGAATCCTTTCGCTGAGACTCTTCATGTGGAAATTTCATAGTGATATTTTCAAGCCCATAGAGGGCTAAGGTGAAAAAGGAAATATCCTAAGATAAAAACTGAAAAGAAGCATTCTGAGAAACTACTTTGTGTTCTGTTAATTCATCTCACAGTGTTACAGCTTTGCCCTCAAGAAGCCTTTCGCGAAGACACTTCTTGTGGAATTTGCAAAGTGATATTTGGAAGCCCATAGAGGGCTATGGTGAAAAAGGAAATATCTTTTGTTAAAAACTGAAAGAGGCTTTCTGAGAAACTGCTCTGTGTTCTATTAATTCATCTCACAGAGTTACTGCTTTCCCAGAAAGAAGCCATTCTCTAAGATTCTTCTTGTGGATTTTTCAAAGTGATATTGGAAGCCCATAGAGGGCTATGGTGAAAAAGGGAATATCTTCCGTTAAAAACTGGAAAGAATCTTTCTGAGAAACTACTTTGTGTTCTGTTAATTCATCTCAGAGAGTTACAGCTTTCCCCTCAAGAAGCCTTTCGCTAAGACTGTTCTTCTGGAATTTTGAAAGTGATATTTGGAATCCCATAGAGGGCTATGGTGAAAAAGGAAAGATCTTCCGTTAAAAACTGGAAAGAACCTTTCTGAGAAATTGCTTTGTGTTCTTTTAATTCATCTCACAGAGTTACTGCGTTCCTCTCAAGAAGCCTTTCGCTAAGACTGTTCTTGTGGAATTTGCAAAGTGATATTTGGAAGCCCATATAGGGTTATGGTGAAAAAGGAAATATCTTCCGTTAAAAACTGGAAAGAAGCATTCTGAGAAACTGCTTTGTGTTCTCTTAGTTCATCTCACAGAGTTACAGCTTGCCCCTCTAGAAGCCTTTCGCTAAGACTGTTCTTGTGGAATTTGCAAAGTGACATTTGGAAGCCCATAGTGGGCTATGGTGAAAAAGGAAATATCCTAAGATAAAAACTGAAAAGAAGCTTTCTGAGAAACTGCCTTGTGTTCTGTTAATTCATCTCACAGGGTTACAGCTTTCTCCACAAGAAGCCTTTCGCTAAGACTGTTCTTGTGGAATTTCAAAGTGATATTTGTAAAGCCATAGAAGGATATGATGAAAAAGGAAATATCTTCTGTTAAAAACTGGAAAGAAGCTTTCTGAGAAACTGCTTTGTGTTCTGTTAATTCATCTCACAGAGATACAGCTTTCTCCTCAAGAAGTTTTCGCTAAGACTGTGCTTCTGGAATTTGGAAAGTGATATTTGGAAGCCCATAGAGGGCTACGGTGAAAAAGGAAATAACTTCCGTTAAAAAACAGGAAAGAAGCTTTCTGAGAAACTGCTTTCTGTTCTGCTAATTCATCTCAAGAGTTACAGCTTTCCCCTCAAGCAGTCTTTCGCTAAGACTGTTCTTGGGGAATTTGCAAAGTGATATTTGGAAGCCCATAGAGGGCTATGGTGAAAAAAGAAGTATCTTCCGTTAAAAAGTGGAAAGAAGCTTTCTGAGAATCTGCTTTGTGTTCTGTTAATTCATCTCACAGTGTTACAAATCTCTCCTTAAGTAACCTTTAGCTAAAGCTGATCTTGTGGAATTTGGAAAGAGATATTTGGAAGCCCATAGGGGGCTATGGTGAAAAAGGAAGTATCTTCCGTTAAAATCTGGAAGAAGATTTCTGAGAAACTACTTTGTGTTCTGTTAATTCATCTCAGAGACTTACATCTTTCCCCTCATGAAGCCTTTCCCTAAGACTCTTCTTGTGGAATTTGCAAAGTGATATTTCGAAGCCCACAGAGGGCTATGGTGAAAAAGGAGATATCCTAAGATAAAAACTGAAGAGAAACTTTCTGAGAAACTGCTCTGTATTCTCTTAATTCATCTCACAGAGTTACTGTGTTCCCCTCAAGAAGCCTTTCGCTAAGACTGTTCTTGTGGAATTTGAAAAGTGATATTTGGAAGCCCATAGAGGGTTATGGTGAAAAAGGAAAATCTTCCCTTAAAAACTGGAAAGAAGCTTCCTGAGAAACTGCTTTGTGTTCGGTTAATTCAACTCACAGTTACTGCTTTCTCCTCAAAAAGCCTTTCGCTAACACTGTTCTTATGCAATTTGCAAAGTGATATTTGGAAGCCCTTAGAGGGTTACGGTGAAAAAGGACATATCTACCGTTAAAAACTGTAAAGAAGCTTTCTGAGAAACTGCTCTGTGTTCTGTTAATTCATCTCACAGTGTTACAGCATTCCCTTCAGGAAGCCTTTCGCTAAGTCTGTTCTTGTGGAATATTCAAGGTGATATCTGGAAGCCCATAGAGTGCTATGGTGAAAAAGGAAATATCTTCCGTTAAAAACTGGAAAGAAGCTTTCTGAGAAACTGCTCTGTGTTCTGTTAATTCATCTCACAGAGTTACAGCTTTCCCCTCAAGAAGACTTTCGCTAAGACTGTTCTTGTGAAATTTGCACATTGATATCTGGAAGTCCATACAGGGCTACGGTGTAAAAGGAAATATCTTCCGATAAAAACTGGAAGGAAGCTTTATGAGAAACTGCTTTGTGTCCTGTTAATTCATCTCACAGAGTTACAGCCTTCCCTTCAAGATGCCTTTCGCTAAGACTCTTCTTGTGGAATTGGCAAAGTGTTATTTGGAAGCCCGTAGAGGTCTACGGTGAAAAAGGAAATATCTTCCTTTAAAAACTGGAAAGAAGCTTTCTGAGAAACTGCTTTGTGTTCTGTTAATTCATCTCACAGAGTCACTGCTTTCACCTCAAGAATCCTTTCGCTGAGACTCTTCATGTGGAAATTTCATAGTGATATTTTCAAGCCCATAGAGGGCTAAGGTGAAAAAGGAAATATCCTAAGATAAAAACTGAAAAGAAGCATTCTGAGAAACTACTTTGTGTTCTGTTAATTCATCTCACAGTGTTACAGCTTTGCCCTCAAGAAGCCTTTCGCGAAGACACTTCTTGTGGAATTTGCAAAGTGATATTTGGAAGCCCATAGAGGGCTATGGTGAAAAAGGAAATATCTTTTGTTAAAAACTGAAAGAGGCTTTCTGAGAAACTGCTCTGTGTTCTATTAATTCATCTCACAGGGTTACTTCTTTCCCAGAAAAAAGCCATTCTCTAAGATTCTTCTTGTGGATTTTTCAAAGTGATATTGGAAGCCCATAGAGGGCTATGGTGAAAAAGGGAATATCTTCCGTTAAAAACTGGAAAGAATCTTTCTGAGAAACTACTTCGTGTTCTGTTAATTCATCTCACAGAGTTACAGCTTTCCCCTCAAGAAGCCTTTCGCTAAGACTGTTCTTCTGGAATTTTGAAAGTGATATTTGGAATCCCATAGAGGGCTATGGTGAAAAAGGAAAGATCTTCCGTTAAAAACTGGAAAGAACCTTTCTGAGAAATTGCTTTGTGTTCTTTTAATTCATCTCACAGAGTTACTGCGTTCCTCTCAAGAAGCCTTTCACTAAGACTGTTTTTGTGGAATTTGCAAAGTGATATTTGGAAGCCCGTATAGGGTTATGGTGAAAAAGGAAATATCTTCCGTTAAAAACTGGAAAGAAGCATTCTGAGAAACTGCTTTGTGTTCTCTTAGTTCATCTCACAGAGTTACAGCTTGCCCCTCTAGAAGCCTTTCGCTAAGACTGTTCTTGTGGAATTTGCAAAGTGACATTTGGAACCCCATAGTGGGCTATGGTGAAAAAGGAAATATCCTAAGATAAAAACTGAAAAGAAGCTTTCTGAGAAACTGCCTTGTGTTCTGTTAATTCATCTCACAGGGTTACAGCTTTCTCCACAAGAAGCCTTTCGCTAAGACTGTTCTTGTGGAATTTCAAAGTGATATTTGTAAAGCCATAGAAGGATAGGATGAAAAAGGAAATATCTTCTGTTAAAAACTGGAAAGAAGCTTTCTGAGAAACTGCTTTGTGTTCTGTTAATTCATCTCACAGAGATACAGCTTTCTCCTCAAGAAGTTTTCGCTAAGACTGTGCTTCTGGAATTTGGAAAGTGATATTTGGAAGCCCATAGTGGGCTACGGTGAAAAAGGAAATAACTTCCGTTAAAAAACAGGAAAGAAGCTTTCTGAGAAACTGCTTTGTGTTCTGCTAATTCATCTCAAGAGTTACAGCTTTCCCCTCAAGCAGTCTTTCGCTAAGACTGTTCTTGGGGAATTTGCAAAGTGATATTTCGAAGCCCATAGAGGGCTATGGTGAAAAAGGAAATATCCTAAGATAAAAACTGGGAAGAATCTTTCTGAGAAATTGCTTTGTGTTCTGTTAATTCATCTCACAGAGTTACTGCATTCCCCTCAAGAAGCCTTTCGCTAAGACTGTTCTTGTGGAACTTGAAAAGTGATATTTGGAAGCCCATAGAGGGTTATGGTGAAAAAGGAAAATCTTCCCTTAAAAACTGGAAAGAAGCTTCCTGAGAAACTGCTTTGTGTTCGGTTAATTCAACTCACAGTTACTGCTTTCTCCTCAAAAAGCCTTTCGCTAACACTGTTCTTATGCAATTTGCAAAGTGATATTTGGAAGCCCTTAGAGGGTTAAGGTGAAAAAGGAAATATCTACCGTTAAAAACTGTAAAGAAGCTTTCTGAGAAACTGCTCTGTGTTCTGTTAATTCATCTCACAGTGTTACAGCATTCCCTTCAGGAAGCCTTTCGCTAAGTCTGTTCTTGTGGAATATTCAAGGTGATATCTGGAAGCCCATAGAGTGCTATGGTGAAAAAGGAAATATCTTCCGTTAAAAACTGGAAAGAAGCTTTCTGAGAAACTGCTCTGTGTTCTGTTAATTCATCTCACAGAGTTACAGCTTTCCCCTCAAGAAGCCTTTCGCTAAGACTGTTCTTGTGAAATTTGCACATTGATATCTGGAAGTCCATACAGGGCTACGGTGTAAAAGGAAATATCTTCCGATAAAAACTGGAAGGAAGCTTTATGAGAAACTGCTTTGTGTCCTGTTAATTCATCTCACAGAGTTACAGCCTTCCCTTCAAGATGCCTTTCGCTAAGACTCTTCTTGTGGAATTGGCAAAGTGTTATTTGGAAGCCCGTAGAGGTCTACGGTGAAAAAGGAAATATCTTCCTTTAAAAACTGGAAAGAAGCTTTCTGAGAAACTGCTTTGTGTTCTGTTAATTCATCTCACAGAGTCACTGCTTTCACCTCAAGAATCCTTTCGCTGAGACTCTTCATGTGGAAATTTCATAGTGATATTTTCAAGCCCATAGAGGGCTAAGGTGAAAAAGGAAATATCCTAAGATAAAAACTGAAAAGAAGCATTCTGAGAAACTACTTTGTGTTCTGTTAATTCATCTCACAGTGTTACAGCTTTGCCCTCAAGAAGCCTTTCGCGAAGACACTTCTTGTGGAATTTGCAAAGTGATATTTGGAAGCCCATAGAGGGCTATGGTGAAAAAGGAAATATCTTTTGTTAAAAACTGAAAGAGGCTTTCTGAGAAACTGCTCTGTGTTCTATTAATTCATCTCACAGAGTTACTGCTTTCCCAGAAAGAAGCCATTCTCTAAGATTCTTCTTGTGGATTTTTCAAAGTGATATTGGAAGCCCATAGAGGGCTATGGTGAAAAAGGGAATATCTTCCGTTAAAAACTGGAAAGAATCTTTCTGAGAAACTACTTTGTGTTCTGTTAATTCATCTCAGAGAGTTACAGCTTTCCCCTCAAGAAGCCTTTCGCTAAGACTGTTCTTCTGGAATTTTGAAAGTGATATTTGGAATCCCATAGAGGGCTATGGTGAAAAAGGAAAGATCTTCCGTTAAAAACTGGAAAGAACCTTTCTGAGAAATTGCTTTGTGTTCTTTTAATTCATCTCACAGAGTTACTGCGTTCCTCTCAAGAAGCCTTTCGCTAAGACTGTTCTTGTGGAATTTGCAAAGTGATATTTGGAAGCCCATATAGGGTTATGGTGAAAAAGGAAATATCTTCCGTTAAAAACTGGAAAGAAGCATTCTGAGAAACTGCTTTGTGTTCTCTTAGTTCATCTCACAGAGTTACAGCTTGCCCCTCTAGAAGCCTTTCGCTAAGACTGTTCTTGTGGAATTTGCAAAGTGACATTTGGAAGCCCATAGTGGGCTATGGTGAAAAAGGAAATATCCTAAGATAAAAACTGAAAAGAAGCTTTCTGAGAAACTGCCTTGTGTTCTGTTAATTCATCTCACAGGGTTACAGCTTTCTCCACAAGAAGCCTTTCGCTAAGACTGTTCTTGTGGAATTTCAAAGTGATATTTGTAAAGCCATAGAAGGATATGATGAAAAAGGAAATATCTTCTGTTAAAAACTGGAAAGAAGCTTTCTGAGAAACTGCTTTGTGTTCTGTTAATTCATCTCACAGAGATACAGCTTTCTCCTCAAGAAGTTTTCGCTAAGACTGTGCTTCTGGAATTTGGAAAGTGATATTTGGAAGCCCATAGAGGGCTACGGTGAAAAAGGAAATAACTTCCGTTAAAAAACAGGAAAGAAGCTTTCTGAGAAACTGCTTTCTGTTCTGCTAATTCATCTCAAGAGTTACAGCTTTCCCCTCAAGCAGTCTTTCGCTAAGACTGTTCTTGGGGAATTTGCAAAGTGATATTTGGAAGCCCATAGAGGGCTATGGTGAAAAAAGAAGTATCTTCCGTTAAAAAGTGGAAAGAAGCTTTCTGAGAATCTGCTTTGTGTTCTGTTAATTCATCTCACAGTGTTACAAATCTCTCCTTAAGTAACCTTTAGCTAAAGCTGATCTTGTGGAATTTGGAAAGAGATATTTGGAAGCCCATAGGGGGCTATGGTGAAAAAGGAAGTATCTTCCGTTAAAATCTGGAAGAAGATTTCTGAGAAACTACTTTGTGTTCTGTTAATTCATCTCAGAGACTTACATCTTTCCCCTCATGAAGCCTTTCCCTAAGACTCTTCTTGTGGAATTTGCAAAGTGATATTTCGAAGCCCACAGAGGGCTATGGTGAAAAAGGAGATATCCTAAGATAAAAACTGAAGAGAAACTTTCTGAGAAACTGCTCTGTATTCTCTTAATTCATCTCACAGAGTTACTGTGTTCCCCTCAAGAAGCCTTTCGCTAAGACTGTTCTTGTGGAATTTGAAAAGTGATATTTGGAAGCCCATAGAGGGTTATGGTGAAAAAGGAAAATCTTCCCTTAAAAACTGGAAAGAAGCTTCCTGAGAAACTGCTTTGTGTTCGGTTAATTCAACTCACAGTTACTGCTTTCTCCTCAAAAAGCCTTTCGCTAACACTGTTCTTATGCAATTTGCAAAGTGATATTTGGAAGCCCTTAGAGGGTTACGGTGAAAAAGGACATATCTACCGTTAAAAACTGTAAAGAAGCTTTCTGAGAAACTGCTCTGTGTTCTGTTAATTCATCTCACAGTGTTACAGCATTCCCTTCAGGAAGCCTTTCGCTAAGTCTGTTCTTGTGGAATATTCAAGGTGATATCTGGAAGCCCATAGAGTGCTATGGTGAAAAAGGAAATATCTTCCGTTAAAAACTGGAAAGAAGCTTTCTGAGAAACTGCTCTGTGTTCTGTTAATTCATCTCACAGAGTTACAGCTTTCCCCTCAAGAAGACTTTCGCTAAGACTGTTCTTGTGAAATTTGCACATTGATATCTGGAAGTCCATACAGGGCTACGGTGTAAAAGGAAATATCTTCCGATAAAAACTGGAAGGAAGCTTTATGAGAAACTGCTTTGTGTCCTGTTAATTCATCTCACGGAGTTACAGCCTTCCCTTCAAGATGCCTTTCGCTAAGACTCTTCTTGTGGAATTGGCAAAGTGTTATTTGGAAGCCCGTAGAGGTCTACGGTGAAAAAGGAAATATCTTCCTTTAAAAACTGGAAAGAAGCTTTCTGAGAAACTGCTTTGTGTTCTGTTAATTCATCTCACAGAGTCACTGCTTTCACCTCAAGAATCCTTTCGCTGAGACTCTTCATGTGGAAATTTCATAGTGATATTTTCAAGCCCATAGAGGGCTAAGGTGAAAAAGGAAACATCCTAAGATAAAAACTGAAAAGAAGCTTTCTGAGAAACTGCTCTGTGTTCTGTTAATTCATCTCACAGTGTTACAGCTTTGCCCTCAAGAAGCCTTTCGCGAAGACACTTCTTGTGGAATTTGCAAAGTGATATTTGGAAGCCCATAGAGGGCTATGATGAAAAAGGAAATATCTTTTGTTAAAAACTAAAAGAGGCTTTCTGAGAAACTGCTCTGTGTTCTATTAATTCATCTCACAGAGTTACTGCTTTCCCAGAAAGAAGCCATTCTCTAAGGTTCTTCTTGTGGATTTTTCAAAGTGATATTGGAAGCCCATAGAGGGCTATGGTGAAAAAGGGAATATCTTCCGTTAAAAACTGGAAAGAATCTTTCTGAGAAACTACTTCGTGTTCTGTTAATTCATCTCACAGAGTTACAGCTTTCCCCTCAAGAAGCCTTTCGCTAAGACTGTTCTTCTGGAATTTTGAAAGTGATATTTGGAATCCCATAGAGGGCTATGGTGAAAAAGGAAAGATCTTCCGTTAAAAACTGGAAAGAACCTTTCTGAGAAATTGCTTTGTGTTCTTTTACTTCATCTCACAGAGTTACTGCGTTCCTCTCAAGAAGCCTTTCGCTAAGACTGTTCTTGTGGAATTTGCAAAGTGATATTTGGAAGCCCATATTGGATTATGGTGAAAAAGGAAATATCTTCCGTTAAAAACTGGAAAGAAGCATTCTGAGAAACTGCTTTGTGTTCTCTTAGTTCATCTCACAGAGTTACAGCTTGCCCCTCTAGAAGCCTTTCGCTAAGACTGTTCTTGTGGAATTTGCAAAGTGACATTTGGAAGCCCATAGTGGGCTATGGTGAAAAAGGAAATATCCTAAGATAAAAACTGAAAAGAAGCTTTCTGAGAAACTGCCTTGTGTTCTGTTAATTCATCTCACAGGGTTACAGCTTTCTCCACAAGAAGCCTTTCGCTAAGACTGTTCTTGTGGAATTTCAAAGTGATATTTGTAAAGCCATAGAAGGATATGATGAAAAAGGAAATATCTTCTGTTAAAAACTGGAAAGAAGCTTTCTGAGAAACTGCTTTGTGTTCTGTTAATTCATCTCACAGAGATACAGCTTTCTCCTCAAGAAGTTTTCGCTAAGACTGTGCTTCTGGAATTTGGAAAGTGATATTTGGAAGCCCATAGAGGGCTACGGTGAAAAAGGAAATAACTTCCGTTAAAAAACAGGAAAGAAGCTTTCTGAGAAACTGCTTTGTGTTCTGCTAATTCATCTCAAGAGTTACAGCTTTCCCCTCAAGCAGTCTTTCGCTAAGACTGTTCTTGGGGAATTTGCAAAGTGATATTTCGAAGCCCATAGAGGGCTATGGTGAAAAAGGAAATATCCTAAGATAAAAACTGGGAAGAATCTTTCTGAGAAATTGCTTTGTGTTCTGTTAATTCATCTCACAGAGTTACTGCATTCCCCTCAAGAAGCCTTTCGCTAAGACTGTTCTTGTGGAACTTGAAAAGTGATATTTGGAAGCCCATAGAGGGCTACGGTGAAAAAGGAAATAACTTCCGTTAAAAAACAGGAAAGAAGCTTTCTGAGAAACTGCTTTCTGTTCTGCTAATTCATCTCAAGAGTTACAGCTTTCCCCTCAAGCAGTCTTTCGCTAAGACTGTTCTTGGGGAATTTGCAAAGTGATATTTGGAAGCCCATAGAGGGCTATGGTGAAAAAAGAAGTATCTTCCGTTAAAAAGTGGAAAGAAGCTTTCTGAGAATCTGCTTTGTGTTCTGTTAATTCATCTCACAGTGTTACAAATCTCTCCTTAAGTAACCTTTAGCTAAAGCTGATCTTGTGGAATTTGGAAAGAGATATTTGGAAGCCCATAGGGGGCTATGGTGAAAAAGGAAGTATCTTCCGTTAAAATCTGGAAGAAGATTTCTGAGAAACTACTTTGTGTTCTGTTAATTCATCTCAGAGACTTACATCTTTCCCCTCATGAAGCCTTTCCCTAAGACTCTTCTTGTGGAATTTGCAAAGTGATATTTCGAAGCCCACAGAGGGCTATGGTGAAAAAGGAGATATCCTAAGATAAAAACTGAAGAGAAACTTTCTGAGAAACTGCTCTGTATTCTCTTAATTCATCTCACAGAGTTACTGCGTTCCCCTCAAGAAGCCTTTCGCTAAGACTGTTCTTGTGGAATTTGAAAAGTGATATTTGGAAGCCCATAGAGGGTTATGGTGAAAAAGGAAAATCTTCCCTTAAAAACTGGAAAGAAGCTTCCTGAGAAACTGCTTTGTGTTCGGTTAATTCAACTCACAGTTACTGCTTTCTCCTCAAAAAGCCTTTCGCTAACACTGTTCTTATGCAATTTGCAAAGTGATATTTGGAAGCCCTTAGAGGGTTACGGTGAAAAAGGACATATCTACCGTTAAAAACTGTAAAGAAGCTTTCTGAGAAACTGCTCTGTGTTCTGTTAATTCATCTCACAGTGTTACAGCATTCCCTTCAGGAAGCCTTTCGCTAAGTCTGTTCTTGTGGAATATTCAAGGTGATATCTGGAAGCCCATAGAGTGCTATGGTGAAAAAGGAAATATCTTCCGTTAAAAACTGGAAAGAAGCTTTCTGAGAAACTGCTCTGTGTTCTGTTAATTCATCTCACAGAGTTACAGCTTTCCCCTCAAGAAGACTTTCGCTAAGACTGTTCTTGTGAAATTTGCACATTGATATCTGGAAGTCCATACAGGGCTACGGTGTAAAAGGAAATATCTTCCGATAAAAACTGGAAGGAAGCTTTATGAGAAACTGCTTTGTGTCCTGTTAATTCATCTCACAGAGTTACAGCCTTCCCTTCAAGATGCCTTTCGCTAAGACTCTTCTTGTGGAATTGGCAAAGTGTTATTTGGAAGCCCGTAGAGGTCTACGGTGAAAAAGGAAATATCTTCCTTTAAAAACTGGAAAGAAGCTTTCTGAGAAACTGCTTTGTGTTCTGTTAATTCATCTCACAGAGTCACTGCTTTCACCTCAAGAATCCTTTCGCTGAGACTCTTCATGTGGAAATTTCATAGTGATATTTTCAAGCCCATAGAGGGCTAAGGTGAAAAAGGAAATATCCTAAGATAAAAACTGAAAAGAAGCTTTCTGAGAAACTGCTCTGTGTTCTGTTAATTCATCTCACAGTGTTACAGCTTTGCCCTCAAGAAGCCTTTCGCGAAGACACTTCTTGTGGAATTTGCAAAGTGATATTTGGAAGCCCATAGAGGGCTATGATGAAAAAGGAAATATCTTTTGTTAAAAACTGAAAGAGGCTTTCTGAGAAACTGCTCTGTGTTCTATTAATTCATCTCACAGAGTTACTGCTTTCCCAGAAAGAAGCCATTCTCTAAGATTCTTCTTGTGGATTTTTCAAAGTGATATTGGAAGCCCATAGAGGGCTATGGTGAAAAAGGGAATATCTTCCGTTAAAAACTGGAAAGAATCTTTCTGAGAAACTACTTCGTGTTCTGTTAATTCATCTCACAGAGTTACAGCTTTCCCCTCAAGAAGCCTTTCGCTAAGACTGTTCTTCTGGAATTTTGAAAGTGATATTTGGAATCCCATAGAGGGCTATGGTGAAAAAGGAAAGATCTTCCGTTAAAAACTGGAAAGAACCTTTCTGAGAAATTGCTTTGTGTTCTTTTAATTCATCTCACAGAGTTACTGCGTTCCTCTCAAGAAGCCTTTCGCTAAGACTGTTCTTGTGGAATTTGCAAAGTGATATTTGGAAGCCCATATAGGGTTATGGTGAAAAAGGAAATATCTTCCGTTAAAAACTGGAAAGAAGCATTCTGAGAAACTGCTTTGTGTTCTCTTAGTTCATCTCACAGAGTTACAGCTTGCCCCTCTAGAAGCCTTTCGCTAAGACTGTTCTTGTGGAATTTGCAAAGTGACATTTGGAAGCCCATAGTGGGCTATGGTGAAAAAGGAAATATCCTAAGATAAAAACTGAAAAGAAGCTTTCTGAGAAACTGCCTTGTGTTCTGTTAATTCATCTCACAGGGTTACAGCTTTCTCCACAAGAAGCCTTTCGCTAAGACTGTTCTTGTGGAATTTCAAAGTGATATTTGTAAAGCCATAGAAGGATATGATGAAAAAGGAAATATCTTCTGTTAAAAACTGGAAAGAAGCTTTCTGAGAAACTGCTTTGTGTTCTGTTAATTCATCTCACAGAGATACAGCTTTATCCTCAAGAAGTTTTCGCTAAGACTGTGCTTCTGGAATTTGGAAAGTGATATTTGGAAGCCCATAGAGGGCTACGGTGAAAAAGGAAATAACTTCCGTTAAAAAACAGGAAAGAAGCTTTCTGAGAAACTGCTTTGTGTTCTGCTAATTCATCTCAAGAGTTACAGCTTTCCCCTCAAGCAGTCTTTCGCTAAGACTGTTCTTGGGGAATTTGCAAAGTGATATTTGGAAGCCCATAGAGGGCTATGGTGAAAAAGGAAATATCCTAAGATAAAAACTGGGAAGAATCTTTCTGAGAAATTGCTTTGTGTTCTGTTAATTCATCTCACAGAGTTACTGCATTCCCCTCAAGAAGCCTTTCGCTAAGACTGTTCTTGTGGAACTTGAAAAGTGATATTTGGAAGCCCATAGAGGGTTATGGTGAAAAAGGAAAATCTTCCCTTAAAAACTGGAAAGAAGCTTCCTGAGAAACTGCTTTGTGTTCGGTTAATTCAACTCACAGTTACTGCTTTCTCCTCAAAAAGCCTTTCGCTAACACTGTTCTTATGCAATTTGCAAAGTGATATTTGGAAGCCCTTAGAGGGTTAAGGTGAAAAAGGACATATCTACCGTTAAAAACTGTAAAGAAGCTTTCTGAGAAACTGCTCTGTGTTCTGTTAATTCATCTCACAGTGTTACAGCATTCCCTTCAGGAAGCCTTTCGCTAAGTCTGTTCTTGTGGAATATTCAAGGTGATATCTGGAAGCCCATAGAGTGCTATGGTGAAAAAGGAAATATCTTCCGTTAAAAACTGGAAAGAAGCTTTCTGAGAAACTGCTCTGTGTTCTGTTAATTCATCTCACAGAGTTACAGCTTTCCCCTCAAGAAGACTTTCGCTAAGACTGTTCTTGTGAAATTTGCACATTGATATCTGGAAGTCCATACAGGGCTACGGTGTAAAAGGAAATATCTTCCGATAAAAACTGGAAGGAAGCTTTATGAGAAACTGCTTTGTGTCCTGTTAATTCATCTCACAGAGTTACAGCCTTCCCTTCAAGATGCCTTTCGCTAAGACTCTTCTTGTGGAATTGGCAAAGTGTTATTTGGAAGCCCGTAGAGGTCTACGGTGAAAAAGGAAATATCTTCCTTTAAAAACTGGAAAGAAGCTTTCTGAGAAACTGCTTTGTGTTCTGTTAATTCATCTCACAGAGTCACTGCTTTCACCTCAAGAATCCTTTCGCTGAGACTCTTCATGTGGAAATTTCATAGTGATATTTTCAAGCCCATAGAGGGCTAAGGTGAAAAAGGAAATATCCTAAATAAAAACTGAAAAGAAGCATTCTGAGAAACTACTTTGTGTTCTGTTAATTCATCTCACAGTGTTACAGCTTTGCCCTCAAGAAGCCTTTCGCGAAGACACTTCTTGTGGAATTTGCAAAGTGATATTTGGAAGCCCATAGAGGGCTATGGTGAAAAAGGAAATATCTTTTGTTAAAAACTGAAAGAGGCTTTCTGAGAAACTGCTCTGTGTTCTATTAATTCATCTCACAGGGTTACTGCTTTCCCAGAAAAAAGCCATTCTCTAAGATTCTTCTTGTGGATTTTTCAAAGTGATATTGGAAGCCCATAGAGGGCTATGGTGAAAAAGGGAATATCTTCCGTTAAAAACTGGAAAGAATCTTTCTGAGAAACTACTTCGTGTTCTGTTAATTCATCTCACAGAGTTACAGCTTTCCCCTCAAGAAGCCTTTCGCTAAGACTGTTCTTCTGGAATTTTGAAAGTGATATTTGGAATCCCATAGAGGGCTATGGTGAAAAAGGAAAGATCTTCCGTTAAAAACTGGAAAGAACCTTTCTGAGAAATTGCTTTGTGTTCTTTTAATTCATCTCACAGAGTTACTGCGTTCCTCTCAAGAAGCCTTTCGCTAAGACTGTTCTTGTGGAATTTGCAAAGTGATATTTGGAAGCCCGTATAGGGTTATGGTGAAAAAGGAAATATCTTCCGTTAAAAACTGGAAAGAAGCATTCTGAGAAACTGCTTTGTGTTCTCTTAGTTCATCTCACAGAGTTACAGCTTGCCCCTCTAGAAGCCTTTCGCTAAGACTGTTCTTGTGGAATTTGCAAAGTGACATTTGGAAGCCCATAGTGGGCTATGGTGAAAAAGGAAATATCCTAAGATAAAAACTGAAAAGAAGCTTTCTGAGAAACTGCCTTGTGTTCTGTTAATTCATCTCACAGGGTTACAGCTTTCTCCACAAGAAGCCTTTCGCTAAGACTGTTCTTGTGGAATTTCAAAGTGATATTTGTAAAGCCATAGAAGGATAGGATGAAAAAGGAAATATCTTCTGTTAAAAACTGGAAAGAAGCTTTCTGAGAAACTGCTTTGTGTTCTGTTAATTCATCTCACAGAGATACAGCTTTCTCCTCAAGAAGTTTTCGCTAAGACTGTGCTTCTGGAATTTGGAAAGTGATATTTGGAAGCCCATAGAGGGCTACGGTGAAAAAGGAAATAACTTCCGTTAAAAAACAGGAAAGAAGCTTTCTGAGAAACTGCTTTGTGTTCTGCTAATTCATCTCAAGAGTTACAGCTTTCCCCTCAAGCAGTCTTTCGCTAAGACTGTTCTTGGGGAATTTGCAAAGTGATATTTGGAAGCCCATAGAGGGCTATGGTGAAAAAGGAAATATCCTAAGATAAAAACTGGGAAGAATCTTTCTGAGAAATTGCTTTGTGTTCTGTTAATTCATCTCACAGAGTTACTGCATTCCCCTCAAGAAGCCTTTCGCTAAGACTGTTCTTGTGGAACTTGAAAAGTGATATTTGGAAGCCCATAGAGGGTTATGGTGAAAAAGGAAAATCTTCCCTTAAAAACTGGAAAGAAGCTTCCTGAGAAACTGCTTTGTGTTCGGTTAATTCAACTCACAGTTACTGCTTTCTCCTCAAAAAGCCTTTCGCTAACACTGTTCTTATGCAATTTGCAAAGTGATATTTGGAAGCCCTTAGAGGGTTAAGGTGAAAAAGGAAATATCTACCGTTAAAAACTGTAAAGAAGCTTTCTGAGAAACTGCTCTGTGTTCTGTTAATTCATCTCACAGTGTTACAGCATTCCCTTCAGGAAGCCTTTCGCTAAGTCTGTTCTTGTGGAATATTCAAGGTGATATCTGGAAGCCCATAGAGTGCTATGGTGAAAAAGGAAATATCTTCCGTTAAAAACTGGAAAGAAGCTTTCTGAGAAACTGCTCTGTGTTCTGTTAATTCATCTCACAGAGTTACAGCTTTCCCCTCAAGAAGCCTTTCGCTAAGACTGTTCTTGTGAAATTTGCACATTGATATCTGGAAGTCCATACAGGGCTACGGTGTAAAAGGAAATATCTTCCGATAAAAACTGGAAGGAAGCTTTATGAGAAACTGCTTTGTGTCCTGTTAATTCATCTCACAGAGTTACAGCCTTCCCTTCAAGATGCCTTTCGCTAAGACTCTTCTTGTGGAATTGGCAAAGTGTTATTTGGAAGCCCGTAGAGGTCTACGGTGAAAAAGGAAATATCTTCCTTTAAAAACTGGAAAGAAGCTTTCTGAGAAACTGCTTTGTGTTCTGTTAATTCATCTCACAGAGTCACTGCTTTCACCTCAAGAATCCTTTCGCTGAGACTCTTCATGTGGAAATTTCATAGTGATATTTTCAAGCCCATAGAGGGCTAAGGTGAAAAAGGAAATATCCTAAGATAAAAACTGAAAAGAAGCATTCTGAGAAACTACTTTGTGTTCTGTTAATTCATCTCACAGTGTTACAGCTTTGCCCTCAAGAAGCCTTTCGCGAAGACACTTCTTGTGGAATTTGCAAAGTGATATTTGGAAGCCCATAGAGGGCTATGGTGAAAAAGGAAATATCTTTTGTTAAAAACTGAAAGAGGCTTTCTGAGAAACTGCTCTGTGTTCTATTAATTCATCTCACAGAGTTACTGCTTTCCCAGAAAGAAGCCATTCTCTAAGATTCTTCTTGTGGATTTTTCAAAGTGATATTGGAAGCCCATAGAGGGCTATGGTGAAAAAGGGAATATCTTCCGTTAAAAACTGGAAAGAATCTTTCTGAGAAACTACTTTGTGTTCTGTTAATTCATCTCAGAGAGTTACAGCTTTCCCCTCAAGAAGCCTTTCGCTAAGACTGTTCTTCTGGAATTTTGAAAGTGATATTTGGAATCCCATAGAGGGCTATGGTGAAAAAGGAAAGATCTTCCGTTAAAAACTGGAAAGAACCTTTCTGAGAAATTGCTTTGTGTTCTTTTAATTCATCTCACAGAGTTACTGCGTTCCTCTCAAGAAGCCTTTCGCTAAGACTGTTCTTGTGGAATTTGCAAAGTGATATTTGGAAGCCCATATAGGGTTATGGTGAAAAAGGAAATATCTTCCGTTAAAAACTGGAAAGAAGCATTCTGAGAAACTGCTTTGTGTTCTCTTAGTTCATCTCACAGAGTTACAGCTTGCCCCTCTAGAAGCCTTTCGCTAAGACTGTTCTTGTGGAATTTGCAAAGTGACATTTGGAAGCCCATAGTGGGCTATGGTGAAAAAGGAAATATCCTAAGATAAAAACTGAAAAGAAGCTTTCTGAGAAACTGCCTTGTGTTCTGTTAATTCATCTCACAGGGTTACAGCTTTCTCCACAAGAAGCCTTTCGCTAAGACTGTTCTTGTGGAATTTCAAAGTGATATTTGTAAAGCCATAGAAGGATATGATGAAAAAGGAAATATCTTCTGTTAAAAACTGGAAAGAAGCTTTCTGAGAAACTGCTTTGTGTTCTGTTAATTCATCTCACAGAGATACAGCTTTCTCCTCAAGAAGTTTTCGCTAAGACTGTGCTTCTGGAATTTGGAAAGTGATATTTGGAAGCCCATAGAGGGCTACGGTGAAAAAGGAAATAACTTCCGTTAAAAAACAGGAAAGAAGCTTTCTGAGAAACTGCTTTCTGTTCTGCTAATTCATCTCAAGAGTTACAGCTTTCCCCTCAAGCAGTCTTTCGCTAAGACTGTTCTTGGGGAATTTGCAAAGTGATATTTGGAAGCCCATAGAGGGCTATGGTGAAAAAAGAAGTATCTTCCGTTAAAAAGTGGAAAGAAGCTTTCTGAGAATCTGCTTTGTGTTCTGTTAATTCATCTCACAGTGTTACAAATCTCTCCTTAAGTAACCTTTAGCTAAAGCTGATCTTGTGGAATTTGGAAAGAGATATTTGGAAGCCCATAGGGGGCTATGGTGAAAAAGGAAGTATCTTCCGTTAAAATCTGGAAGAAGATTTCTGAGAAACTACTTTGTGTTCTGTTAATTCATCTCAGAGACTTACATCTTTCCCCTCATGAAGCCTTTCCCTAAGACTCTTCTTGTGGAATTTGCAAAGTGATATTTCGAAGCCCACAGAGGGCTATGGTGAAAAAGGAGATATCCTAAGATAAAAACTGAAGAGAAACTTTCTGAGAAACTGCTCTGTATTCTCTTAATTCATCTCACAGAGTTACTGTGTTCCCCTCAAGAAGCCTTTCGCTAAGACTGTTCTTGTGGAATTTGAAAAGTGATATTTGGAAGCCCATAGAGGGTTATGGTGAAAAAGGAAAATCTTCCCTTAAAAACTGGAAAGAAGCTTCCTGAGAAACTGCTTTGTGTTCGGTTAATTCAACTCACAGTTACTGCTTTCTCCTCAAAAAGCCTTTCGCTAACACTGTTCTTATGCAATTTGCAAAGTGATATTTGGAAGCCCTTAGAGGGTTACGGTGAAAAAGGACATATCTACCGTTAAAAACTGTAAAGAAGCTTTCTGAGAAACTGCTCTGTGTTCTGTTAATTCATCTCACAGTGTTACAGCATTCCCTTCAGGAAGCCTTTCGCTAAGTCTGTTCTTGTGGAATATTCAAGGTGATATCTGGAAGCCCATAGAGTGCTATGGTGAAAAAGGAAATATCTTCCGTTAAAAACTGGAAAGAAGCTTTCTGAGAAACTGCTCTGTGTTCTGTTAATTCATCTCACAGAGTTACAGCTTTCCCCTCAAGAAGACTTTCGCTAAGACTGTTCTTGTGAAATTTGCACATTGATATCTGGAAGTCCATACAGGGCTACGGTGTAAAAGGAAATATCTTCCGATAAAAACTGGAAGGAAGCTTTATGAGAAACTGCTTTGTGTCCTGTTAATTCATCTCACGGAGTTACAGCCTTCCCTTCAAGATGCCTTTCGCTAAGACTCTTCTTGTGTAATTGGCAAAGTGTTATTTGGAAGCCCGTAGAGGTCTACGGTGAAAAAGGAAATATCTTCCTTTAAAAACTGGAAAGAAGCTTTCTGAGAAACTGCTTTGTGTTCTGTTAATTCATCTCACAGAGTCACTGCTTTCACCTCAAGAATCCTTTCGCTGAGACTCTTCATGTGGAAATTTCATAGTGATATTTTCAAGCCCATAGAGGGCTAAGGTGAAAAAGGAAACATCCTAAGATAAAAACTGAAAAGAAGCTTTCTGAGAAACTGCTCTGTGTTCTGTTAATTCATCTCACAGTGTTACAGCTTTGCCCTCAAGAAGCCTTTCGCGAAGACACTTCTTGTGGAATTTGCAAAGTGATATTTGGAAGCCCATAGAGGGCTATGATGAAAAAGGAAATATCTTTTGTTAAAAACTAAAAGAGGCTTTCTGAGAAACTGCTCTGTGTTCTATTAATTCATCTCACAGAGTTACTGCTTTCCCAGAAAGAAGCCATTCTCTAAGGTTCTTCTTGTGGATTTTTCAAAGTGATATTGGAAGCCCATAGAGGGCTATGGTGAAAAAGGGAATATCTTCCGTTAAAAACTGGAAAGAATCTTTCTGAGAAACTACTTCGTGTTCTGTTAATTCATCTCACAGAGTTACAGCTTTCCCCTCAAGAAGCCTTTCGCTAAGACTGTTCTTCTGGAATTTTGAAAGTGATATTTGGAATCCCATAGAGGGCTATGGTGAAAAAGGAAAGATCTTCCGTTAAAAACTGGAAAGAACCTTTCTGAGAAATTGCTTTGTGTTCTTTTACTTCATCTCACAGAGTTACTGCGTTCCTCTCAAGAAGCCTTTCGCTAAGACTGTTCTTGTGGAATTTGCAAAGTGATATTTGGAAGCCCATATTGGATTATGGTGAAAAAGGAAATATCTTCCGTTAAAAACTGGAAAGAAGCATTCTGAGAAACTGCTTTGTGTTCTCTTAGTTCATCTCACAGAGTTACAGCTTGCCCCTCTAGAAGCCTTTCGCTAAGACTGTTCTTGTGGAATTTGCAAAGTGACATTTGGAAGCCCATAGTGGGCTATGGTGAAAAAGGAAATATCCTAAGATAAAAACTGAAAAGAAGCTTTCTGAGAAACTGCCTTGTGTTCTGTTAATTCATCTCACAGGGTTACAGCTTTCTCCACAAGAAGCCTTTCGCTAAGACTGTTCTTGTGGAATTTCAAAGTGATATTTGTAAAGCCATAGAAGGATATGATGAAAAAGGAAATATCTTCTGTTAAAAACTGGAAAGAAGCTTTCTGAGAAACTGCTTTGTGTTCTGTTAATTCATCTCACAGAGATACAGCTTTCTCCTCAAGAAGTTTTCGCTAAGACTGTGCTTCTGGAATTTGGAAAGTGATATTTGGAAGCCCATAGAGGGCTACGGTGAAAAAGGAAATAACTTCCGTTAAAAAACAGGAAAGAAGCTTTCTGAGAAACTGCTTTGTGTTCTGCTAATTCATCTCAAGAGTTACAGCTTTCCCCTCAAGCAGTCTTTCGCTAAGACTGTTCTTGGGGAATTTGCAAAGTGATATTTCGAAGCCCATAGAGGGCTATGGTGAAAAAGGAAATATCCTAAGATAAAAACTGGGAAGAATCTTTCTGAGAAATTGCTTTGTGTTCTGTTAATTCATCTCACAGAGTTACTGCATTCCCCTCAAGAAGCCTTTCGCTAAGACTGTTCTTGTGGAACTTGAAAAGTGATATTTGGAAGCCCATAGAGGGTTATGGTGAAAAAGGAAAATCTTCCCTTAAAAACTGGAAAGAAGCTTCCTGAGAAACTGCTTTGTGTTCGGTTAATTCAACTCACAGTTACTGCTTTCTCCTCAAAAAGCCTTTCGCTAACACTGTTCTTATGCAATTTGCAAAGTGATATTTGGAAGCCCTTAGAGGGTTAAGGTGAAAAAGGAAATATCTACCGTTAAAAACTGTAAAGAAGCTTTCTGAGAAACTGCTCTGTGTTCTGTTAATTCATCTCACAGTGTTACAGCATTCCCTTCAGGAAGCCTTTCGCTAAGTCTGTTCTTGTGGAATATTCAAGGTGATATCTGGAAGCCCATAGAGTGCTATGGTGAAAAAGGAAATATCTTCCGTTAAAAACTGGAAAGAAGCTTTCTGAGAAACTGCTCTGTGTTCTGTTAATTCATCTCACAGAGTTACAGCTTTCCCCTCAAGAAGCCTTTCGCTAAGACTGTTCTTGTGAAATTTGCACATTGATATCTGGAAGTCCATACAGGGCTACGGTGTAAAAGGAAATATCTTCCGATAAAAACTGGAAGGAAGCTTTATGAGAAACTGCTTTGTGTCCTGTTAATTCATCTCACAGAGTTACAGCCTTCCCTTCAAGATGCCTTTCGCTAAGACTCTTCTTGTGGAATTGGCAAAGTGTTATTTGGAAGCCCGTAGAGGTCTACGGTGAAAAAGGAAATATCTTCCTTTAAAAACTGGAAAGAAGCTTTCTGAGAAACTGCTTTGTGTTCTGTTAATTCATCTCACAGAGTCACTGCTTTCACCTCAAGAATCCTTTCGCTGAGACTCTTCATGTGGAAATTTCATAGTGATATTTTCAAGCCCATAGAGGGCTAAGGTGAAAAAGGAAATATCCTAAGATAAAAACTGAAAAGAAGCATTCTGAGAAACTACTTTGTGTTCTGTTAATTCATCTCACAGTGTTACAGCTTTGCCCTCAAGAAGCCTTTCGCGAAGACACTTCTTGTGGAATTTGCAAAGTGATATTTGGAAGCCCATAGAGGGCTATGGTGAAAAAGGAAATATCTTTTGTTAAAAACTGAAAGAGGCTTTCTGAGAAACTGCTCTGTGTTCTATTAATTCATCTCACAGAGTTACTGCTTTCCCAGAAAGAAGCCATTCTCTAAGATTCTTCTTGTGGATTTTTCAAAGTGATATTGGAAGCCCTTAGAGGGCTATGGTGAAAAAGGGAATATCTTCCGTTAAAAACTGGAAAGAATCTTTCTGAGAAACTACTTTGTGTTCTGTTAATTCATCTCACAGAGTTACAGCTTTCCCCTCAAGAAGCCTTTCGCTAAGACTGTTCTTCTGGAATTTTGAAAGTGATATTTGGAATCCCATAGAGGGCTATGGTGAAAAAGGAAAGATCTTCCGTTAAAAACTGGAAAGAACCTTTCTGAGAAATTGCTTTGTGTTCTTTTAATTCATCTCACAGAGTTACTGCGTTCCTCTCAAGAAGCCTTTCGCTAAGACTGTTCTTGTGGAATTTGCAAAGTGATATTTGGAAGCCCATATAGGGTTATGGTGAAAAAGGAAATATCTTCCGTTAAAAACTGGAAAGAAGCATTCTGAGAAACTGCTTTGTGTTCTCTTAGTTCATCTCACAGAGTTACAGCTTGCCCCTCTAGAAGCCTTTCGCTAAGACTGTTCTTGTGGAATTTGCAAAGTGACATTTGGAAGCCCATAGTGGGCTATGGTGAAAAAGGAAATATCCTAAGATAAAAACTGAAAAGAAGCTTTCTGAGAAACTGCCTTGTGTTCTGTTAATTCATCTCACAGGGTTACAGCTTTCTCCACAAGAAGCCTTTCGCTAAGACTGTTCTTGTGGAATTTCAAAGTGATATTTGTAAAGCCATAGAAGGATATGATGAAAAAGGAAATATCTTCTGTTAAAAACTGGAAAGAAGCTTTCTGAGAAACTGCTTTGTGTTCTGTTAATTCATCTCACAGAGATACAGCTTTCTCCTCAAGAAGTTTTCGCTAAGACTGTGCTTCTGGAATTTGGAAAGTGATATTTGGAAGCCCATAGAGGGCTACGGTGAAAAAGGAAATAACTTCCGTTAAAAAACAGGAAAGAAGCTTTCTGAGAAACTGCTTTGTGTTCTGCTAATTCATCTCAAGAGTTACAGCTTTCCCCTCAAGCAGTCTTTCGCTAAGACTGTTCTTGGGGAATTTGCAAAGTGATATTTGGAAGCCCATAGAGGGCTATGGTGAAAAAAGAAGTATCTTCCGTTAAAAAGTGGAAAGAAGCTTTCTGAGAATCTGCTTTGTGTTCTGTTAATTCATCTCACAGTGTTACAAATCTCTCCTCAAGTAACCTTTATCTAAGGCTGATCTTGTGGAATTTGGAAAGTGATATTTGGAAGCCCATAGGTGTCTATGGTGAAAAAGGAAGTATCTTCCGTTAAAATCTGGAAGAAGATTTCTGAGAAACTACTTTGTGTTCTGTTAATTCATCTCAGAGACTTACATCTTTCCCCTCATGAAGCCTTTCCCTAAGACTCTTCTTGTGGAATTTGCAAAGTGATATTTCGAAGCCCACAGAGGGCTATGGTGAAAAAGGAGATATCCTAAGATAAAAACTGAAGAGAAACTTTCTGAGAAACTGCTCTGTATTCTCTTAATTCATCTCACAGAGTTACTGCGTTCCCCTCAAGAAGCCTTTCGCTAAGACTGTTCTTGTGGAATTTGAAAAGTGATATTTGGAAGCCCATAGAGGGTTATGGTGAAAAAGGAAAATCTTCCCTTAAAAACTGGAAAGAAGCTTCCTGAGAAACTGCTTTGTGTTCGGTTAATTCAACTCACAGTTACTGCTTTCTCCTCAAAAAGCCTTTCGCTAACACTGTTCTTATGCAATTTGCAAAGTGATATTTGGAAGCCCTTAGAGGGTTACGGTGAAAAAGGACATATCTACCGTTAAAAACTGTAAAGAAGCTTTCTGAGAAACTGCTCTGTGTTCTGTTAATTCATCTCACAGTGTTACAGCATTCCCTTCAGGAAGCCTTTCGCTAAGTCTGTTCTTGTGGAATATTCAAGGTGATATCTGGAAGCCCATAGAGTGCTATGGTGAAAAAGGAAATATCTTCCGTTAAAAACTGGAAAGAAGCTTTCTGAGAAACTGCTCTGTGTTCTGTTAATTCATCTCACAGAGTTACAGCTTTCCCCTCAAGAAGACTTTCGCTAAGACTGTTCTTGTGAAATTTGCACATTGATATCTGGAAGTCCATACAGGGCTACGGTGTAAAAGGAAATATCTTCCGATAAAAACTGGAAGGAAGCTTTATGAGAAACTGCTTTGTGTCCTGTTAATTCATCTCACAGAGTTACAGCCTTCCCTTCAAGATGCCTTTCGCTAAGACTCTTCTTGTGGAATTGGCAAAGTGTTATTTGGAAGCCCGTAGAGGTCTACGGTGAAAAAGGAAATATCTTCCTTTAAAAACTGGAAAGAAGCTTTCTGAGAAACTGCTTTGTGTTCTGTTAATTCATCTCACAGAGTCACTGCTTTCACCTCAAGAATCCTTTCGCTGAGACTCTTCATGTGGAAATTTCATAGTGATATTTTCAAGCCCATAGAGGGCTAAGGTGAAAAAGGAAATATCCTAAGATAAAAACTGAAAAGAAGCTTTCTGAGAAACTGCTCTGTGTTCTGTTAATTCATCTCACAGTGTTACAGCTTTGCCCTCAAGAAGCCTTTCGCGAAGACACTTCTTGTGGAATTTGCAAAGTGATATTTGGAAGCCCATAGAGGGCTATGATGAAAAAGGAAATATCTTTTGTTAAAAACTGAAAGAGGCTTTCTGAGAAACTGCTCTGTGTTCTATTAATTCATCTCACAGAGTTACTGCTTTCCCAGAAAGAAGCCATTCTCTAAGATTCTTCTTGTGGATTTTTCAAAGTGATATTGGAAGCCCATAGAGGGCTATGGTGAAAAAGGGAATATCTTCCGTTAAAAACTGGAAAGAATCTTTCTGAGAAACTACTTTGTGTTCTGTTAATTCATCTCACAGAGTTACAGCTTTCCCCTCAAGAAGCCTTTCGCTAAGACTGTTCTTCTGGAATTTTGAAAGTGATATTTGGAATCCCATAGAGGGCTATGGTGAAAAAGGAAAGATCTTCCGTTAAAAACTGGAAAGAACCTTTCTGAGAAATTGCTTTGTGTTCTTTTAATTCATCTCACAGAGTTACTGCGTTCCTCTCAAGAAGCCTTTCGCTAAGACTGTTCTTGTGGAATTTGCAAAGTGATATTTGGAAGCCCATATAGGGTTATGGTGAAAAAGGAAATATCTTCCGTTAAAAACTGGAAAGAAGCATTCTGAGAAACTGCTTTGTGTTCTCTTAGTTCATCTCACAGAGTTACAGCTTGCCCCTCTAGAAGCCTTTCGCTAAGACTGTTCTTGTGGAATTTGCAAAGTGACATTTGGAAGCCCATAGTGGGCTATGGTGAAAAAGGAAATATCCTAAGATAAAAACTGAAAAGAAGCTTTCTGAGAAACTGCCTTGTGTTCTGTTAATTCATCTCACAGGGTTACAGCTTTCTCCACAAGAAGCCTTTCGCTAAGACTGTTCTTGTGGAATTTCAAAGTGATATTTGTAAAGCCATAGAAGGATATGATGAAAAAGGAAATATCTTCTGTTAAAAACTGGAAAGAAGCTTTCTGAGAAACTGCTTTGTGTTCTGTTAATTCATCTCACAGAGATACAGCTTTCTCCTCAAGAAGTTTTCGCTAAGACTGTGCTTCTGGAATTTGGAAAGTGATATTTGGAAGCCCATAGAGGGCTACGGTGAAAAAGGAAATAACTTCCGTTAAAAAACAGGAAAGAAGCTTTCTGAGAAACTGCTTTGTGTTCTGCTAATTCATCTCAAGAGTTACAGCTTTCCCCTCAAGCAGTCTTTCGCTAAGACTGTTCTTGGGGAATTTGCAAAGTGATATTTGGAAGCCCATAGAGGGCTATGGTGAAAAAAGAAGTATCTTCCGTTAAAAAGTGGAAAGAAGCTTTCTGAGAATCTGCTTTGTGTTCTGTTAATTCATCTCACAGTGTTACAAATCTCTCCTCAAGTAACCTTTAGCTAAGGCTGATCTTGTGGAATTTGGAAAGTGATATTTGGAAGCCCATAGGGGGCTATGGTGAAAAAGGAAGTATCTTCCGTTAAAATCTGGAAGAAGATTTCTGAGAAACTACTTTGTGTTCTGTTAATTCATCTCAGAGACTTACATCTTTCCCCTCATGAAGCCTTTCCCTAAGACTCTTCTTGTGGAATTTGCAAAGTGATATTTCGAAGCCCACAGAGGGCTATGGTGAAAAAGGAGATATCCTAAGATAAAAACTGAAGAGAAACTTTCTGAGAAACTGCTCTGTATTCTCTTAATTCATCTCACAGAGTTACTGCGTTCCCCTCAAGAAGCCTTTCCCTAAGACTCTTCTTGTGGAATTTGCAAAGTGATATTTCGAAGCCCATAGAGGGCTATGGTGAAAAAGGAAATATCCTAAGATAAAAACTGGGAAGAATCTTTCTGAGAAATTGCTTTGTGTTCTGTTAATTCATCTCACAGAGTTACTGCATTCCCCTCAAGAAGCCTTTCGCTAAGACTGTTCTTGTGGAACTTGAAAAGTGATATTTGGAAGCCCATAGAGGGTTATGGTGAAAAAGGAAAATCTTCCCTTAAAAACTGGAAAGAAGCTTCCTGAGAAACTGCTTTGTGTTCGGTTAATTCAACTCACAGTTACTGCTTTCTCCTCAAAAAGCCTTTCGCTAACACTGTTCTTATGCAATTTGCAAAGTGATATTTGGAAGCCCTTAGAGGGTTAAGGTGAAAAAGGAAATATCTACCGTTAAAAACTGTAAAGAAGCTTTCTGAGAAACTGCTCTGTGTTCTGTTAATTCATCTCACAGTGTTACAGCATTCCCTTCAGGAAGCCTTTCGCTAAGTCTGTTCTTGTGGAATATTCAAGGTGATATCTGGAAGCCCATAGAGTGCTATGGTGAAAAAGGAAATATCTTCCGTTAAAAACTGGAAAGAAGCTTTCTGAGAAACTGCTCTGTGTTCTGTTAATTCATCTCACAGAGTTACAGCTTTCCCCTCAAGAAGCCTTTCGCTAAGACTGTTCTTGTGAAATTTGCACATTGATATCTGGAAGTCCATACAGGGCTACGGTGTAAAAGGAAATATCTTCCGATAAAAACTGGAAGGAAGCTTTATGAGAAACTGCTTTGTGTCCTGTTAATTCATCTCACAGAGTTACAGCCTTCCCTTCAAGATGCCTTTCGCTAAGACTCTTCTTGTGGAATTGGCAAAGTGTTATTTGGAAGCCCGTAGAGGTCTACGGTGAAAAAGGAAATATCTTCCTTTAAAAACTGGAAAGAAGCTTTCTGAGAAACTGCTTTGTGTTCTGTTAATTCATCTCACAGAGTCACTGCTTTCACCTCAAGAATCCTTTCGCTGAGACTCTTCATGTGGAAATTTCATAGTGATATTTTCAAGCCCATAGAGGGCTAAGGTGAAAAAGGAAATATCCTAAGATAAAAACTGAAAAGAAGCATTCTGAGAAACTACTTTGTGTTCTGTTAATTCATCTCACAGTGTTACAGCTTTGCCCTCAAGAAGCCTTTCGCGAAGACACTTCTTGTGGAATTTGCAAAGTGATATTTGGAAGCCCATAGAGGGCTATGGTGAAAAAGGAAATATCTTTTGTTAAAAACTGAAAGAGGCTTTCTGAGAAACTGCTCTGTGTTCTATTAATTCATCTCACAGAGTTACTGCTTTCCCAGAAAGAAGCCATTCTCTAAGATACTTCTTGTGGATTTTTCAAAGTGATATTGGAAGCCCATAGAGGGCTATGGTGAAAAAGGGAATATCTTCCGTTAAAAACTGGAAAGAATCTTTCTGAGAAACTACTTTGTGTTCTGTTAATTCATCTCACAGAGTTACAGCTTTCCCCTCAAGAAGCCTTTCGCTAAGACTGTTCTTCTGGAATTTTGAAAGTGATATTTGGAATCCCATAGAGGGCTATGGTGAAAAAGGAAAGATCTTCCATTAAAAACTGGAAAGAACCTTTCTGAGAAATTGCTTTGTGTTCTTTTAATTCATCTCACAGATTTACTGCGTTCCTCTCAAGAAGCCTTTCGCTAAGACTGTTCTTGTGGAATTTGCAAAGTGATATTTGGAAGCCCATATAGGGTTATGGTGAAAAAGGAAATATCTTCCGTTAAAAACTGGAAAGAAGCATTCTGAGAAACTGCTTTGTGTTCTCTTAGTTCATCTCACAGAGTTACAGCTTGCCCCTCTAGAAGCCTTTCGCTAAGACTGTTCTTGTGGAATTTGCAAAGTGACATTTGGAAGCCCATAGTGGGCTATGGTGAAAAAGGAAATATCCTAAGATAAAAACTGAAAAGAAGCTTTCTGAGAAACTGCCTTGTGTTCTGTTAATTCATCTCACAGGGTTACAGCTTTCTCCACAAGAAGCCTTTCGCTAAGACTGTTCTTGTGGAATTTCAAAGTGATATTTGTAAAGCCATAGAAGGATATGATGAAAAAGGAAATATCTTCTGTTAAAAACTGGAAAGAAGCTTTCTGAGAAACTGCTTTGTGTTCTGTTAATTCATCTCACAGAGATACAGCTTTCTCCTCAAGAAGTTTTCGCTAAGACTGTGCTTCTGGAATTTGGAAAGTGATATTTGGAAGCCCATAGAGGGCTACGGTGAAAAAGGAAATAACTTCCGTTAAAAAACAGGAAAGAAGCTTTCTGAGAAACTGCTTTGTGTTCTGCTAATTCATCTCAAGAGTTACAGCTTTCCCCTCAAGCAGTCTTTCGCTAAGACTGTTCTTGGGGAATTTGCAAAGTGATATTTGGAAGCCCATAGAGGGCTATGGTGAAAAAGGAAATATCCTAAGATAAAAACTGGGAAGAATCTTTCTGAGAAATTGCTTTGTGTTCTGTTAATTCATCTCACAGAGTTACTGCATTCCCCTCAAGAAGCCTTTCGCTAAGACTGTTCTTGTGGAATTTGAAAAGTGATATTTGGAAGCCCATAGAGGGTTATGGTGAAAAAGGAAAATCTTCCCTTAAAAACTGGAAAGAAGCTTCCTGAGAAACTGCTTTGTGTTCGGTTAATTCAACTCACAGTTACTGCTTTCTCCTCAAAAAGCCTTTCGCTAACACTGTTCTTATGCAATTTGCAAAGTGATATTTGGAAGCCCTTAGAGGGTTAAGGTGAAAAAGGAAATATCTACCGTTAAAAACTGTAAAGAAGCTTTCTGAGAAACTGCTCTGTGTTCTGTTAATTCATCTCACAGTGTTACAGCATTCCCTTCAGGAAGCCTTTCGCTAAGTCTGTTCTTGTGGAATATTCAAGGTGATATCTGGAAGCCCATAGAGTGCTATGGTGAAAAAGGAAATATCTTCCGTTAAAAACTGGAAAGAAGCTTTCTGAGAAACTGCTCTGTGTTCTGTTAATTCATCTCACAGAGTTACAGCTTTCCCCTCAAGAAGACTTTCGCTAAGACTGTTCTTGTGAAATTTGCACATTGATATCTGGAAGTCCATACAGGGCTACGGTGTAAAAGGAAATATCTTCCGATAAAAACTGGAAGGAAGCTTTATGAGAAACTGCTTTGTGTCCTGTTAATTCATCTCACAGAGTTACAGCCTTCCCTTCAAGATGCCTTTCGCTAAGACTCTTCTTGTGGAATTGGCAAAGTGTTATTTGGAAGCCCGTAGAGGTCTACGGTGAAAAAGGAAATATCTTCCTTTAAAAACTGGAAAGAAGCTTTCTGAGAAACTGCTTTGTGTTCTGTTAATTCATCTCACAGAGTCACTGCTTTCACCTCAAGAATCCTTTCGCTGAGACTCTTCATGTGGAAATTTCATAGTGATATTTTCAAGCCCATAGAGGGCTAAGGTGAAAAAGGAAATATCCTAAGATAAAAACTGAAAAGAAGCATTCTGAGAAACTACTTTGTGTTCTGTTAATTCATCTCACAGTGTTACAGCTTTGCCCTCAAGAAGCCTTTCGCGAAGACACTTCTTGTGGAATTTGCAAAGTGATATTTGGAAGCCCATAGAGGGCTATGGTGAAAAAGGAAATATCTTTTGTTAAAAACTGAAAGAGGCTTTCTGAGAAACTGCTCTGTGTTCTATTAATTCATCTCACAGGGTTACTGCTTTCCCAGAAAAAAGCCATTCTCTAAGATTCTTCTTGTGGGTTTTTCAAAGTGATATTGGAAGCCCATAGAGGGCTATGGTGAAAAAGGGAATATCTTCCGTTAAAAACTGGAAAGAATCTTTCTGAGAAACTACTTTGTGTTCTGATAATTCATCTCACAGAGTTACAGCTTTCCCCTCAAGAAGCCTTTCGCTAAGACTGTTCTTCTGGAATTTTGAAAGTGATATTTGGAATCCCATAGAGGGCTATGGTGAAAAAGGAAAGATCTTCCGTTAAAAACTGGAAAGAACCTTTCTGAGAAATTGCTTTGTGTTCTTTTAATTCATCTCACAGAGTTACTGCGTTCCTCTCAAGAAGCCTTTCGCTAAGACTGTTCTTGTGGAATTTGCAAAGTGATATTTGGAAGCCCATATAGGGTTATGGTGAAAAAGGAAATATCTTCCGTTAAAAACTGGAAAGAAGCATTCTGAGAAACTGCTTTGTGTTCTCTTAGTTCATCTCACAGAGTTACAGCTTGCCCCTCTAGAAGCCTTTCGCTAAGACTGTTCTTGTGGAATTTGCAAAGTGACATTTGGAAGCCCATAGTGGGCTATGGTGAAAAAGGAAATATCCTAAGATAAAAACTGAAAAGAAGCTTTCTGAGAAACTGCCTTGTGTTCTGTTAATTCATCTCACAGGGTTACAGCTTTCTCCACAAGAAGCCTTTCGCTAAGACTGTTCTTGTGGAATTTCAAAGTGATATTTGTAAAGCCATAGAAGGATATGATGAAAAAGGAAATATCTTCTGTTAAAAACTGGAAAGAAGCTTTCTGAGAAACTGCTTTGTGTTCTGTTAATTCATCTCACAGAGATACAGCTTTCTCCTCAAGAAGTTTTCGCTAAGACTGTGCTTCTGGAATTTGGAAAGTGATATTTGGAAGCCCATAGAGGGCTACGGTGAAAAAGGAAATAACTTCCGTTAAAAAACAGGAAAGAAGCTTTCTGAGAAACTGCTTTGTGTTCTGCTAATTCATCTCAAGAGTTACAGCTTTCCCCTCAAGCAGTCTTTCGCTAAGACTGTTCTTGGGGAATTTGCAAAGTGATATTTGGAAGCCCATAGAGGGCTATGGTGAAAAAGGAAATATCCTAAGATAAAAACTGGGAAGAATCTTTCTGAGAAATTGCTTTGTGTTCTGTTAATTCATCTCACAGAGTTACTGCATTCCCCTCAAGAAGCCTTTCGCTAAGACTGTTCTTGTGGAATTTGAAAAGTGATATTTGGAAGCCCATAGAGGGTTATGGTGAAAAAGGAAAATCTTCCCTTAAAAACTGGAAAGAAGCTTCCTGAGAAACTGCTTTGTGTTCGGTTAATTCAACTCACAGTTACTGCTTTCTCCTCAAAAAGCCTTTCGCTAACACTGTTCTTATGCAATTTGCAAAGTGATATTTGGAAGCCCTTAGAGGGTTAAGGTGAAAAAGGAAATATCTACCGTTAAAAACTGTAAAGAAGCTTTCTGAGAAACTGCTGTGTGTTCTGTTAATTCATCTCACAGTGTTACAGCATTCCCTTCAGGAAGCCTTTCGCTAAGTCTGTTCTTGTGGAATATTCAAGGTGATATCTGGAAGCCCATAGAGTGCTATGGTGAAAAAGGAAATATCTTCCGTTAAAAACTGGAAAGAAGCTTTCTGAGAAACTGCTCTGTGTTCTGTTAATTCATCTCACAGAGTTACAGCTTTCCCCTCAAGAAGCCTTTCGCTAAGACTGTTCTTGTGAAATTTGCACATTGATATCTGGAAGTCCATACAGGGCTACGGTGTAAAAGGAAATATCTTCCGATAAAAACTGGAAGGAAGCTTTATGAGAAACTGCTTTGTGTCCTGTTAATTCATCTCACAGAGTTACAGCCTTCCCTTCAAGATGCCTTTCGCTAAGACTCTTCTTGTGGAATTGGCAAAGTGTTATTTGGAAGCCCGTAGAGGTCTACGGTGAAAAAGGAAATATCTTCCTTTAAAAACTGGAAAGAAGCTTTCTGAGAAACTGCTTTGTGTTCTGTTAATTCATCTCACAGAGTCACTGCTTTCACCTCAAGAATCCTTTCGCTGAGACTCTTCATGTGGAAATTTCATAGTGATATTTTCAAGCCCATAGAGGGCTAAGGTGAAAAAGGAAATATCCTAAGATAAAAACTGAAAAGAAGCATTCTGAGAAACTACTTTGTGTTCTGTTAATTCATCTCACAGTGTTACAGCTTTGCCCTCAAGAAGCCTTTCGCGAAGACACTTCTTGTGGAATTTGCAAAGTGATATTTGGAAGCCCATAGAGGGCTATGGTGAAAAAGGAAATATCTTTTGTTAAAAACTGAAAGAGGCTTTCTGAGAAACTGCTCTGTGTTCTATTAATTCATCTCACAGAGTTACTGCTTTCCCAGAAAGAAGCCATTCTCTAAGATACTTCTTGTGGATTTTTCAAAGTGATATTGGAAGCCCATAGAGGGCTATGGTGAAAAAGGGAATATCTTCCGTTAAAAACTGGAAAGAATCTTTCTGAGAAACTACTTTGTGTTCTGTTAGTTCATCTCACAGAGTTACAGCTTTCCCCTCAAGAAGCCTTTCGCTAAGACTGTTCTTCTGGAATTTTGAAAGTGATATTTGGAATCCCATAGAGGGCTATGGTGAAAAAGGAAAGATCTTCCGTTAAAAACTGGAAAGAACCTTTCTGAGAAATTGCTTTGTGTTCTTTTAATTCATCTCACAGAGTTACTGCGTTCCTCTCAAGAAGCCTTTCGCTAAGACTGTTCTTGTGGAATTTGCAAAGTGATATTTGGAAGCCCATATAGGGTTATGGTGAAAAAGGAAATATCTTCCGTTAAAAACTGGAAAGAAGCATTCTGAGAAACTGCTTTGTGTTCTCTTAGTTCATCTCACAGAGTTACAGCTTGCCCCTCTAGAAGCCTTTCGCTAAGACTGTTCTTGTGGAATTTGCAAAGTGACATTTGGAAGCCCATAGTGGGCTATGGTGAAAAAGGAAATATCCTAAGATAAAAACTGAAAAGAAGCTTTCTGAGAAACTGCCTTGTGTTCTGTTAATTCATCTCACAGGGTTACAGCTTTCTCCACAAGAAGCCTTTCGCTAAGACTGTTCTTGTGGAATTTCAAAGTGATATTTGTAAAGCCATAGAAGGATAGGATGAAAAAGGAAATATCTTCTGTTAAAAACTGGAAAGAAGCTTTCTGAGAAACTGCTTTGTGTTCTGTTAATTCATCTCACAGAGATACAGCTTTCTCCTCAAGAAGTTTTCGCTAAGACTGTGCTTCTGGAATTTGGAAAGTGATATTTGGAAGCCCATAGAGGGCTACGGTGAAAAAGGAAATAACTTCCGTTAAAAAACAGGAAAGAAGCTTTCTGAGAAACTGCTTTGTGTTCTGCTAATTCATCTCAAGAGTTACAGCTTTCCCCTCAAGCAGTCTTTCGCTAAGACTGTTCTTGGGGAATTTGCAAAGTGATATTTGGAAGCCCATAGAGGGCTATGGTGAAAAAGGAAATATCCTAAGATAAAAACTGGGAAGAATCTTTCTGAGAAATTGCTTTGTGTTCTGTTAATTCATCTCACAGAGTTACTGCATTCCCCTCAAGAAGCCTTTCGCTAAGACTGTTCTTGTGGAATTTGAAAAGTGATATTTGGAAGCCCATAGAGGGTTATGGTGAAAAAGGAAAATCTTCCCTTAAAAACTGGAAAGAAGCTTCCTGAGAAACTGCTTTGTGTTCGGTTAATTCAACTCACAGTTACTGCTTTCTCCTCAAAAAGCCTTTCGCTAACACTGTTCTTATGCAATTTGCAAAGTGATATTTGGAAGCCCTTAGAGGGTTAAGGTGAAAAAGGAAATATCTACCGTTAAAAACTGTAAAGAAGCTTTCTGAGAAACTGCTGTGTGTTCTGTTAATTCATCTCACAGTGTTACAGCATTCCCTTCAGGAAGCCTTTCGCTAAGTCTGTTCTTGTGGAATATTCAAGGTGATATCTGGAAGCCCATAGAGTGCTATGGTGAAAAAGGAAATATCTTCCGTTAAAAACTGGAAAGAAGCTTTCTGAGAAACTGCTCTGTGTTCTGTTAATTCATCTCACAGAGTTACAGCTTTCCCCTCAAGAAGCCTTTCGCTAAGACTGTTCTTGTGAAATTTGCACATTGATATCTGGAAGTCCATACAGGGCTACGGTGTAAAAGGAAATATCTTCCGATAAAAACTGGAAGGAAGCTTTATGAGAAACTGCTTTGTGTCCTGTTAATTCATCTCACAGAGTTACAGCCTTCCCTTCAAGATGCCTTTCGCTAAGACTCTTCTTGTGGAATTGGCAAAGTGTTATTTGGAAGCCCGTAGAGGTCTACGGTGAAAAAGGAAATATCTTCCTTTAAAAACTGGAAAGAAGCTTTCTGAGAAACTGCTTTGTGTTCTGTTAATTCATCTCACAGAGTCACTGCTTTCACCTCAAGAATCCTTTCGCTGAGACTCTTCATGTGGAAATTTCATAGTGATATTTTCAAGCCCATAGAGGGCTAAGGTGAAAAAGGAAATATCCTAAGATAAAAACTGAAAAGAAGCATTCTGAGAAACTACTTTGTGTTCTGTTAATTCATCTCACAGTGTTACAGCTTTGCCCTCAAGAAGCCTTTCGCGAAGACACTTCTTGTGGAATTTGCAAAGTGATATTTGGAAGCCCATAGAGGGCTATGGTGAAAAAGGAAATATCTTTTGTTAAAAACTGAAAGAGGCTTTCTGAGAAACTGCTCTGTGTTCTATTAATTCATCTCACAGGGTTACTGCTTTCCCAGAAAAAAGCCATTCTCTAAGATTCTTCTTGTGGGTTTTTCAAAGTGATATTGGAAGCCCATAGAGGGCTATGGTGAAAAAGGGAATATCTTCCGTTAAAAACTGGAAAGAATCTTTCTGAGAAACTACTTTGTGTTCTGATAATTCATCTCACAGAGTTACAGCTTTCCCCTCAAGAAGCCTTTCGCTAAGACTGTTCTTCTGGAATTTTGAAAGTGATATTTGGAATCCCATAGAGGGCTATGGTGAAAAAGGAAAGATCTTCCGTTAAAAACTGGAAAGAACCTTTCTGAGAAATTGCTTTGTGTTCTTTTAATTCATCTCACAGAGTTACTGCGTTCCTCTCAAGAAGCCTTTCGCTAAGACTGTTCTTGTGGAATTTGCAAAGTGATATTTGGAAGCCCATATAGGGTTATGGTGAAAAAGGAAATATCTTCCGTTAAAAACTGGAAAGAAGCATTCTGAGAAACTGCTTTGTGTTCTCTTAGTTCATCTCACAGAGTTACAGCTTGCCCCTCTAGAAGCCTTTCGCTAAGACTGTTCTTGTGGAATTTGCAAAGTGACATTTGGAAGCCCATAGTGGGCTATGGTGAAAAAGGAAATATCCTAAGATAAAAACTGAAAAGAAGCTTTCTGAGAAACTGCCTTGTGTTCTGTTAATTCATCTCACAGGGTTACAGCTTTCTCCACAAGAAGCCTTTCGCTAAGACTGTTCTTGTGGAATTTCAAAGTGATATTTGTAAAGCCATAGAAGGATATGATGAAAAAGGAAATATCTTCTGTTAAAAACTGGAAAGAAGCTTTCTGAGAAACTGCTTTGTGTTCTGTTAATTCATCTCACAGAGATACAGCTTTCTCCTCAAGAAGTTTTCGCTAAGACTGTGCTTCTGGAATTTGGAAAGTGATATTTGGAAGCCCATAGAGGGCTACGGTGAAAAAGGAAATAACTTCCGTTAAAAAACAGGAAAGAAGCTTTCTGAGAAACTGCTTTGTGTTCTGCTAATTCATCTCAAGAGTTACAGCTTTCCCCTCAAGCAGTCTTTCGCTAAGACTGTTCTTGGGGAATTTGCAAAGTGATATTTGGAAGCCCATAGAGGGCTATGGTGAAAAAGGAAATATCCTAAGATAAAAACTGGGAAGAATCTTTCTGAGAAATTGCTTTGTGTTCTGTTAATTCATCTCACAGAGTTACTGCATTCCCCTCAAGAAGCCTTTCGCTAAGACTGTTCTTGTGGAATTTGAAAAGTGATATTTGGAAACCCATAGAGGGTTATGGTGAAAAAGGAAAATCTTCCCTTAAAAACTGGAAAGAAGCTTCCTGAGAAACTGCTTTGTGTTCGGTTAATTCAACTCACAGTTACTGCTTTCTCCTCAAAAAGCCTTTCGCTAACACTGTTCTTATGCAATTTGCAAAGTGATATTTGGAAGCCCTTAGAGGGTTAAGGTGAAAAAGGAAATATCTACCGTTAAAAACTGTAAAGAAGCTTTCTGAGAAACTGCTGTGTGTTCTGTTAATTCATCTCACAGTGTTACAGCATTCCCTTCAGGAAGCCTTTCGCTAAGTCTGTTCTTCTGGAATATTCAAGGTGATATCTGGAAGCCCATAGAGTGCTATGGTGAAAAAGGAAATATCTTCCGTTAAAAACTGGAAGAAGCTTTCTGAGAAACTGCTCTGTGTTCTGTTAATTCATCTCACAGAGTTACAGCTTTCCCCTCAAGAAGACTTTCGCTAAGACTGTTCTTGTGAAATTTGCACATTGATATCTGGAAGTCCATACAGGGCTACGGTGTAAAAGGAAATATCTTCCGATAAAAACTGGAAGGAAGCTTTATGAGAAACTGCTTTGTGTCCTGTTAATTCATCTCACAGAGTTACAGCCTTCCCTTCAAGATGCCTTTCGCTAAGACTCTTCTTGTGGAATTGGCAAAGTGTTATTTGGAAGCCCGTAGAGGTCTACGGTGAAAAAGGAAATATCTTCCTTTAAAAACTGGAAAGAAGCTTTCTGAGAAACTGCTTTGTGTTCTGTTAATTCATCTCACAGAGTCACTGCTTTCACCTCAAGAATCCTTTCGCTGAGACTCTTCATGTGGAAATTTCATAGTGATATTTTCAAGCCCATAGAGGGCTAAGGTGAAAAAGGAAATATCCTAAGATAAAAACTGAAAAGAAGCATTCTGAGAAACTACTTTGTGTTCTGTTAATTCATCTCACAGTGTTACAGCTTTGCCCTCAAGAAGCCTTTCGCGAAGACACTTCTTGTGGAATTTGCAAAGTGATATTTGGAAGCCCATAGAGGGCTATGGTGAAAAAGGAAATATCTTTTGTTAAAAACTGAAAGAGGCTTTCTGAGAAACTGCTCTGTGTTCTATTAATTCATCTCACAGGGTTACTGCTTTCCCAGAAAAAAGCCATTCTCTAAGATTCTTCTTGTGGGTTTTTCAAAGTGATATTGGAAGCCCATAGAGGGCTAGGGTGAAAAAGGGAATATCTTCCGTTAAAAACTGGAAAGAATCTTTCTGAGAAACTACTTTGTGTTCTGATAATTCATCTCACAGAGTTACAGCTTTCCCCTCAAGAAGCCTTTCGCTAAGACTGTTCTTCTGGAATTTTGAAAGTGATATTTGGAATCCCATAGAGGGCTATGGTGAAAAAGGAAAGATCTTCCGTTAAAAACTGGAAAGAACCTTTCTGAGAAATTGCTTTGTGTTCTTTTAATTCATCTCACAGAGTTACTGCGTTCCTCTCAAGAAGCCTTTCGCTAAGACTGTTCTTGTGGAATTTGAAAAGTGATATTTGGAAGCCCATATAGGGTTATGGTGAAAAAGGAAATATCTTCCGTTAAAAACTGGAAAGAAGCATTCTGAGAAACTGCTTTGTGTTCTCTTAGTTCATCTCACAGAGTTACAGCTTGCCCCTCTAGAAGCCTTTCGCTAAGACTGTTCTTGTGGAATTTGCAAAGTGACATTTGGAAGCCCATAGTGGGCTATGGTGAAAAAGGAAATATCCTAAGATAAAAACTGAAAAGAAGCTTTCTGAGAAACTGCCTTGTGTTCTGTTAATTCATCTCACAGGGTTACAGCTTTCTCCACAAGAAGCCTTTCGCTAAGACTGTTCTTGTGGAATTTCAAAGTGATATTTGTAAAGCCATAGAAGGATAGGATGAAAAAGGAAATATCTTCTGTTAAAAACTGGAAAGAAGCTTTCTGAGAAACTGCTTTGTGTTCTGTTAATTCATCTCACAGAGATACAGCTTTCTCCTCAAGAAGTTTTCGCTAAGACTGTGCTTCTGGAATTTGGAAAGTGATATTTGGAAGCCCATAGAGGGCTACGGTGAAAAAGGAAATAACTTCCGTTAAAAAACAGGAAAGAAGCTTTCTGAGAAACTGCTTTGTGTTCTGCTAATTCATCTCAAGAGTTACAGCTTTCCCCTCAAGCAGTCTTTCGCTAAGACTGTTCTTGGGGAATTTGCAAAGTGATATTTGGAAGCCCATAGAGGGCTATGGTGAAAAAGGAAATATCCTAAGATAAAAACTGGGAAGAATCTTTCTGAGAAATTGCTTTGTGTTCTGTTAATTCATCTCACAGAGTTACTGCATTCCCCTCAAGAAGACTTTCGCTAAGACTGTTCTTGTGGAACTTGAAAAGTGATATTTGGAAGCCCATAGAGGGTTATGGTGAAAAAGGAAAATCTTCCCTTAAAAACTGGAAAGAAGCTTCCTGAGAAACTGCTTTGTGTTCGGTTAATTCAACTCACAGTTACTGCTTTCTCCTCAAAAAGCCTTTCGCTAACACTGTTCTTATGCAATTTGCAAAGTGATATTTGGAAGCCCTTAGAGGGTTAAGGTGAAAAAGGAAATATCTACCGTTAAAAACTGTAAAGAAGCTTTCTGAGAAACTGCTGTGTGTTCTGTTAATTCATCTCACAGTGTTACAGCATTCCCTTCAGGAAGCCTTTCGCTAAGTCTGTTCTTGTGGAATATTCAAGGTGATATCTGGAAGCCCATAGAGTGCTATGGTGAAAAAGGAAATATCTTCCGTTAAAAACTGGAAAGAAGCTTTCTGAGAAACTGCTCTGTGTTCTGTTAATTCATCTCACAGAGTTACAGCTTTCCCCTCAAGAAGCCTTTCGCTAAGACTGTTCTTGTGAAATTTGCACATTGATATCTGGAAGTCCATACAGGGCTACGGTGTAAAAGGAAATATCTTCCGATAAAAACTGGAAGGAAGCTTTATGAGAAACTGCTTTGTGTCCTGTTAATTCATCTCACAGAGTTACAGCCTTCCCTTCAAGATGCCTTTCGCTAAGACTCTTCTTGTGGAATTGGCAAAGTGTTATTTGGAAGCCCGTAGAGGTCTACGGTGAAAAAGGAAATATCTTCCTTTAAAAACTGGAAAGAAGCTTTCTGAGAAACTGCTTTGTGTTCTGTTAATTCATCTCACAGAGTCACTGCTTTCACCTCAAGAATCCTTTCGCTGAGACTCTTCATGTGGAAATTTCATAGTGATATTTTCAAGCCCATAGAGGGCTAAGGTGAAAAAGGAAATATCCTAAGATAAAAACTGAAAAGAAGCATTCTGAGAAACTACTTTGTGTTCTGTTAATTCATCTCACAGTGTTACAGCTTTGCCCTCAAGAAGCCTTTCGCGAAGACACTTCTTGTGGAATTTGCAAAGTGATATTTGGAAGCCCATAGAGGGCTATGGTGAAAAAGGAAATATCTTTTGTTAAAAACTGAAAGAGGCTTTCTGAGAAACTGCTCTGTGTTCTATTAATTCATCTCACAGAGTTACTGCTTTCCCAGAAAGAAGCCATTCTCTAAGATACTTCTTGTGGATTTTTCAAAGTGATATTGGAAGCCCATAGAGGGCTATGGTGAAAAAGGGAATATCTTCCGTTAAAAACTGGAAAGAATCTTTCTGAGAAACTACTTTGTGTTCTGTTAGTTCATCTCACAGAGTTACAGCTTTCCCCTCAAGAAGCCTTTCGCTAAGACTGTTCTTCTGGAATTTTGAAAGTGATATTTGGAATCCCATAGAGGGCTATGGTGAAAAAGGAAAGATCTTCCGTTAAAAACTGGAAAGAACCTTTCTGAGAAATTGCTTTGTGTTCTTTTAATTCATCTCACAGAGTTACTGCGTTCCTCTCAAGAAGCCTTTCGCTAAGACTGTTCTTGTGGAATTTGCAAAGTGATATTTGGAAGCCCATATAGGGTTATGGTGAAAAAGGAAATATCTTCCGTTAAAAACTGGAAAGAAGCATTCTGAGAAACTGCTTTGTGTTCTCTTAGTTCATCTCACAGAGTTACAGCTTGCCCCTCTAGAAGCCTTTCGCTAAGACTGTTCTTGTGGAATTTGCAAAGTGACATTTGGAAGCCCATAGTGGGCTATGGTGAAAAAGGAAATATCCTAAGATAAAAACTGAAAAGAAGCTTTCTGAGAAACTGCCTTGTGTTCTGTTAATTCATCTCACAGGGTTACAGCTTTCTCCACAAGAAGCCTTTCGCTAAGACTGTTCTTGTGGAATTTCAAAGTGATATTTGTAAAGCCATAGAAGGATAGGATGAAAAAGGAAATATCTTCTGTTAAAAACTGGAAAGAAGCTTTCTGAGAAACTGCTTTGTGTTCTGTTAATTCATCTCACAGAGATACAGCTTTCTCCTCAAGAAGTTTTCGCTAAGACTGTGCTTCTGGAATTTGGAAAGTGATATTTGGAAGCCCATAGAGGGCTACGGTGAAAAAGGAAATAACTTCCGTTAAAAAACAGGAAAGAAGCTTTCTGAGAAACTGCTTTGTGTTCTGCTAATTCATCTCAAGAGTTACAGCTTTCCCCTCAAGCAGTCTTTCGCTAAGACTGTTCTTGGGGAATTTGCAAAGTGATATTTGGAAGCCCATAGAGGGCTATGGTGAAAAAGGAAATATCCTAAGATAAAAACTGGGAAGAATCTTTCTGAGAAATTGCTTTGTGTTCTGTTAATTCATCTCACAGAGTTACTGCATTCCCCTCAAGAAGCCTTTCGCTAAGACTGTTCTTGTGGAATTTGAAAAGTGATATTTGGAAGCCCATAGAGGGTTATGGTGAAAAAGGAAAATCTTCCCTTAAAAACTGGAAAGAAGCTTCCTGAGAAACTGCTTTGTGTTCGGTTAATTCAACTCACAGTTACTGCTTTCTCCTCAAAAAGCCTTTCGCTAACACTGTTCTTATGCAATTTGCAAAGTGATATTTGGAAGCCCTTAGAGGGTTAAGGTGAAAAAGGAAATATCTACCGTTAAAAACTGTAAAGAAGCTTTCTGAGAAACTGCTGTGTGTTCTGTTAATTCATCTCACAGTGTTACAGCATTCCCTTCAGGAAGCCTTTCGCTAAGTCTGTTCTTGTGGAATATTCAAGGTGATATCTGGAAGCCCATAGAGTGCTATGGTGAAAAAGGAAATATCTTCCGTTAAAAACTGGAAAGAAGCTTTCTGAGAAACTGCTCTGTGTTCTGTTAATTCATCTCACAGAGTTACAGCTTTCCCCTCAAGAAGCCTTTCGCTAAGACTGTTCTTGTGAAATTTGCACATTGATATCTGGAAGTCCATACAGGGCTACGGTGTAAAAGGAAATATCTTCCGATAAAAACTGGAAGGAAGCTTTATGAGAAACTGCTTTGTGTCCTGTTAATTCATCTCACAGAGTTACAGCCTTCCCTTCAAGATGCCTTTCGCTAAGACTCTTCTTGTGGAATTGGCAAAGTGTTATTTGGAAGCCCGTAGAGGTCTACGGTGAAAAAGGAAATATCTTCCTTTAAAAACTGGAAAGAAGCTTTCTGAGAAACTGCTTTGTGTTCTGTTAATTCATCTCACAGAGTCACTGCTTTCACCTCAAGAATCCTTTCGCTGAGACTCTTCATGTGGAAATTTCATAGTGATATTTTCAAGCCCATAGAGGGCTAAGGTGAAAAAGGAAATATCCTAAGATAAAAACTGAAAAGAAGCATTCTGAGAAACTACTTTGTGTTCTGTTAATTCATCTCACAGTGTTACAGCTTTGCCCTCAAGAAGCCTTTCGCGAAGACACTTCTTGTGGAATTTGCAAAGTGATATTTGGAAGCCCATAGAGGGCTATGGTGAAAAAGGAAATATCTTTTGTTAAAAACTGAAAGAGGCTTTCTGAGAAACTGCTCTGTGTTCTATTAATTCATCTCACAGAGTTACTGCTTTCCCAGAAAGAAGCCATTCTCTAAGATACTTCTTGTGGATTTTTCAAAGTGATATTGGAAGCCCATAGAGGGCTATGGTGAAAAAGGGAATATCTTCCGTTAAAAACTGGAAAGAATCTTTCTGAGAAACTACTTTGTGTTCTGTTAGTTCATCTCACAGAGTTACAGCTTTCCCCTCAAGAAGCCTTTCGCTAAGACTGTTCTTCTGGAATTTTGAAAGTGATATTTGGAATCCCATAGAGGGCTATGGTGAAAAAGGAAAGATCTTCCGTTAAAAACTGGAAAGAACCTTTCTGAGAAATTGCTTTGTGTTCTTTTAATTCATCTCACAGAGTTACTGCGTTCCTCTCAAGAAGCCTTTCGCTAAGACTGTTCTTGTGGAATTTGCAAAGTGATATTTGGAAGCCCATATAGGGTTATGGTGAAAAAGGAAATATCTTCCGTTAAAAACTGGAAAGAAGCATTCTGAGAAACTGCTTTGTGTTCTCTTAGTTCATCTCACAGAGTTACAGCTTGCCCCTCTAGAAGCCTTTCGCTAAGACTGTTCTTGTGGAATTTGCAAAGTGACATTTGGAAGCCCATAGTGGGCTATGGTGAAAAAGGAAATATCCTAAGATAAAAACTGAAAAGAAGCTTTCTGAGAAACTGCCTTGTGTTCTGTTAATTCATCTCACAGGGTTACAGCTTTCTCCACAAGAAGCCTTTCGCTAAGACTGTTCTTGTGGAATTTCAAAGTGATATTTGTAAAGCCATAGAAGGATAGGATGAAAAAGGAAATATCTTCTGTTAAAAACTGGAAAGAAGCTTTCTGAGAAACTGCTTTGTGTTCTGTTAATTCATCTCACAGAGATACAGCTTTCTCCTCAAGAAGTTTTCGCTAAGACTGTGCTTCTGGAATTTGGAAAGTGATATTTGGAAGCCCATAGAGGGCTACGGTGAAAAAGGAAATAACTTCCGTTAAAAAACAGGAAAGAAGCTTTCTGAGAAACTGCTTTGTGTTCTGCTAATTCATCTCAAGAGTTACAGCTTTCCCCTCAAGCAGTCTTTCGCTGAGACTGTTCTTGGGGAATTTGCAAAGTGATATTTGGAAGCCCATAGAGGGCTATGGTGAAAAAGGAAATATCCTAAGATAAAAACTGGGAAGAATCTTTCTGAGAAATTGCTTTGTGTTCTGTTAATTCATCTCACAGAGTTACTGCATTCCCCTCAAGAAGCCTTTCGCTAAGACTGTTCTTGTGGAATTTGAAAAGTGATATTTGGAAGCCCATAGAGGGTTATGGTGAAAAAGGAAAATCTTCCCTTAAAAACTGGAAAGAAGCTTCCTGAGAAACTGCTTTGTGTTCGGTTAATTCAACTCACAGTTACTGCTTTCTCCTCAAAAAGCCTTTCGCTAACACTGTTCTTATGCAATTTGCAAAGTGATATTTGGAAGCCCTTAGAGGGTTAAGGTGAAAAAGGAAATATCTACCGTTAAAAACTGTAAAGAAGCTTTCTGAGAAACTGCTCTGTGTTCTGTTAATTCATCTCACAGTGTTACAGCATTCCCTTCAGGAAGCCTTTCGCTAAGTCTGTTCTTGTGGAATATTCAAGGTGATATCTGGAAGCCCATAGAGTGCTATGGTGAAAAAGGAAATATCTTCCGTTAAAAACTGGAAAGAAGCTTTCTGAGAAACTGCTCTGTGTTCTGTTAATTCATCTCACAGAGTTACAGCTTTCCCCTCAAGAAGCCTTTCGCTAAGACTGTTCTTGTGAAATTTGCACATTGATATCTGGAAGTCCATACAGGGCTACGGTGTAAAAGGAAATATCTTCCGATAAAAACTGGAAGGAAGCTTTATGAGAAACTGCTTTGTGTCCTGTTAATTCATCTCACAGAGTTACAGCCTTCCCTTCAAGATGCCTTTCGCTAAGACTCTTCTTGTGGAATTGGCAAAGTGTTATTTGGAAGCCCGTAGAGGTCTACGGTGAAAAAGGAAATATCTTCCTTTAAAAACTGGAAAGAAGCTTTCTGAGAAACTGCTTTGTGTTCTGTTAATTCATCTCACAGAGTCACTGCTTTCACCTCAAGAATCCTTTCGCTGAGACTCTTCATGTGGAAATTTCATAGTGATATTTTCAAGCCCATAGAGGGCTAAGGTGAAAAAGGAAATATCCTAAGATAAAAACTGAAAAGAAGCATTCTGAGAAACTACTTTGTGTTCTGTTAATTCATCTCACAGTGTTACAGCTTTGCCCTCAAGAAGCCTTTCGCGAAGACACTTCTTGTGGAATTTGCAAAGTGATATTTGGAAGCCCATAGAGGGCTATGGTGAAAAAGGAAATATCTTTTGTTAAAAACTGAAAGAGGCTTTCTGAGAAACTGCTCTGTGTTCTATTAATTCATCTCACAGAGTTACTGCTTTCCCAGAAAGAAGCCATTCTCTAAGATTCTTCTTGTGGATTTTTCAAAGTGATATTGGAAGCCCATAGAGGGCTATGGTGAAAAAGGGAATATCTTCCGTTAAAAACTGGAAAGAATCTTTCTGAGAAACTACTTTGTGTTCTGTTAATTCATCTCACAGAGTTACAGCTTTCCCCTCAAGAAGCCTTTCGCTAAGACTGTTCTTCTGGAATTTTGAAAGTGATATTTGGAATCCCATAGAGGGCTATGGTGAAAAAGGAAAGATCTTCCGTTAAAAACTGGAAAGAACCTTTCTGAGAAATTGCTTTGTGTTCTTTTAATTCATCTCACAGAGTTACTGCGTTCCTCTCAAGAAGCCTTTCGCTAAGACTGTTCTTGTGGAATTTGCAAAGTGATATTTGGAAGCCCATATAGGGTTATGGTGAAAAAGGAAATATCTTCCGTTAAAAACTGGAAAGAAGCATTCTGAGAAACTGCTTTGTGTTCTCTTAGTTCATCTCACAGAGTTACAGCTTGCCCCTCTAGAAGCCTTTCGCTAAGACTGTTCTTGTGGAATTTGCAAAGTGACCTTTGGAAGCCCATAGTGGGCTATGGTGAAAAAGGAAATATCCTAAGATAAAAACTGAAAAGAAGCTTTCTGAGAAACTGCCTTGTGTTCTGTTAATTCATCTCACAGGGTTACAGCTTTCTCCACAAGAAGCCTTTCGCTAAGACTGTTCTTGTGGAATTTCAAAGTGATATTTGTAAAGCCATAGAAGGATATGATGAAAAAGGAAATATCTTCCGTTAAAAACTGGAAAGAAGCTTTCTGAGAAACTGCTTTGTGTTCTGTTAATTCATCTCACAGAGATACAGCTTTCTCCTCAAGAAGTTTTCGCTAAGACTGTGCTTCTGGAATTTGGAAAGTGATATTTGGAAGCCCATAGAGGGCTACGGTGAAAAAGGAAATAACTTCCGTTAAAAAACAGGAAAGAAGCTTTCTGAGAAACTGCTTTGTGTTCTGCTAATTCATCTCAAGAGTTACAGCTTTCCCCTCAAGCAGTCTTTCGCTAAGACTGTTCTTGGGGAATTTGCAAAGTGATATTTGGAAGCCCATAGAGGGCTATGGTGAAAAAGGAAATATCCTAAGATAAAAACTGGGAAGAATCTTTCTGAGAAATTGCTTTGTGTTCTGTTAATTCATCTCACAGAGTTACTGCATTCCCCTCAAGAAGCCTTTCGCTAAGACTGTTCTTGTGGAATTTGAAAAGTGATATTTGGAAGCCCATAGAGGGTTATGGTGAAAAAGGAAAATCTTCCCTTAAAAACTGGAAAGAAGCTTCCTGAGAAACTGCTTTGTGTTCGGTTAATTCAACTCACAGTTACTGCTTTCTCCTCAAAAAGCCTTTCGCTAACACTGTTCTTATGCAATTTGCAAAGTGATATTTGGAAGCCCTTAGAGGGTTAAGGTGAAAAAGGAAATATCTACCGTTAAAAACTGTAAAGAAGCTTTCTGAGAAACTGCTCTGTGTTCTGTTAATTCATCTCACAGTGTTACAGCATTCCCTTCAGGAAGCCTTTCGCTAAGTCTGTTCTTGTGGAATATTCAAGGTGATATCTGGAAGCCCATAGAGTGCTATGGTGAAAAAGGAAATATCTTCCGTTAAAAACTGGAAAGAAGCTTTCTGAGAAACTGCTCTGTGTTCTGTTAATTCATCTCACAGAGTTACAGCTTTCCCCTCAAGAAGCCTTTCGCTAAGACTGTTCTTGTGAAATTTGCACATTGATATCTGGAAGTCCATACAGGGCTACGGTGTAAAAGGAAATATCTTCCGATAAAAACTGGAAGGAAGCTTTATGAGAAACTGCTTTGTGTCCTGTTAATTCATCTCACAGAGTTACAGCCTTCCCTTCAAGATGCCTTTCGCTAAGACTCTTCTTGTGGAATTGGCAAAGTGTTATTTGGAAGCCCGTAGAGGTCTACGGTGAAAAAGGAAATATCTTCCTTTAAAAACTGGAAAGAAGCTTTCTGAGAAACTGCTTTGTGTTCTGTTAATTCATCTCACAGAGTCACTGCTTTCACCTCAAGAATCCTTTCGCTGAGACTCTTCATGTGGAAATTTCATAGTGATATTTTCAAGCCCATAGAGGGCTAAGGTGAAAAAGGAAATATCCTAAGATAAAAACTGAAAAGAAGCATTCTGAGAAACTACTTTGTGTTCTGTTAATTCATCTCACAGTGTTACAGCTTTGCCCTCAAGAAGCCTTTCGCGAAGACACTTCTTGTGGAATTTGCAAAGTGATATTTGGAAGCCCATAGAGGGCTATGGTGAAAAAGGAAATATCTTTTGTTAAAAACTGAAAGAGGCTTTCTGAGAAACTGCTCTGTGTTCTATTAATTCATCTCACAGAGTTACTGCTTTCCCAGAAAGAAGCCATTCTCTAAGATTCTTCTTGTGGATTTTTCAAAGTGATATTGGAAGCCCATAGAGGGCTATGGTGAAAAAGGGAATATCTTCCGTTAAAAACTGGAAAGAATCTTTCTGAGAAACTACTTTGTGTTCTGTTAATTCATCTCACAGAGTTACAGCTTTCCCCTCAAGAAGCCTTTCGCTAAGACTGTTCTTCTGGAATTTTGAAAGTGATATTTGGAATCCCATAGAGGGCTATGGTGAAAAAGGAAAGATCTTCCGTTAAAAACTGGAAAGAACCTTTCTGAGAAATTGCTTTGTGTTCTTTTAATTCATCTCACAGAGTTACTGCGTTCCTCTCAAGAAGCCTTTCGCTAAGACTGTTCTTGTGGAATTTGCAAAGTGATATTTGGAAGCCCATATAGGGTTATGGTGAAAAAGGAAATATCTTCCGTTAAAAACTGGAAAGAAGCATTCTGAGAAACTGCTTTGTGTTCTCTTAGTTCATCTCACAGAGTTACAGCTTGCCCCTCTAGAAGCCTTTCGCTAAGACTGTTCTTGTGGAATTTGCAAAGTGACATTTGGAAGCCCATAGTGGGCTATGGTGAAAAAGGAAATATCCTAAGATAAAAACTGAAAAGAAGCTTTCTGAGAAACTGCCTTGTGTTCTGTTAATTCATCTCACAGGGTTACAGCTTTCTCCACAAGAAGCCTTTCGCTAAGACTGTTCTTGTGGAATTTCAAAGTGATATTTGTAAAGCCATAGAAGGATATGATGAAAAAGGAAATATCTTCTGTTAAAAACTGGAAAGAAGCTTTCTGAGAAACTGCTTTGTGTTCTGTTAATTCATCTCACAGAGATACAGCTTTCTCCTCAAGAAGTTTTCGCTAAGACTGTGCTTCTGGAATTTGGAAAGTGATATTTGGAAGCCCATAGAGGGCTACGGTGAAAAAGGAAATAACTTCCGTTAAAAAACAGGAAAGAAGCTTTCTGAGAAACTGCTTTGTGTTCTGCTAATTCATCTCAAGAGTTACAGCTTTCCCCTCAAGCAGTCTTTCGCTAAGACTGTTCTTGGGGAATTTGCAAAGTGATATTTGGAAGCCCATAGAGGGCTATGGTGAAAAAGGAAATATCCTAAGATAAAAACTGGGAAGAATCTTTCTGAGAAATTGCTTTGTGTTCTGTTAATTCATCTCACAGAGTTACTGCATTCCCCTCAAGAAGCCTTTCGCTAAGACTGTTCTTGTGAAATTTGCACATTGATATCTGGAAGTCCATACAGGGCTACGGTGTAAAAGGAAATATCTTCCGATAAAAACTGGAAGGAAGCTTTATGAGAAACTGCTTTGTGCCCTGTTAATTCATCTCACAGAGTTACAGCCTTCCCTTCAAGATGCCTTTCGCTAAGACTGTTCTTGTGGAATTTGAAAAGTGATATTTGGAAGCCCATAGAGGGTTATGGTGAAAAAGGAAAATCTTCCCTTAAAAACTGGAAAGAAGCTTCCTGAGAAACTGCTTTGTGTTCGGTTAATTCAACTCACAGTTACTGCTTTCTCCTCAAAAAGCCTTTCGCTAACACTGTTCTTATGCAATTTGCAAAGTGATATTTGGAAGCCCTTAGAGGGTTAAGGTGAAAAAGGAAATATCTACCGTTAAAAACTGTAAAGAAGCTTTCTGAGAAACTGCTCTGTGTTCTGTTAATTCATCTCACAGTGTTACAGCATTCCCTTCAGGAAGCCTTTCGCTAAGTCTGTTCTTGTGGAATATTCAAGGTGATATCTGGAAGCCCATAGAGTGCTATGGTGAAAAAGGAAATATCTTCCGTTAAAAACTGGAAAGAAGCTTTCTGAGAAACTGCTCTGTGTTCTGTTAATTCATCTCACAGAGTTACAGCTTTCCCCTCAAGAAGCCTTTCGCTAAGACTGTTCTTGTGGAATTTGCACATTGATATCTGGAAGTCCATACAGGGCTACGGTGTAAAAGGAAATATCTTCCGATAAAAACTGGAAGGAAGCTTTATGAGAAACTGCTTTGTGTCCTGTTAATTCATCTCACAGAGTTACAGCCTTCCCTTCAAGATGCCTTTCGCTAAGACTCTTCTTGTGGAATTGGCAAAGTGTTATTTGGAAGCCCGTAGAGGTCTACGGTGAAAAAGGAAATATCTTCCTTTAAAAACTGGAAAGAAGCTTTCTGAGAAACTGCTTTGTGTTCTGTTAATTCATCTCACAGAGTCACTGCTTTCACCTCAAGAATCCTTTTGCTGAGACTCTTCATGTGGAAATTTCATAGTGATATTTTCAAGCCCATAGAGGGCTAAGGTGAAAAAGGAAATATCCTAAGATAAAAACTGAAAAGAAGCATTCTGAGAAACTACTTTGTGTTCTGTTAATTCATCTCACAGTGTTACAGCTTTGCCCTCAAGAAGCCTTTCGCGAAGACACTTCTTGTGGAATTTGCAAAGTGATATTTGGAAGCCCATAGAGGGCTATGGTGAAAAAGGAAATATCTTTTGTTAAAAACTGAAAGAGGCTTTCTGAGAAACTGCTCTGTGTTCTATTAATTCATCTCACAGAGTTACTGCTTTCCCAGAAAGAAGCCATTCTCTAAGATTCTTCTTGTGGATTTTTCAAAGTGATATTGGAAGCCCATAGAGGGCTATGGTGAAAAAGGGAATATCTTCCGTTAAAAACTGGAAAGAATCTTTCTGAGAAACTACTTTGTGTTCTGTTAATTCATCTCACAGAGTTACAGCTTTCCCCTCAAGAAGCCTTTCGCTAAGACTGTTCTTCTGGAATTTTGAAAGTGATATTTGGAATCCCATAGAGGGCTATGGTGAAAAAGGAAAGATCTTCCGTTAAAAACTGGAAAGAACCTTTCTGAGAAATTGCTTTGTGTTCTTTTAATTCATCTCACAGAGTTACTGCGTTCCTCTCAAGAAGCCTTTCGCTAAGACTGTTCTTGTGGAATTTGCAAAGTGATATTTGGAAGCCCATATAGGGTTATGGTGAAAAAGGAAATATCTTCCGTTAAAAACTGGAAAGAAGCATTCTGAGAAACTGCTTTGTGTTCTCTTAGTTCATCTCACAGAGTTACAGCTTGCCCCTCTAGAAGCCTTTCGCTAAGACTGTTCTTGTGGAATTTGCAAAGTGACATTTGGAAGCCCATAGTGGGCTATGGTGAAAAAGGAAATATCCTAAGATAAAAACTGAAAAGAAGCTTTCTGAGAAACTGCCTTGTGTTCTGTTAATTCATCTCACAGGGTTACAGCTTTCTCCACAAGAAGCCTTTCGCTAAGACTGTTCTTGTGGAATTTCAAAGTGATATTTGTAAAGCCATAGAAGGATATGATGAAAAAGGAAATATCTTCTGTTAAAAACTGGAAAGAAGCTTTCTGAGAAACTGCTTTGTGTTCTGTTAATTCATCTCACAGAGATACAGCTTTCTCCTCAAGAAGTTTTCGCTAAGACTGTGCTTCTGGAATTTGGAAAGTGATATTTAGAAGCCCATAGAGGGCTATGGTGAAAAAGGAAATAACTTCCGTTAAAAAACAGGAAAGAAGCTTTCTGAGAAACTGCTTTGTGTTCTGCTAATTCATCTCAAGAGTTACAGCTTTCCCCTCAAGCAGTCTTTCGCTAAGACTGTTCTTGGGGAATTTGCAAAGTGATATTTGGAAGCCCATAGAGGGCTATGGTGAAAAAAGAAGTATCTTCCGTTAAAAAGTGGAAAGAAGCTTTCTGAGAATCTGCTTTGTGTTCTGTTAATTCATCTCACAGTGTTACAAATCTCTCCTCAAGTAACCTTTAGCTAAGGCTGATCTTGTGGAATTTGGAAAGTGATATTTGGAAGCCCATAGGGGGCTATGGTGAAAAAGGAAGTATCTTCCGTTAAAATCTGGAAGAAGATTTCTGAGAAACTACTTTGTGTTCTGTTAATTCATCTCAGAGACTTACATCTTTCCCCTCATGAAGCCTTTCCCTAAGACTCTTCTTGTGGAATTTGCAAAGTGATATTTCGAAGCCCACAGAGGGCTATGGTGAAAAAGGAGATATCCTAAGATAAAAACTGAAGAGAAACTTTCTGAGAAACTGCTCTGTATTCTCTTAATTCATCTCACAGAGTTACTGCGTTCCCCTCAAGAAGCCTTTCGCTAAGACTGTTCTTGTGGAATTTGAAAAGTGATATTTGGAAGCCCATATAGGGTTATGGTGAAAAAGGAAATATCTTCCGTTAAAAACTGGAAAGAAGCATTCTGAGAAACTGCTTTGTGTTCTCTTAGTTCATCTCACAGAGTTACAGCTTGCCCCTCTAGAAGCCTTTCGCTAAGACTGTTCTTGTGGAATTTGCAAAGTGACATTTGGAAGCCCATAGTGGGCTATGGTGAAAAAGGAAATATCCTAAGATAAAAACTGAAAAGAAGCTTTCTGAGAAACTGCCTTGTGTTCTGTTAATTCATCTCACAGGGTTACAGCTTTCTCCACAAGAAGCCTTTCGCTAAGACTGTTCTTGTGGAATTTCAAAGTGATATTTGTAAAGCCATAGAAGGATATGATGAAAAAGGAAATATCTTCTGTTAAAAACTGGAAAGAAGCTTTCTGAGAAACTGCTTTGTGTTCTGTTAATTCATCTCACAGAGATACAGCTTTCTCCTCAAGAAGTTTTCGCTAAGACTGTGCTTCTGGAATTTGGAAAGTGATATTTGGAAGCCCATAGAGGGCTACGGTGAAAAAGGAAATAACTTCCGTTAAAAAACAGGAAAGAAGCTTTCTGAGAAACTGCTTTGTGTTCTGCTAATTCATCTCAAGAGTTACAGCTTTCCCCTCAAGCAGTCTTTCGCTAAGACTGTTCTTGGGGAATTTGCAAAGTGATATTTGGAAGCCCATAGAGGGCTATGGTGAAAAAGGAAATATCCTAAGATAAAAACTGGGAAGAATCTTTCTGAGAAATTGCTTTGTGTTCTGTTAATTCATCTCACAGAGTTACTGCATTCCCCTCAAGAAGCCTTTCGCTAAGACTGTTCTTGTGGAATTTGAAAAGTGATATTTGGAAGCCCATAGAGGGTTATGGTGAAAAAGGAAAATCTTCCCTTAAAAACTGGAAAGAAGCTTCCTGAGAAACTGCTTTGTGTTCGGTTAATTCAACTCACAGTTACTGCTTTCTCCTCAAAAAGCCTTTCGCTAACACTGTTCTTATGCAATTTGCAAAGTGATATTTGGAAGCCCTTAGAGGGTTACGGTGAAAAAGGACATATCTACCGTTAAAAACTGTAAAGAAGCTTTCTGAGAAACTGCTCTGTGTTCTGTTAATTCATCTCACAGTGTTACAGCATTCCCTTCAGGAAGCCTTTCGCTAAGTCTGTTCTTGTGGAATATTCAAGGTGATATCTGGAAGCCCATAGAGTGCTATGGTGAAAAAGGAAATATCTTCCGTTAAAAACTGGAAAGAAGCTTTCTGAGAAACTGCTCTGTGTTCTGTTAATTCATCTCACAGAGTTACAGCTTTCCCCTCAAGAAGACTTTCGCTAAGACTGTTCTTGTGAATTTGCACATTGATATCTGGAAGTCCATACAGGGCTACGGTGTAAAAGGAAATATCTTCCGATAAAAACTGGAAGGAAGCTTTATGAGAAACTGCTTTGTGTCCTGTTAATTCATCTCACAGAGTTACAGCCTTCCCTTCAAGATGCCTTTCGCTAAGACTCTTCTTGTGGAAATGGCAAAGTGTTATTTGGAAGCCCGTAGAGGTCTACAGTGAAAAAGGAAATATCTTCCTTTAAAAACTGGAAAGAAGCTTTCTGAGAAACTGCTTTGTGTTCTGTTAATTCATCTCACAGAGTCACTGCTTTCACCTCAAGAATCCTTTCGCTGAGACTCTTCATGTGGAAATTTCATAGTGATATTTTCAAGCCCATAGAGGGCTAAGGTGAAAAAGGAAATATCCTAAGATAAAAACTGAAAAGAAGCATTCTGAGAAACTACTTTGTGTTCTGTTAATTCATCTCACGGTGTTACAGCTTTGCCCTCAAGAAGCCTTTCACGAAGACACTTCTTGTGGAATTTGCAAAGTGATATTTGGAAGCCCATAGAGGGCTATGGTGAAAAAGGAAATATCTTTTGTTAAAAACTGAAAGAGGCTTTCTGAGAAACCGCTCTGTGTTCTATTAATTCATCTCACAGAGTTACTGCTTTCCCAGAAAGAAGCCATTCTCTAAGATTCTTCTTGTGGATTTTTCAAAGTGATATTGGAAGCCCATAGAGGGCTATGGTGAAAAAGGGAATATCTTCCGTTAAAAACTGGAAAGAATCTTTCTGAGAAACTACTTTGTGTTCTGTTAATTCATCTCACAGAGTTACAGCTTTCCCCTCAAGAAGCCTTTCGCTAAGACTGTTCTTCTGGAATTTTGAAAGTGATATTTGGAATCCCATAGAGGGCTATGGTGAAAAAGGAAAGATCTTCCGTTAAAAACTGGAAAGAACCTTTCTGAGAAATTGCTTTGTGTTCTTTTAATTCATCTCACAGAGTTACTGCGTTCCTCTCAAGAAGCCTTTCGCTAAGACTGTTCTTGTGGAATTTGCAATGTGATATTTGGAAGCCCATATAGGGTTATGGTGAAAAAGGAAATATCTTCCGTTAAAAACTGGAAAGAAGCATTCTGAGAAACTGCTTTGTGTTCTCTTAGTTCATCTCACAGAGTTACAGCTTGCCCCTCTAGAAGCCTTTCGCTAAGACTGTTCTTGTGGAATTTGCAAAGTGACATTTGGAAGCCCATAGTGGGCTATGGTGAAAAAGGAAATATCCTAAGATAAAAACTGAAAAGAAGCTTTCTGAGAAACTGCCTTGTGTTCTGTTAATTCATCTCACAGGGTTACAGCTTTCTCCACAAGAAGCCTTTCGCTAAGACTGTTCTTGTGGAATTTCAAAGTGATATTTGTAAAGCCATAGAAGGATATGATGAAAAAGGAAATATCTTCTGTTAAAAACTGGAAAGAAGCTTTCTGAGAAACTGCTTTGTGTTCTGTTAATTCATCTCACAGAGATACAGCTTTCTCCTCAAGAAGTTTTCGCTAAGACTGTGCTTCTGGAATTTGGAAAGTGATATTTGGAAGCCCATAGAGGGCTACGGTGAAAAAGGAAATAACTTCCGTTAAAAAACAGGAAAGAAGCTTTCTGAGAAACTGCTTTGTGTTCTGCTAATTCATCTCAAGAGTTACAGCTTTCCCCTCAAGCAGTCTTTCGCTAAGACTGTTCTTGGGGAATTTGCAAAGTGATATTTGGAAGCCCATAGAGGGCTATGGTGAAAAAGGAAATATCCTAAGATAAAAACTGGGAAGAATCTTTCTGAGAAATTGCTTTGTGTTCTGTTAATTCATCTCACAGAGTTACTGCATTCCCCTCAAGAAGCCTTTCGCTAAGACTGTTCTTGTGGAATTTGAAAAGTGATATTTGGAAGCCCATAGAGGGTTATGGTGAAAAAGGAAAATCTTCCCTTAAAAACTGGAAAGAAGCTTCCTGAGAAACTGCTTTGTGTTCGGTTAATTCAACTCACAGTTACTGCTTTCTCCTCAAAAAGCCTTTCGCTAACACTGTTCTTATGCAATTTGCAAAGTGATATTTGGAAGCCCTTAGAGGGTTAAGGTGAAAAAGGAAATATCTACCGTTAAAGACTGTAAAGAAGCTTTCTGAGAAACTGCTGTGTGTTCTGTTAATTCATCTCACAGTGTTACAGCATTCCCTTCAGGAAGCCTTTCGCTAAGTCTGTTCTTGTGGAATATTCAAGGTGATATCTGGAAGCCCATAGAGTGCTATGGTGAAAAAGGAAATATCTTCCGTTAAAAACTGGAAAGAAGCTTTCTGAGAAACTGCTCTGTGTTCTGTTAATTCATCTCGCAGAATTACAGCTTTCCCCTCAAGAAGCCTTTCGCTAAGACTGTTCTTGTGAAATTTGTACATTGATATTTGGAAGTCCATACAGGGCTACGGTGTAAAAGGAAATATCTTCCGATAAAAACTGGAAGGAAGCTTTATGAGAAACTGCTTTGTGTCCTGTTAATTCATCTCACAGAGTTACAGCCTTCCCTTCAAGATGCCTTTCGCTAAGACTCTTCTTGTGGAAATGGCAAAGTGTTATTTGGAAGCCCGTAGAGGTCTACAGTGAAAAAGGAAATATCTTCCTTTAAAAACTGGAAAGAAGCTTTCTGAGAAACTGCTTTGTGTTCTGTTAATTCATCTCACAGAGTCACTGCTTTCACCTCAAGAATCCTTTCGCTGAGACTCTTCATGTGGAAATTTCATAGTGATATTTTCAAGCCCATAGAGGGCTAAGGTGAAAAAGGAAATATCCTAAGATAAAAACTGAAAAGAAGCATTCTGAGAAACTACTTTGTGTTCTGTTAATTCATCTCACGGTGTTACAGCTTTGCCCTCAAGAAGCCTTTCACGAAGACACTTCTTGTGGAATTTGCAAAGTGATATTTGGAAGCCCATAGAGGGCTATGGTGAAAAAGGAAATATCTTTTGTTAAAAACTGAAAGAGGCTTTCTGAGAAACCGCTCTGTGTTCTATTAATTCATCTCACAGAGTTACTGCTTTCCCAGAAAGAAGCCATTCTCTAAGATTCTTCTTGTGGATTTTTCAAAGTGATATTGGAAGCCCATAGAGGGCTATGGTGAAAAAGGGAATATCTTCCGTTAAAAACTGGAAAGAATCTTTCTGAGAAACTACTTTGTGTTCTGTTAATTCATCTCACAGAGTTACAGCTTTCCCCTCAAGAAGCCTTTCGCTAAGACTGTTCTTCTGGAATTTTGAAAGTGATATTTGGAATCCCATAGAGGGCTATGGTGAAAAAGGAAAGATCTTCCGTTAAAAACTGGAAAGAACCTTTCTGAGAAATTGCTTTGTGTTCTTTTAATTCATCTCACAGAGTTACTGCGTTCCTCTCAAGAAGCCTTTCGCTAAGACTGTTCTTGTGGAATTTGCAATGTGATATTTGGAAGCCCATATAGGGTTATGGTGAAAAAGGAAATATCTTCCGTTAAAAACTGGAAAGAAGCATTCTGAGAAACTGCTTTGTGTTCTCTTAGTTCATCTCACAGAGTTACAGCTTGCCCCTCTAGAAGCCTTTCGCTAAGACTGTTCTTGTGGAATTTGCAAAGTGACATTTGGAAGCCCATAGTGGGCTATGGTGAAAAAGGAAATATCCTAAGATAAAAACTGAAAAGAAGCTTTCTGAGAAACTGCCTTGTGTTCTGTTAATTCATCTCACAGGGTTACAGCTTTCTCCACAAGAAGCCTTTCGCTAAGACTGTTCTTGTGGAATTTCAAAGTGATATTTGTAAAGCCATAGAAGGATAGGATGAAAAAGGAAATATCTTCTGTTAAAAACTGGAAAGAAGCTTTCTGAGAAACTGCTTTGTGTTCTGTTAATTCATCTCACAGAGATACAGCTTTCTCCTCAAGAAGTTTTCGCTAAGACTGTGCTTCTGGAATTTGGAAAGTGATATTTGGAAGCCCATAGAGGGCTACGGTGAAAAAGGAAATAACTTCCGTTAAAAAACAGGAAAGAAGCTTTCTGAGAAACTGCTTTGTGTTCTGCTAATTCATCTCAAGAGTTACAGCTTTCCCCTCAAGCAGTCTTTCGCTAAGACTGTTCTTGGGGAATTTGCAAAGTGATATTTGGAAGCCCATAGAGGGCTATGGTGAAAAAGGAAATATCCTAAGATAAAAACTGGGAAGAATCTTTCTGAGAAATTGCTTTGTGTTCTGTTAATTCATCTCACAGAGTTACTGCATTCCCCTCAAGAAGCCTTTCGCTAAGACTGTTCTTGTGGAATTTGAAAAGTGATATTTGGAAGCCCATAGAGGGTTATGGTGAAAAAGGAAAATCTTCCCTTAAAAACTGGAAAGAAGCTTCCTGAGAAACTGCTTTGTGTTCGGTTAATTCAACTCACAGTTACTGCTTTCTCCTCAAAAAGCCTTTCGCTAACACTGTTCTTATGCAATTTGCAAAGTGATATTTGGAAGCCCTTAGAGGGTTAAGGTGAAAAAGGAAATATCTACCGTTAAAAACTGTAAAGAAGCTTTCTGAGAAACTGCTGTGTGTTCTGTTAATTCATCTCACAGTGTTACAGCATTCCCTTCAGGAAGCCTTTCGCTAAGTCTGTTCTTGTGGAATATTCAAGGTGATATCTGGAAGCCCATAGAGTGCTATGGTGAAAAAGGAAATATCTTCCGTTAAAAACTGGAAAGAAGCTTTCTGAGAAACTGCTCTGTGTTCTGTTAATTCATCTCGCAGAATTACAGCTTTCCCCTCAAGAAGCCTTTCGCTAAGACTGTTCTTGTGAAATTTGTACATTGATATTTGGAAGTCCATACAGGGCTACGGTGTAAAAGGAAATATCTTCCGATAAAAACTGGAAGGAAGCTTTATGAGAAACTGCTTTGTGTCCTGTTAATTCATCTCACAGAGTTACAGCCTTCCCTTCAAGATGCCTTTCGCTAAGACTCTTCTTGTGGAATTGGCAAAGTGTTATTTGGAAGCCCGTAGAGGTCTACGGTGAAAAAGGAAATATCTTCCTTTAAAAACTGGAAAGAAGCTTTCTGAGAAACTGCTTTGTGTTCTGTTAATTCATCTCACAGAGTCACTGCTTTCACCTCAAGAATCCTTTCGCTGAGACTCTTCATGTGGAAATTTCATAGTGATATTTTCAAGCCCATAGAGGGCTAAGGTGAAAAAGGAAATATCCTAAGATAAAAACTGAAAAGAAGCATTCTGAGAAACTACTTTGTGTTCTGTTAATTCATCTCACAGTGTTACAGCTTTGCCCTCAAGAAGCCTTTCGCGAAGACACTTCTTGTGGAATTTGCAAAGTGATATTTGGAAGCCCATAGAGGGCTATGGTGAAAAAGGAAATATCTTTTGTTAAAAACTGAAAGAGGCTTTCTGAGAAACTGCTCTGTGTTCTATTAATTCATCTCACAGAGTTACTGCTTTCCCAGAAAGAAGCCATTCTCTAAGATTCTTCTTGTGAATTTTTCAAAGTGATATTGGAAGCCCATAGAGGGCTATGGTGAAAAAGGGAATATCTTCCGTTAAAAACTGGAAAGAATCTTTCTGAGAAACTACTTTGTGTTCTGTTAATTCATCTCACAGAGTTACAGCTTTCCCCTCAAGAAGCCTTTCGCTAAGACTGTTCTTCTGGAATTTTGAAAGTGATATTTGGAATCCCATAGAGGGCTATGGTGAAAAAGGAAAGATCTTCCGTTAAAAACTGGAAAGAACCTTTCTGAGAAATTGCTTTGTGTTCTTTTAATTCATCTCACAGAGTTACTGCGTTCCTCTCAAGAAGCCTTTCGCTAAGACTGTTCTTGTGGAATTTGCAAAGTGATATTTGGAAGCCCATATAGGGTTATGGTGAAAAAGGAAATATCTTCCGTTAAAAACTGGAAAGAAGCATTCTGAGAAACTGCTTTGTGTTCTCTTAGTTCATCTCACAGAGTTACAGCTTGCCCCTCTAGAAGCCTTTCGCTAAGACTGTTCTTGTGGAATTTGCAAAGTGACATTTGGAAGCCCATAGTGGGCTATGGTGAAAAAGGAAATATCCTAAGATAAAAACTGAAAAGAAGCTTTCTGAGAAACTGCCTTGTGTTCTGTTAATTCATCTCACAGGGTTACAGCTTTCTCCACAAGAAGCCTTTCGCTAAGACTGTTCTTGTGGAATTTCAAAGTGATATTTGTAAAGCCATAGAAGGATATGATGAAAAAGGAAATATCTTCTGTTAAAAACTGGAAAGAAGCTTTCTGAGAAACTGCTTTGTGTTCTGTTAATTCATCTCACAGAGATACAGCTTTCTCCTCAAGAAGTTTTCGCTAAGACTGTGCTTCTGGAATTTGGAAAGTGATATTTGGAAGCCCATAGAGGGCTACGGTGAAAAAGGAAATAACTTCCGTTAAAAAACAGGAAAGAAGCTTTCTGAGAAACTGCTTTGTGTTCTGCTAATTCATCTCAAGAGTTACAGCTTTCCCCTCAAGCAGTCTTTCGCTAAGACTGTTCTTGGGGAATTTGCAAAGTGATATTTGGAAGCCCATAGAGGGCTATGGTGAAAAAGGAAATATCCTAAGATAAAAACTGGGAAGAATCTTTCTGAGAAATTGCTTTGTGTTCTGTTAATTCATCTCACAGAGTTACTGCATTCCCCTCAAGAAGCCTTTCGCTAAGACTGTTCTTGTGGAATTTGAAAAGTGATATTTGGAAGCCCATAGAGGGTTATGGTGAAAAAGGAAAATCTTCCCTTAAAAACTGGAAAGAAGCTTCCTGAGAAACTGCTTTGTGTTCGGTTAATTCAACTCACAGTTACTGCTTTCTCCTCAAAAAGCCTTTCGCTAACACTGTTCTTATGCAATTTGCAAAGTGATATTTGGAAGCCCTTAGAGGGTTAAGGTGAAAAAGGAAATATCTACCGTTAAAAACTGTAAAGAAGCTTTCTGAGAAACTGCTCTGTGTTCTGTTAATTCATCTCACAGTGTTACAGCATTCCCTTCAGGAAGCCTTTCGCTAAGTCTGTTCTTGTGGAATATTCAAGGTGATATCTGGAAGCCCATAGAGTGCTATGGTGAAAAAGGAAATATCTTCCGTTAAAAACTGGAAAGAAGCTTTCTGAGAAACTGCTCTGTGTTCTGTTAATTCATCTCACAGAGTTACAGCTTTCCCCTCAAGAAGCCTTTCGCTAAGACTGTTCTTGTGAAATTTGCACATTGATATCTGGAAGTCCATACAGGGCTACGGTGTAAAAGGAAATATCTTCCGATAAAAACTGGAAGGAAGCTTTATGAGAAACTGCTTTGTGTCCTGTTAATTCATCTCACAGAGTTACAGCCTTCCCTTCAAGATGCCTTTCGCTAAGACTCTTCTTGTGGAAATGGCAAAGTGTTATTTGGAAGCCCGTAGAGGTCTACAGTGAAAAAGGAAATATCTTCCTTTAAAAACTGGAAAGAAGCTTTCTGAGAAACTGCTTTGTGTTCTGTTAATTCATCTCACAGAGTCACTGCTTTCACCTCAAGAATCCTTTCGCTGAGACTCTTCATGTGGAAATTTCATAGTGATATTTTCAAGCCCATAGAGGGCTAAGGTGAAAAAGGAAATATCCTAAGATAAAAACTGAAAAGAAGCATTCTGAGAAACTACTTTGTGTTCTGTTAATTCATCTCACAGTGTTACAGCTTTGCCCTCAAGAAGCCTTTCACGAAGACACTTCTTGTGGAATTTGCAAAGTGATATTTGGAAGCCCATAGAGGGCTATGGTGAAAAAGGAAATATCTTTTGTTAAAAACTGAAAGAGGCTTTCTGAGAAACCGCTCTGTGTTCTATTAATTCATCTCACAGAGTTACTGCTTTCCCAGAAAGAAGCCATTCTCTAAGATTCTTCTTGTGGATTTTTCAAAGTGATATTGGAAGCCCATAGAGGGCTATGGTGAAAAAGGGAATATCTTCCGTTAAAAACTGGAAAGAATCTTTCTGAGAAACTACTTTGTGTTCTGTTATTTCATCTCACAGAGTTACAGCTTTCCCCTCAAGAAGCCTTTCGCTAAGACTGTTCTTCTGGAATTTTGAAAGTGATATTTGGAATCCCATAGAGGGCTATGGTGAAAAAGGAAAGATCTTCCGTTAAAAACTGGAAAGAACCTTTCTGAGAAATTGCTTTGTGTTCTTTTAATTCATCTCACAGAGTTACTGCGTTCCTCTCAAGAAGCCTTTCGCTAAGACTGTTCTTGTGGAATTTGCAATGTGATATTTGGAAGCCCATATAGGGTTATGGTGAAAAAGGAAATATCTTCCGTTAAAAACTGGAAAGAAGCATTCTGAGAAACTGCTTTGTGTTCTCTTAGTTCATCTCACAGAGTTACAGCTTGCCCCTCTAGAAGCCTTTCGCTAAGACTGTTCTTGTGGAATTTGCAAAGTGACATTTGGAAGCCCATAGTGGGCTATGGTGAAAAAGGAAATATCCTAAGATAAAAACTGAAAAGAAGCTTTCTGAGAAACTGCCTTGTGTTCTGTTAATTCATCTCACAGGGTTACAGCTTTCTCCACAAGAAGCCTTTCGCTAAGACTGTTCTTGTGGAATTTCAAAGTGATATTTGTAAAGCCATAGAAGGATAGGATGAAAAAGGAAATATCTTCTGTTAAAAACTGGAAAGAAGCTTTCTGAGAAACTGCTTTGTGTTCTGTTAATTCATCTCACAGAGATACAGCTTTCTCCTCAAGAAGTTTTCGCTAAGACTGTGCTTCTGGAATTTGGAAAGTGATATTTGGAAGCCCATAGAGGGCTACGGTGAAAAAGGAAATAACTTCCGTTAAAAAACAGGAAAGAAGCTTTCTGAGAAACTGCTTTGTGTTCTGCTAATTCATCTCAAGAGTTACAGCTTTCCCCTCAAGCAGTCTTTCGCTAAGACTGTTCTTGGGGAATTTGCAAAGTGATATTTGGAAGCCCATAGAGGGCTATGGTGAAAAAGGAAATATCCTAAGATAAAAACTGGGAAGAATCTTTCTGAGAAATTGCTTTGTGTTCTGTTAATTCATCTCACAGAGTTACTGCATTCCCCTCAAGAAGCCTTTCGCTAAGACTGTTCTTGTGGAATTTGAAAAGTGATATTTGGAAGCCCATAGAGGGTTATGGTGAAAAAGGAAAATCTTCCCTTAAAAACTGGAAAGAAGCTTCCTGAGAAACTGCTTTGTGTTCGGTTAATTCAACTCACAGTTACTGCTTTCTCCTCAAAAAGCCTTTCGCTAACACTGTTCTTATGCAATTTGCAAAGTGATATTTGGAAGCCCTTAGAGGGTTAAGGTGAAAAAGGAAATATCTACCGTTAAAAACTGTAAAGAAGCTTTCTGAGAAACTGCTCTGTGTTCTGTTAATTCATCTCACAGTGTTACAGCATTCCCTTCAGGAAGCCTTTCGCTAAGTCTGTTCTTGTGGAATATTCAAGGTGATATCTGGAAGCCCATAGAGTGCTATGGTGAAAAAGGAAATATCTTCCGTTAAAAACTGGAAAGAAGCTTTCTGAGAAACTGCTCTGTGTTCTGTTAATTCATCTCGCAGAATTACAGCTTTCCCCTCAAGAAGCCTTTCGCTAAGACTGTTCTTGTGAAATTTGTACATTGATATTTGGAAGTCCATACAGGGCTACGGTGTAAAAGGAAATATCTTCCGATAAAAACTGGAAGGAAGCTTTATGAGAAACTGCTTTGTGTCCTGTTAATTCATCTCACAGAGTTACAGCCTTCCCTTCAAGATGCCTTTCGCTAAGACTCTTCTTGTGGAATTGGCAAAGTGTTATTTGGAAGCCCGTAGAGGTCTACGGTGAAAAAGGAAATATCTTCCTTTAAAAACTGGAAAGAAGCTTTCTGAGAAACTGCTTTGTGTTCTGTTAATTCATCTCACAGAGTCACTGCTTTCACCTCAAGAATCCTTTCGCTGAGACTCTTCATGTGGAAATTTCATAGTGATATTTTCAAGCCCATAGAGGGCTAAGGTGAAAAAGGAAATATCCTAAGATAAAAACTGAAAAGAAGCATTCTGAGAAACTACTTTGTGTTCTGTTAATTCATCTCACAGTGTTACAGCTTTGCCCTCAAGAAGCCTTTCGCGAAGACACTTCTTGTGGAATTTGCAAAGTGATATTTGGAAGCCCATAGAGGGCTATGGTGAAAAAGGAAATATCTTTTGTTAAAAACTGAAAGAGGCTTTCTGAGAAACTGCTCTGTGTTCTATTAATTCATCTCACAGAGTTACTGCTTTCCCAGAAAGAAGCCATTCTCTAAGATTCTTCTTGTGGATTTTTCAAAGTGATATTGGAAGCCCATAGAGGGCTATGGTGAAAAAGGGAATATCTTCCGTTAAAAACTGGAAAGAATCTTTCTGAGAAACTACTTTGTGTTCTGTTAATTCATCTCACAGAGTTACAGCTTTCCCCTCAAGAAGCCTTTCGCTAAGACTGTTCTTCTGGAATTTTGAAAGTGATATTTGGAATCCCATAGAGGGCTATGGTGAAAAAGGAAAGATCTTCCGTTAAAAACTGGAAAGAACCTTTCTGAGAAATTGCTTTGTGTTCTTTTAATTCATCTCACAGAGTTACTGCGTTCCTCTCAAGAAGCCTTTCGCTAAGACTGTTCTTGTGGAATTTGCAAAGTGATATTTGGAAGCCCATATAGGGTTATGGTGAAAAAGGAAATATCTTCCGTTAAAAACTGGAAAGAAGCATTCTGAGAAACTGCTTTGTGTTCTCTTAGTTCATCTCACAGAGTTACAGCTTGCCCCTCTAGAAGCCTTTCGCTAAGACTGTTCTTGTGGAATTTGCAAAGTGACATTTGGAAGCCCATAGTGGGCTATGGTGAAAAAGGAAATATCCTAAGATAAAAACTGAAAAGAAGCTTTCTGAGAAACTGCCTTGTGTTCTGTTAATTCATCTCACAGGGTTACAGCTTTCTCCACAAGAAGCCTTTCGCTAAGACTGTTCTTGTGGAATTTCAAAGTGATATTTGTAAAGCCATAGAAGGATAGGATGAAAAAGGAAATATCTTCTGTTAAAAACTGGAAAGAAGCTTTCTGAGAAACTGCTTTGTGTTCTGTTAATTCATCTCACAGAGATACAGCTTTCTCCTCAAGAAGTTTTCGCTAAGACTGTGCTTCTGGAATTTGGAAAGTGATATTTGGAAGCCCATAGAGGGCTACGGTGAAAAAGGAAATAACTTCCGTTAAAAAACAGGAAAGAAGCTTTCTGAGAAACTGCTTTGTGTTCTGCTAATTCATCTCAAGAGTTACAGCTTTCCCCTCAAGCAGTCTTTCGCTAAGACTGTTCTTGGGGAATTTGCAAAGTGATATTTGGAAGCCCATAGAGGGCTATGGTGAAAAAGGAAATATCCTAAGATAAAAACTGGGAAGAATCTTTCTGAGAAATTGCTTTGTGTTCTGTTAATTCATCTCACAGAGTTACTGCATTCCCCTCAAGAAGCCTTTCGCTAAGACTGTTCTTGTGGAATTTGAAAAGTGATATTTGGAAGCCCATAGAGGGTTATGGTGAAAAAGGAAAATCTTCCCTTAAAAACTGGAAAGAAGCTTCCTGAGAAACTGCTTTGTGTTCGGTTAATTCAACTCACAGTTACTGCTTTCTCCTCAAAAAGCCTTTCGCTAACACTGTTCTTATGCAATTTGCAAGGTGATATTTGGATGCCCTTAGAGGGTTAAGGTGAAAAAGGAAATATCTACCGTTAAAAACTGTAAAGAAGCTTTCTGAGAAACTGCTCTGTGTTCTGTTAATTCATCTCACAGTGTTACAGCATTCCCTTCAGGAAGCCTTTCGCTAAGTCTGTTCTTGTGGAATATTCAAGGTGATATCTGGAAGCCCATAGAGTGCTATGGTGAAAAAGGAAATATCTTCCGTTAAAAACTGGAAAGAAGCTTTCTGAGAAACTGCTCTGTGTTCTGTTAATTCATCTCACAGAGTTACAGCTTTCCCCTCAAGAAGACTTTCGCTAAGACTGTTCTTGTGAAATTTGCACATTGATATCTGGAAGTCCATACAGGGCTACGGTGTAAAAGGAAATATCTTCCGATAAAAACTGGAAGGAAGCTTTATGAGAAACTGCTTTGTGTCCTGTTAATTCATCTCACAGAGTTACAGCCTTCCCTTCAAGATGCCTTTCGCTAAGACTCTTCTTGTGGAATTGGCAAAGTGTTATTTGGAAGCCCGTAGAGGTCTACGGTGAAAAAGGAAATATCTTCCTTTAAAAACTGGAAAGAAGCTTTCTGAGAAACTGCTTTGTGTTCTGTTAATTCATCTCACAGAGTCACTGCTTTCACCTCAAGAATCCTTTCGCTGAGACTCTTCATGTGGAAATTTCATAGTGATATTTTCAAGCCCATAGAGGGCTAAGGTGAAAAAGGAAATATCCTAAGATAAAAACTGAAAAGAAGCATTCTGAGAAACTACTTTGTGTTCTGTTAATTCATCTCACAGTGTTACAGCTTTGCCCTCAAGAAGCCTTTCGCGAAGACACTTCTTGTGGAATTTGCAAAGTGATATTTGGAAGCCCATAGAGGGCTATGGTGAAAAAGGAAATATCTTTTGTTAAAAACTGAAAGAGGCTTTCTGAGAAACTGCTCTGTGTTCTATTAATTCATCTCACAGAGTTACTGCTTTCCCAGAAAGAAGCCATTCTCTAAGATTCTTCTTGTGGATTTTTCAAAGTGATATTGGAAGCCCATAGAGGGCTATGGTGAAAAAGGGAATATCTTCCGTTAAAAACTGGAAAGAATCTTTCTGAGAAACTACTTTGTGTTCTGTTAATTCATCTCACAGAGTTACAGCTTTCCCCTCAAGAAGCCTTTCGCTAAGACTGTTCTTCTGGAATTTTGAAAGTGATATTTGGAATCCCATAGAGGGCTATGGTGAAAAAGGAAAGATCTTCCGTTAAAAACTGGAAAGAACCTTTCTGAGAAATTGCTTTGTGTTCTTTTAATTCATCTCACAGAGTTACTGCGTTCCTCTCAAGAAGCCTTTCGTTAAGACTGTTCTTGTGGAATTTGCAAAGTGATATTTGGAAGCCCATATAGGGTTATGGTGAAAAAGGAAATATCTTCCGTTAAAAACTGGAAAGAAGCATTCTGAGAAACTGCTTTGTGTTCTCTTAGTTCATCTCACAGAGTTACAGCTTGCCCCTCTAGAAGCCTTTCGCTAAGACTGTTCTTGTGGAATTTGCAAAGTGACATTTGGAAGCCCATAGTGGGCTATGGTGAAAAAGGAAATATCCTAAGATAAAAACTGAAAAGAAGCTTTCTGAGAAACTGCCTTGTGTTCTGTTAATTCATCTCACAGGGTTACAGCTTTCTCCACAAGAAGCCTTTCGCTAAGACTGTTCTTGTGGAATTTCAAAGTGATATTTGTAAAGCCATAGAAGGATAGGATGAAAAAGGAAATATCTTCTGTTAAAAACTGGAAAGAAGCTTTCTGAGAAACTGCTTTGTGTTCTGTTAATTCATCTCACAGAGATACAGCTTTCTCCTCAAGAAGTTTTCGCTAAGACTGTGCTTCTGGAATTTGGAAAGTGATATTTGGAAGCCCATAGAGGGCTACGGTGAAAAAGGAAATAACTTCCGTTAAAAAACAGGAAAGAAGCTTTCTGAGAAACTGCTTTGTGTTCTGCTAATTCATCTCAAGAGTTACAGCTTTCCCCTCAAGCAGTCTTTCGCTAAGACTGTTCTTGGGGAATTTGCAAAGTGATATTTGGAAGCCCATAGAGGGCTATGGTGAAAAAGGAAATATCCTAAGATAAAAACTGGGAAGAATCTTTCTGAGAAATTGCTTTGTGTTCTGTTAATTCATCTCACAGAGTTACTGCATTCCCCTCAAGAAGCCTTTCGCTAAGACTGTTCTTGTGGAACTTGAAAAGTGATATTTGGAAGCCCATAGAGGGTTATGGTGAAAAAGGAAAATCTTCCCTTAAAAACTGGAAAGAAGCTTCCTGAGAAACTGCTTTGTGTTCGGTTAATTCAACTCACAGTTACTGCTTTCTCCTCAAAAAGCCTTTCGCTAACACTGTTCTTATGCAATTTGCAAGGTGATATTTGGAAGCCCTTAGAGGGTTAAGGTGAAAAAGGAAATATCTACCGTTAAAAACTGTAAAGAAGCTTTCTGAGAAACTGCTCTGTGTTCTGTTAATTCATCTCACAGTGTTACAGCATTCCCTTCAGGAAGCCTTTCGCTAAGTCTGTTCTTGTGGAATATTCAAGGTGATATCTGGAAGCCCATAGAGTGCTATGGTGAAAAAGGAAATATCTTCCGTTAAAAACTGGAAAGAAGCTTTCTGAGAAACTGCTCTGTGTTCTGTTAATTCATCTCACAGAGTTACAGCTTTCCCCTCAAGAAGCCTTTCGCTAAGACTGTTCTTGTGAAATTTGCACATTGATATCTGGAAGTCCATACAGGGCTACGGTGTAAAAGGAAATATCTTCCGATAAAAACTGGAAGGAAGCTTTATGAGAAACTGCTTTGTGTCCTGTTAATTCATCTCACAGAGTTACAGCCTTCCCTTCAAGATGCCTTTCGCTAAGACTCTTCTTGTGGAATTGGCAAAGTGTTATTTGGAAGCCCGTAGAGGTCTACGGTGAAAAAGGAAATATCTTCCTTTAAAAACTGGAAAGAAGCTTTCTGAGAAACTGCTTTGTGTTCTGTTAATTCATCTCACAGAGTCACTGCTTTCACCTCAAGAATCCTTTCGCTGAGACTCTTCATGTGGAAATTTCATAGTGATATTTTCAAGCCCATAGAGGGCTAAGGTGAAAAAGGAAATATCCTAAGATAAAAACTGAAAAGAAGCATTCTGAGAAACTACTTTGTGTTCTGTTAATTCATCTCACAGTGTTACAGCTTTGCCCTCAAGAAGCCTTTCGCGAAGACACTTCTTGTGGAATTTGCAAAGTGATATTTGGAAGCCCATAGAGGGCTATGGTGAAAAAGGAAATATCTTTTGTTAAAAACTGAAAGAGGCTTTCTGAGAAACTGCTCTGTGTTCTATTAATTCATCTCACAGAGTTACTGCTTTCCCAGAAAGAAGCCATTCTCTAAGATACTTCTTGTGGATTTTTCAAAGTGATATTGGAAGCCCATAGAGGGCTATGGTGAAAAAGGGAATATCTTCCGTTAAAAACTGGAAAGAATCTTTCTGAGAAACTACTTTGTGTTCTGTTAATTCATCTCACAGAGTTACAGCTTTCCCCTCAAGAAGCCTTTCGCTAAGACTGTTCTTCTGGAATTTTGAAAGTGATATTTGGAATCCCATAGAGGGCTATGGTGAAAAAGGAAAGATCTTCCGTTAAAAACTGGAAAGAACCTTTCTGAGAAATTGCTTTGTGTTCTTTTAATTCATCTCACAGAGTTACTGCGTTCCTCTCAAGAAGCCTTTCGCTAAGACTGTTCTTGTGGAATTTGCAAAGTGATATTTGGAAGCCCATATAGGGTTATGGTGAAAAAGGAAATATCTTCCGTTAAAAACTGGAAAGAAGCATTCTGAGAAACTGCTTTGTGTTCTCTTAGTTCATCTCACAGAGTTACAGCTTGCCCCTCTAGAAGCCTTTCGCTAAGACTGTTCTTGTGGAATTTGCAAAGTGACATTTGGAAGCCCATAGTGGGCTATGGTGAAAAAGGAAATATCCTAAGATAAAAACTGAAAAGAAGCTTTCTGAGAAACTGCCTTGTGTTCTGTTAATTCATCTCACAGGGTTACAGCTTTCTCCACAAGAAGCCTTTCGCTAAGACTGTTCTTGTGGAATTTCAAAGTGATATTTGTAAAGCCATAGAAGGATAGGATGAAAAAGGAAATATCTTCTGTTAAAAACTGGAAAGAAGCTTTCTGAGAAACTGCTTTGTGTTCTGTTAATTCATCTCACAGAGATACAGCTTTCTCCTCAAGAAGTTTTCGCTAAGACTGTGCTTCTGGAATTTGGAAAGTGATATTTGGAAGCCCATAGAGGGCTACGGTGAAAAAGGAAATAACTTCCGTTAAAAAACAGGAAAGAAGCTTTCTGAGAAACTGCTTTGTGTTCTGCTAATTCATCTCAAGAGTTACAGCTTTCCCCTCAAGCAGTCTTTCGCTAAGACTGTTCTTGGGGAATTTGCAAAGTGATATTTGGAAGCCCATAGAGGGCTATGGTGAAAAAGGAAATATCCTAAGATAAAAACTGGGAAGAATCTTTCTGAGAAATTGCTTTGTGTTCTGTTAATTCATCTCACAGAGTTACTGCATTCCCCTCAAGAAGCCTTTCGCTAAGACTGTTCTTGTGGAATTTGAAAAGTGATATTTGGAAGCCCATAGAGGGTTATGGTGAAAAAGGAAAATCTTCCCTTAAAAACTGGAAAGAAGCTTCCTGAGAAACTGCTTTGTGTTCGGTTAATTCAACTCACAGTTACTGCTTTCTCCTCAAAAAGCCTTTCGCTAACACTGTTCTTATGCAATTTGCAAGGTGATATTTGGAAGCCCTTAGAGGGTTAAGGTGAAAAAGGAAATATCTACCGTTAAAAACTGTAAAGAAGCTTTCTGAGAAACTGCTCTGTGTTCTGTTAATTCATCTCACAGTGTTACAGCATTCCCTTCAGGAAGCCTTTCGCTAAGTCTGTTCTTGTGGAATATTCAAGGTGATATCTGGAAGCCCATAGAGTGCTATGGTGAAAAAGGAAATATCTTCCGTTAAAAACTGGAAAGAAGCTTTCTGAGAAACTGCTCTGTGTTCTGTTAATTCATCTCACAGAGTTACAGCTTTCCCCTCAAGAAGACTTTCGCTAAGACTGTTCTTGTGAAATTTGCACATTGATATCTGGAAGTCCATACAGGGCTACGGTGTAAAAGGAAATATCTTCCGATAAAAACTGGAAGGAAGCTTTATGAGAAACTGCTTTGTGTCCTGTTAATTCATCTCACAGAGTTACAGCCTTCCCTTCAAGATGCCTTTCGCTAAGACTCTTCTTGTGGAATTGGCAAAGTGTTATTTGGAAGCCCGTAGAGGTCTACGGTGAAAAAGGAAATATCTTCCTTTAAAAACTGGAAAGAAGCTTTCTGAGAAACTGCTTTGTGTTCTGTTAATTCATCTCACAGAGTCACTGCTTTCACCTCAAGAATCCTTTCGCTGAGACTCTTCATGTGGAAATTTCATAGTGATATTTTCAAGCCCATAGAGGGCTAAGGTGAAAAAGGAAATATCCTAAGATAAAAACTGAAAAGAAGCATTCTGAGAAACTACTTTGTGTTCTGTTAATTCATCTCACAGTGTTACAGCTTTGCCCTCAAGAAGCCTTTCGCGAAGACACTTCTTGTGGAATTTGCAAAGTGATATTTGGAAGCCCATAGAGGGCTATGGTGAAAAAGGAAATATCTTTTGTTAAAAACTGAAAGAGGCTTTCTGAGAAACTGCTCTGTGTTCTATTAATTCATCTCACAGAGTTACTGCTTTCCCAGAAAGAAGCCATTCTCTAAGATTCTTCTTGTGGATTTTTCAAAGTGATATTGGAAGCCCATAGAGGGCTATGGTGAAAAAGGGAATATCTTCCGTTAAAAACTGGAAAGAATCTTTCTGAGAAACTACTTTGTGTTCTGTTAATTCATCTCACAGAGTTACAGCTTTCCCCTCAAGAAGCCTTTCGCTAAGACTGTTCTTCTGGAATTTTGAAAGTGATATTTGGAATCCCATAGAGGGCTATGGTGAAAAAGGAAAGATCTTCCGTTAAAAACTGGAAAGAACCTTTCTGAGAAATTGCTTTGTGTTCTTTTAATTCATCTCACAGAGTTACTGCGTTCCTCTCAAGAAGCCTTTCGTTAAGACTGTTCTTGTGGAATTTGCAAAGTGATATTTGGAAGCCCATATAGGGTTATGGTGAAAAAGGAAATATCTTCCGTTAAAAACTGGAAAGAAGCATTCTGAGAAACTGCTTTGTGTTCTCTTAGTTCATCTCACAGAGTTACAGCTTGCCCCTCTAGAAGCCTTTCGCTAAGACTGTTCTTGTGGAATTTGCAAAGTGACATTTGGAAGCCCATAGTGGGCTATGGTGAAAAAGGAAATATCCTAAGATAAAAACTGAAAAGAAGCTTTCTGAGAAACTGCCTTGTGTTCTGTTAATTCATCTCACAGGGTTACAGCTTTCTCCACAAGAAGCCTTTCGCTAAGACTGTTCTTGTGGAATTTCAAAGTGATATTTGTAAAGCCATAGAAGGATAGGATGAAAAAGGAAATATCTTCTGTTAAAAACTGGAAAGAAGCTTTCTGAGAAACTGCTTTGTGTTCTGTTAATTCATCTCACAGAGATACAGCTTTCTCCTCAAGAAGTTTTCGCTAAGACTGTGCTTCTGGAATTTGGAAAGTGATATTTGGAAGCCCATAGAGGGCTACGGTGAAAAAGGAAATAACTTCCGTTAAAAAACAGGAAAGAAGCTTTCTGAGAAACTGCTTTGTGTTCTGCTAATTCATCTCAAGAGTTACAGCTTTCCCCTCAAGCAGTCTTTCGCTAAGACTGTTCTTGGGGAATTTGCAAAGTGATATTTGGAAGCCCATAGAGGGCTATGGTGAAAAAGGAAATATCCTAAGATAAAAACTGGGAAGAATCTTTCTGAGAAATTGCTTTGTGTTCTGTTAATTCATCTCACAGAGTTACTGCATTCCCCTCAAGAAGACTTTCGCTAAGACTGTTCTTGTGGAACTTGAAAAGTGATATTTGGAAGCCCATAGAGGGTTATGGTGAAAAAGGAAAATCTTCCCTTAAAAACTGGAAAGAAGCTTCCTGAGAAACTGCTTTGTGTTCGGTTAATTCAACTCACAGTTACTGCTTTCTCCTCAAAAAGCCTTTCGCTAACACTGTTCTTATGCAATTTGCAAAGTGATATTTGGAAGCCCTTAGAGGGTTAAGGTGAAAAAGGAAATATCTACCGTTAAAAACTGTAAAGAAGCTTTCTGAGAAACTGCTGTGTGTTCTGTTAATTCATCTCACAGTGTTACAGCATTCCCTTCAGGAAGCCTTTCGCTAAGTCTGTTCTTGTGGAATATTCAAGGTGATATCTGGAAGCCCATAGAGTGCTATGGTGAAAAAGGAAATATCTTCCGTTAAAAACTGGAAAGAAGCTTTCTGAGAAACTGCTCTGTGTTCTGTTAATTCATCTCACAGAGTTACAGCTTTCCCCTCAAGAAGACTTTCGCTAAGACTGTTCTTGTGAAATTTGCACATTGATATCTGGAAGTCCATACAGGGCTACGGTGTAAAAGGAAATATCTTCCGATAAAAACTGGAAGGAAGCTTTATGAGAAACTGCTTTGTGTCCTGTTAATTCATCTCACAGAGTTACAGCCTTCCCTTCAAGATGCCTTTCGCTAAGACTCTTCTTGTGGAATTGGCAAAGTGTTATTTGGAAGCCCGTAGAGGTCTACGGTGAAAAAGGAAATATCTTCCTTTAAAAACTGGAAAGAAGCTTTCTGAGAAACTGCTTTGTGTTCTGTTAATTCATCTCACAGAGTCACTGCTTTCACCTCAAGAATCCTTTCGCTGAGACTCTTCATGTGGAAATTTCATAGTGATATTTTCAAGCCCATAGAGGGCTAAGGTGAAAAAGGAAATATCCTAAGATAAAAACTGAAAAGAAGCATTCTGAGAAACTACTTTGTGTTCTGTTAATTCATCTCACAGTGTTACAGCTTTGCCCTCAAGAAGCCTTTCGCGAAGACACTTCTTGTGGAATTTGCAAAGTGATATTTGGAAGCCCATAGAGGGCTATGGTGAAAAAGGAAATATCTTTTGTTAAAAACTGAAAGAGGCTTTCTGAGAAACTGCTCTGTGTTCTATTAATTCATCTCACAGAGTTACTGCTTTCCCAGAAAGAAGCCATTCTCTAAGATACTTCTTGTGGATTTTTCAAAGTGATATTGGAAGCCCATAGAGGGCTATGGTGAAAAAGGGAATATCTTCCGTTAAAAACTGGAAAGAATCTTTCTGAGAAACTACTTTGTGTTCTGTTAATTCATCTCACAGAGTTACAGCTTTCCCCTCAAGAAGCCTTTCGCTAAGACTGTTCTTCTGGAATTTTGAAAGTGATATTTGGAATCCCATAGAGGGCTATGGTGAAAAAGGAAAGATCTTCCGTTAAAAACTGGAAAGAACCTTTCTGAGAAATTGCTTTGTGTTCTTTTAATTCATCTCACAGAGTTACTGCGTTCCTCTCAAGAAGCCTTTCGCTAAGACTGTTCTTGTGGAATTTGCAAAGTGATATTTGGAAGCCCATATAGGGTTATGGTGAAAAAGGAAATATCTTCCGTTAAAAACTGGAAAGAAGCATTCTGAGAAACTGCTTTGTGTTCTCTTAGTTCATCTCACAGAGTTACAGCTTGCCCCTCTAGAAGCCTTTCGCTAAGACTGTTCTTGTGGAATTTGCAAAGTGACATTTGGAAGCCCATAGTGGGCTATGGTGAAAAAGGAAATATCCTAAGATAAAAACTGAAAAGAAGCTTTCTGAGAAACTGCCTTGTGTTCTGTTAATTCATCTCACAGGGTTACAGCTTTCTCCACAAGAAGCCTTTCGCTAAGACTGTTCTTGTGGAATTTCAAAGTGATATTTGTAAAGCCATAGAAGGATAGGATGAAAAAGGAAATATCTTCTGTTAAAAACTGGAAAGAAGCTTTCTGAGAAACTGCTTTGTGTTCTGTTAATTCATCTCACAGAGATACAGCTTTCTCCTCAAGAAGTTTTCGCTAAGACTGTGCTTCTGGAATTTGGAAAGTGATATTTGGAAGCCCATAGAGGGCTACGGTGAAAAAGGAAATAACTTCCGTTAAAAAACAGGAAAGAAGCTTTCTGAGAAACTGCTTTGTGTTCTGCTAATTCATCTCAAGAGTTACAGCTTTCCCCTCAAGCAGTCTTTCGCTAAGACTGTTCTTGGGGAATTTGCAAAGTGATATTTGGAAGCCCATAGAGGGCTATGGTGAAAAAGGAAATATCCTAAGATAAAAACTGGGAAGAATCTTTCTGAGAAATTGCTTTGTGTTCTGTTAATTCATCTCACAGAGTTACTGCATTCCCCTCAAGAAGCCTTTCGCTAAGACTGTTCTTGTGGAATTTGAAAAGTGATATTTGGAAGCCCATAGAGGGTTATGGTGAAAAAGGAAAATCTTCCCTTAAAAACTGGAAAGAAGCTTCCTGAGAAACTGCTTTGTGTTCGGTTAATTCAACTCACAGTTACTGCTTTCTCCTCAAAAAGCCTTTCGCTAACACTGTTCTTATGCAATTTGCAAGGTGATATTTGGATGCCCTTAGAGGGTTAAGGTGAAAAAGGAAATATCTACCGTTAAAAACTGTAAAGAAGCTTTCTGAGAAACTGCTCTGTGTTCTGTTAATTCATCTCACAGTGTTACAGCATTCCCTTCAGGAAGCCTTTCGCTAAGTCTGTTCTTGTGGAATATTCAAGGTGATATCTGGAAGCCCATAGAGTGCTATGGTGAAAAAGGAAATATCTTCCGTTAAAAACTGGAAAGAAGCTTTCTGAGAAACTGCTCTGTGTTCTGTTAATTCATCTCACAGAGTTACAGCTTTCCCCTCAAGAAGACTTTCGCTAAGACTGTTCTTGTGAAATTTGCACATTGATATCTGGAAGTCCATACAGGGCTACGGTGTAAAAGGAAATATCTTCCGATAAAAACTGGAAGGAAGCTTTATGAGAAACTGCTTTGTGTCCTGTTAATTCATCTCACAGAGTTACAGCCTTCCCTTCAAGATGCCTTTCGCTAAGACTCTTCTTGTGGAATTGGCAAAGTGTTATTTGGAAGCCCGTAGAGGTCTACGGTGAAAAAGGAAATATCTTCCTTTAAAAACTGGAAAGAAGCTTTCTGAGAAACTGCTTTGTGTTCTGTTAATTCATCTCACAGAGTCACTGCTTTCACCTCAAGAATCCTTTCGCTGAGACTCTTCATGTGGAAATTTCATAGTGATATTTTCAAGCCCATAGAGGGCTAAGGTGAAAAAGGAAATATCCTAAGATAAAAACTGAAAAGAAGCATTCTGAGAAACTACTTTGTGTTCTGTTAATTCATCTCACAGTGTTACAGCTTTGCCCTCAAGAAGCCTTTCGCGAAGACACTTCTTGTGGAATTTGCAAAGTGATATTTGGAAGCCCATAGAGGGCTATGGTGAAAAAGGAAATATCTTTTGTTAAAAACTGAAAGAGGCTTTCTGAGAAACTGCTCTGTGTTCTATTAATTCATCTCACAGAGTTACTGCTTTCCCAGAAAGAAGCCATTCTCTAAGATTCTTCTTGTGGATTTTTCAAAGTGATATTGGAAGCCCATAGAGGGCTATGGTGAAAAAGGGAATATCTTCCGTTAAAAACTGGAAAGAATCTTTCTGAGAAACTACTTTGTGTTCTGTTAATTCATCTCACAGAGTTACAGCTTTCCCCTCAAGAAGCCTTTCGCTAAGACTGTTCTTCTGGAATTTTGAAAGTGATATTTGGAATCCCATAGAGGGCTATGGTGAAAAAGGAAAGATCTTCCGTTAAAAACTGGAAAGAACCTTTCTGAGAAATTGCTTTGTGTTCTTTTAATTCATCTCACAGAGTTACTGCGTTCCTCTCAAGAAGCCTTTCGTTAAGACTGTTCTTGTGGAATTTGCAAAGTGATATTTGGAAGCCCATATAGGGTTATGGTGAAAAAGGAAATATCTTCCGTTAAAAACTGGAAAGAAGCATTCTGAGAAACTGCTTTGTGTTCTCTTAGTTCATCTCACAGAGTTACAGCTTGCCCCTCTAGAAGCCTTTCGCTAAGACTGTTCTTGTGGAATTTGCAAAGTGACATTTGGAAGCCCATAGTGGGCTATGGTGAAAAAGGAAATATCCTAAGATAAAAACTGAAAAGAAGCTTTCTGAGAAACTGCCTTGTGTTCTGTTAATTCATCTCACAGGGTTACAGCTTTCTCCACAAGAAGCCTTTCGCTAAGACTGTTCTTGTGGAATTTCAAAGTGATATTTGTAAAGCCATAGAAGGATAGGATGAAAAAGGAAATATCTTCTGTTAAAAACTGGAAAGAAGCTTTCTGAGAAACTGCTTTGTGTTCTGTTAATTCATCTCACAGAGATACAGCTTTCTCCTCAAGAAGTTTTCGCTAAGACTGTGCTTCTGGAATTTGGAAAGTGATATTTGGAAGCCCATAGAGGGCTACGGTGAAAAAGGAAATAACTTCCGTTAAAAAACAGGAAAGAAGCTTTCTGAGAAACTGCTTTGTGTTCTGCTAATTCATCTCAAGAGTTACAGCTTTCCCCTCAAGCAGTCTTTCGCTAAGACTGTTCTTGGGGAATTTGCAAAGTGATATTTGGAAGCCCATAGAGGGCTATGGTGAAAAAGGAAATATCCTAAGATAAAAACTGGGAAGAATCTTTCTGAGAAATTGCTTTGTGTTCTGTTAATTCATCTCACAGAGTTACTGCATTCCCCTCAAGAAGCCTTTCGCTAAGACTGTTCTTGTGGAATTTGAAAAGTGATATTTGGAAGCCCATAGAGGGTTATGGTGAAAAAGGAAAATCTTCCCTTAAAAACTGGAAAGAAGCTTCCTGAGAAACTGCTTTGTGTTCGGTTAATTCAACTCACAGTTACTGCTTTCTCCTCAAAAAGCCTTTCGCTAACACTGTTCTTATGCAATTTGCAAGGTGATATTTGGATGCCCTTAGAGGGTTAAGGTGAAAAAGGAAATATCTACCGTTAAAAACTGTAAAGAAGCTTTCTGAGAAACTGCTCTGTGTTCTGTTAATTCATCTCACAGTGTTACAGCATTCCCTTCAGGAAGCCTTTCGCTAAGTCTGTTCTTGTGGAATATTCAAGGTGATATCTGGAAGCCCATAGAGTGCTATGGTGAAAAAGGAAATATCTTCCGTTAAAAACTGGAAAGAAGCTTTCTGAGAAACTGCTCTGTGTTCTGTTAATTCATCTCACAGAGTTACAGCTTTCCCCTCAAGAAGACTTTCGCTAAGACTGTTCTTGTGAAATTTGCACATTGATATCTGGAAGTCCATACAGGGCTACGGTGTAAAAGGAAATATCTTCCGATAAAAACTGGAAGGAAGCTTTATGAGAAACTGCTTTGTGTCCTGTTAATTCATCTCACAGAGTTACAGCCTTCCCTTCAAGATGCCTTTCGCTAAGACTCTTCTTGTGGAATTGGCAAAGTGTTATTTGGAAGCCCGTAGAGGTCTACGGTGAAAAAGGAAATATCTTCCTTTAAAAACTGGAAAGAAGCTTTCTGAGAAACTGCTTTGTGTTCTGTTAATTCATCTCACAGAGTCACTGCTTTCACCTCAAGAATCCTTTCGCTGAGACTCTTCATGTGGAAATTTCATAGTGATATTTTCAAGCCCATAGAGGGCTAAGGTGAAAAAGGAAATATCCTAAGATAAAAACTGAAAAGAAGCATTCTGAGAAACTACTTTGTGTTCTGTTAATTCATCTCACAGTGTTACAGCTTTGCCCTCAAGAAGCCTTTCGCGAAGACACTTCTTGTGGAATTTGCAAAGTGATATTTGGAAGCCCATAGAGGGCTATGGTGAAAAAGGAAATATCTTTTGTTAAAAACTGAAAGAGGCTTTCTGAGAAACTGCTCTGTGTTCTATTAATTCATCTCACAGAGTTACTGCTTTCCCAGAAAGAAGCCATTCTCTAAGATTCTTCTTGTGGATTTTTCAAAGTGATATTGGAAGCCCATAGAGGGCTATGGTGAAAAAGGGAATATCTTCCGTTAAAAACTGGAAAGAATCTTTCTGAGAAACTACTTTGTGTTCTGTTAATTCATCTCACAGAGTTACAGCTTTCCCCTCAAGAAGCCTTTCGCTAAGACTGTTCTTCTGGAATTTTGAAAGTGATATTTGGAATCCCATAGAGGGCTATGGTGAAAAAGGAAAGATCTTCCGTTAAAAACTGGAAAGAACCTTTCTGAGAAATTGCTTTGTGTTCTTTTAATTCATCTCACAGAGTTACTGCGTTCCTCTCAAGAAGCCTTTCGTTAAGACTGTTCTTGTGGAATTTGCAAAGTGATATTTGGAAGCCCATATAGGGTTATGGTGAAAAAGGAAATATCTTCCGTTAAAAACTGGAAAGAAGCATTCTGAGAAACTGCTTTGTGTTCTCTTAGTTCATCTCACAGAGTTACAGCTTGCCCCTCTAGAAGCCTTTCGCTAAGACTGTTCTTGTGGAATTTGCAAAGTGACATTTGGAAGCCCATAGTGGGCTATGGTGAAAAAGGAAATATCCTAAGATAAAAACTGAAAAGAAGCTTTCTGAGAAACTGCCTTGTGTTCTGTTAATTCATCTCACAGGGTTACAGCTTTCTCCACAAGAAGCCTTTCGCTAAGACTGTTCTTGTGGAATTTCAAAGTGATATTTGTAAAGCCATAGAAGGATAGGATGAAAAAGGAAATATCTTCTGTTAAAAACTGGAAAGAAGCTTTCTGAGAAACTTCTTTGTGTTCTGTTAATTCATCTCACAGAGATACAGCTTTCTCCTCAAGAAGTTTTCGCTAAGACTGTGCTTCTGGAATTTGGAAAGTGATATTTGGAAGCCCATAGAGGGCTACGGTGAAAAAGGAAATAACTTCCGTTAAAAAACAGGAAAGAAGCTTTCTGAGAAACTGCTTTGTGTTCTGCTAATTCATCTCAAGAGTTACAGCTTTCCCCTCAAGCAGTCTTTCGCTAAGACTGTTCTTGGGGAATTTGCAAAGTGATATTTGGAAGCCCATAGAGGGCTATGGTGAAAAAGGAAATATCCTAAGATAAAAACTGGGAAGAATCTTTCTGAGAAATTGCTTTGTGTTCTGTTAATTCATCTCACAGAGTTACTGCATTCCCCTCAAGAAGCCTTTCGCTAAGACTGTTCTTGTGGAACTTGAAAAGTGATATTTGGAAGCCCATAGAGGGTTATGGTGAAAAAGGAAAATCTTCCCTTAAAAACTGGAAAGAAGCTTCCTGAGAAACTGCTTTGTGTTCGGTTAATTCAACTCACAGTTACTGCTTTCTCCTCAAAAAGCCTTTCGCTAACACTGTTCTTATGCAATTTGCAAGGTGATATTTGGAAGCCCTTAGAGGGTTAAGGTGAAAAAGGAAATATCTACCGTTAAAAACTGTAAAGAAGCTTTCTGAGAAACTGCTCTGTGTTCTGTTAATTCATCTCACAGTGTTACAGCATTCCCTTCAGGAAGCCTTTCGCTAAGTCTGTTCTTGTGGAATATTCAAGGTGATATCTGGAAGCCCATAGAGTGCTATGGTGAAAAAGGAAATATCTTCCGTTAAAAACTGGAAAGAAGCTTTCTGAGAAACTGCTCTGTGTTCTGTTAATTCATCTCACAGAGTTACAGCTTTCCCCTCAAGAAGCCTTTCGCTAAGACTGTTCTTGTGAAATTTGCACATTGATATCTGGAAGTCCATACAGGGCTACGGTGTAAAAGGAAATATCTTCCGATAAAAACTGGAAGGAAGCTTTATGAGAAACTGCTTTGTGTCCTGTTAATTCATCTCACAGAGTTACAGCCTTCCCTTCAAGATGCCTTTCGCTAAGACTCTTCTTGTGGAATTGGCAAAGTGTTATTTGGAAGCCCGTAGAGGTCTACGGTGAAAAAGGAAATATCTTCCTTTAAAAACTGGAAAGAAGCTTTCTGAGAAACTGCTTTGTGTTCTGTTAATTCATCTCACAGAGTCACTGCTTTCACCTCAAGAATCCTTTCGCTGAGACTCTTCATGTGGAAATTTCATAGTGATATTTTCAAGCCCATAGAGGGCTAAGGTGAAAAAGGAAATATCCTAAGATAAAAACTGAAAAGAAGCATTCTGAGAAACTACTTTGTGTTCTGTTAATTCATCTCACAGTGTTACAGCTTTGCCCTCAAGAAGCCTTTCGCGAAGACACTTCTTGTGGAATTTGCAAAGTGATATTTGGAAGCCCATAGAGGGCTATGGTGAAAAAGGAAATATCTTTTGTTAAAAACTGAAAGAGGCTTTCTGAGAAACTGCTCTGTGTTCTATTAATTCATCTCACAGAGTTACTGCTTTCCCAGAAAGAAGCCATTCTCTAAGATACTTCTTGTGGATTTTTCAAAGTGATATTGGAAGCCCATAGAGGGCTATGGTGAAAAAGGGAATATCTTCCGTTAAAAACTGGAAAGAATCTTTCTGAGAAACTACTTTGTGTTCTGTTAATTCATCTCACAGAGTTACAGCTTTCCCCTCAAGAAGCCTTTCGCTAAGACTGTTCTTCTGGAATTTTGAAAGTGATATTTGGAATCCCATAGAGGGCTATGGTGAAAAAGGAAAGATCTTCCGTTAAAAACTGGAAAGAACCTTTCTGAGAAATTGCTTTGTGTTCTTTTAATTCATCTCACAGAGTTACTGCGTTCCTCTCAAGAAGCCTTTCGCTAAGACTGTTCTTGTGGAATTTGCAAAGTGATATTTGGAAGCCCATATAGGGTTATGGTGAAAAAGGAAATATCTTCCGTTAAAAACTGGAAAGAAGCATTCTGAGAAACTGCTTTGTGTTCTCTTAGTTCATCTCACAGAGTTACAGCTTGCCCCTCTAGAAGCCTTTCGCTAAGACTGTTCTTGTGGAATTTGCAAAGTGACATTTGGAAGCCCATAGTGGGCTATGGTGAAAAAGGAAATATCCTAAGATAAAAACTGAAAAGAAGCTTTCTGAGAAACTGCCTTGTGTTCTGTTAATTCATCTCACAGGGTTACAGCTTTCTCCACAAGAAGCCTTTCGCTAAGACTGTTCTTGTGGAATTTCAAAGTGATATTTGTAAAGCCATAGAAGGATAGGATGAAAAAGGAAATATCTTCTGTTAAAAACTGGAAAGAAGCTTTCTGAGAAACTGCTTTGTGTTCTGTTAATTCATCTCACAGAGATACAGCTTTCTCCTCAAGAAGTTTTCGCTAAGACTGTGCTTCTGGAATTTGGAAAGTGATATTTGGAAGCCCATAGAGGGCTACGGTGAAAAAGGAAATAACTTCCGTTAAAAAACAGGAAAGAAGCTTTCTGAGAAACTGCTTTGTGTTCTGCTAATTCATCTCAAGAGTTACAGCTTTCCCCTCAAGCAGTCTTTCGCTAAGACTGTTCTTGGGGAATTTGCAAAGTGATATTTGGAAGCCCATAGAGGGCTATGGTGAAAAAGGAAATATCCTAAGATAAAAACTGGGAAGAATCTTTCTGAGAAATTGCTTTGTGTTCTGTTAATTCATCTCACAGAGTTACTGCATTCCCCTCAAGAAGCCTTTCGCTAAGACTGTTCTTGTGGAATTTGAAAAGTGATATTTGGAAGCCCATAGAGGGTTATGGTGAAAAAGGAAAATCTTCCCTTAAAAACTGGAAAGAAGCTTCCTGAGAAACTGCTTTGTGTTCGGTTAATTCAACTCACAGTTACTGCTTTCTCCTCAAAAAGCCTTTCGCTAACACTGTTCTTATGCAATTTGCAAGGTGATATTTGGAAGCCCTTAGAGGGTTAAGGTGAAAAAGGAAATATCTACCGTTAAAAACTGTAAAGAAGCTTTCTGAGAAACTGCTCTGTGTTCTGTTAATTCATCTCACAGTGTTACAGCATTCCCTTCAGGAAGCCTTTCGCTAAGTCTGTTCTTGTGGAATATTCAAGGTGATATCTGGAAGCCCATAGAGTGCTATGGTGAAAAAGGAAATATCTTCCGTTAAAAACTGGAAAGAAGCTTTCTGAGAAACTGCTCTGTGTTCTGTTAATTCATCTCACAGAGTTACAGCTTTCCCCTCAAGAAGACTTTCGCTAAGACTGTTCTTGTGAAATTTGCACATTGATATCTGGAAGTCCATACAGGGCTACGGTGTAAAAGGAAATATCTTCCGATAAAAACTGGAAGGAAGCTTTATGAGAAACTGCTTTGTGTCCTGTTAATTCATCTCACAGAGTTACAGCCTTCCCTTCAAGATGCCTTTCGCTAAGACTCTTCTTGTGGAATTGGCAAAGTGTTATTTGGAAGCCCGTAGAGGTCTACGGTGAAAAAGGAAATATCTTCCTTTAAAAACTGGAAAGAAGCTTTCTGAGAAACTGCTTTGTGTTCTGTTAATTCATCTCACAGAGTCACTGCTTTCACCTCAAGAATCCTTTCGCTGAGACTCTTCATGTGGAAATTTCATAGTGATATTTTCAAGCCCATAGAGGGCTAAGGTGAAAAAGGAAATATCCTAAGATAAAAACTGAAAAGAAGCATTCTGAGAAACTACTTTGTGTTCTGTTAATTCATCTCACAGTGTTACAGCTTTGCCCTCAAGAAGCCTTTCGCGAAGACACTTCTTGTGGAATTTGCAAAGTGATATTTGGAAGCCCATAGAGGGCTATGGTGAAAAAGGAAATATCTTTTGTTAAAAACTGAAAGAGGCTTTCTGAGAAACTGCTCTGTGTTCTATTAATTCATCTCACAGAGTTACTGCTTTCCCAGAAAGAAGCCATTCTCTAAGATTCTTCTTGTGGATTTTTCAAAGTGATATTGGAAGCCCATAGAGGGCTATGGTGAAAAAGGGAATATCTTCCGTTAAAAACTGGAAAGAATCTTTCTGAGAAACTACTTTGTGTTCTGTTAATTCATCTCACAGAGTTACAGCTTTCCCCTCAAGAAGCCTTTCGCTAAGACTGTTCTTCTGGAATTTTGAAAGTGATATTTGGAATCCCATAGAGGGCTATGGTGAAAAAGGAAAGATCTTCCGTTAAAAACTGGAAAGAACCTTTCTGAGAAATTGCTTTGTGTTCTTTTAATTCATCTCACAGAGTTACTGCGTTCCTCTCAAGAAGCCTTTCGTTAAGACTGTTCTTGTGGAATTTGCAAAGTGATATTTGGAAGCCCATATAGGGTTATGGTGAAAAAGGAAATATCTTCCGTTAAAAACTGGAAAGAAGCATTCTGAGAAACTGCTTTGTGTTCTCTTAGTTCATCTCACAGAGTTACAGCTTGCCCCTCTAGAAGCCTTTCGCTAAGACTGTTCTTGTGGAATTTGCAAAGTGACATTTGGAAGCCCATAGTGGGCTATGGTGAAAAAGGAAATATCCTAAGATAAAAACTGAAAAGAAGCTTTCTGAGAAACTGCCTTGTGTTCTGTTAATTCATCTCACAGGGTTACAGCTTTCTCCACAAGAAGCCTTTCGCTAAGACTGTTCTTGTGGAATTTCAAAGTGATATTTGTAAAGCCATAGAAGGATATGATGAAAAAGGAAATATCTTCTGTTAAAAACTGGAAAGAAGCTTTCTGAGAAACTGCTTTGTGTTCTGTTAATTCATCTCACAGAGATACAGCTTTCTCCTCAAGAAGTTTTCGCTAAGACTGTGCTTCTGGAATTTGGAAAGTGATATTTGGAAGCCCATAGAGGGCTACGGTGAAAAAGGAAATAACTTCCGTTAAAAAACAGGAAAGAAGCTTTCTGAGAAACTGCTTTGTGTTCTGCTAATTCATCTCAAGAGTTACAGCTTTCCCCTCAAGCAGTCTTTCGCTAAGACTGTTCTTGGGGAATTTGCAAAGTGATATTTGGAAGCCCATAGAGGGCTATGGTGAAAAAGGAAATATCCTAAGATAAAAACTGGGAAGAATCTTTCTGAGAAATTGCTTTGTGTTCTGTTAATTCATCTCACAGAGTTACTGCATTCCCCTCAAGAAGACTTTCGCTAAGACTGTTCTTGTGGAACTTGAAAAGTGATATTTGGAAGCCCATAGAGGGTTATGGTGAAAAAGGAAAATCTTCCCTTAAAAACTGGAAAGAAGCTTCCTGAGAAACTGCTTTGTGTTCGGTTAATTCAACTCACAGTTACTGCTTTCTCCTCAAAAAGCCTTTCGCTAACACTGTTCTTATGCAATTTGCAAAGTGATATTTGGAAGCCCTTAGAGGGTTAAGGTGAAAAAGGAAATATCTACCGTTAAAAACTGTAAAGAAGCTTTCTGAGAAACTGCTGTGTGTTCTGTTAATTCATCTCACAGTGTTACAGCATTCCCTTCAGGAAGCCTTTCGCTAAGTCTGTTCTTGTGGAATATTCAAGGTGATATCTGGAAGCCCATAGAGTGCTATGGTGAAAAAGGAAATATCTTCCGTTAAAAACTGGAAAGAAGCTTTCTGAGAAACTGCTCTGTGTTCTGTTAATTCATCTCACAGAGTTACAGCTTTCCCCTCAAGAAGACTTTCGCTAAGACTGTTCTTGTGAAATTTGCACATTGATATCTGGAAGTCCATACAGGGCTACGGTGTAAAAGGAAATATCTTCCGATAAAAACTGGAAGGAAGCTTTATGAGAAACTGCTTTGTGTCCTGTTAATTCATCTCACAGAGTTACAGCCTTCCCTTCAAGATGCCTTTCGCTAAGACTCTTCTTGTGGAATTGGCAAAGTGTTATTTGGAAGCCCGTAGAGGTCTACGGTGAAAAAGGAAATATCTTCCTTTAAAAACTGGAAAGAAGCTTTCTGAGAAACTGCTTTGTGTTCTGTTAATTCATCTCACAGAGTCACTGCTTTCACCTCAAGAATCCTTTCGCTGAGACTCTTCATGTGGAAATTTCATAGTGATATTTTCAAGCCCATAGAGGGCTAAGGTGAAAAAGGAAATATCCTAAGATAAAAACTGAAAAGAAGCATTCTGAGAAACTACTTTGTGTTCTGTTAATTCATCTCACAGTGTTACAGCTTTGCCCTCAAGAAGCCTTTCGCGAAGACACTTCTTGTGGAATTTGCAAAGTGATATTTGGAAGCCCATAGAGGGCTATGGTGAAAAAGGAAATATCTTTTGTTAAAAACTGAAAGAGGCTTTCTGAGAAACTGCTCTGTGTTCTATTAATTCATCTCACAGAGTTACTGCTTTCCCAGAAAGAAGCCATTCTCTAAGATACTTCTTGTGGATTTTTAAAAGTGATATTGGAAGCCCATAGAGGGCTATGGTGAAAAAGGGAATATCTTCCGTTAAAAACTGGAAAGAATCTTTCTGAGAAACTACTTTGTGTTCTGTTAATTCATCTCACAGAGTTACAGCTTTCCCCTCAAGAAGCCTTTCGCTAAGACTGTTCTTCTGGAATTTTGAAAGTGATATTTGGAATCCCATAGAGGGCTATGGTGAAAAAGGAAAGATCTTCCGTTAAAAACTGGAAAGAACCTTTCTGAGAAATTGCTTTGTGTTCTTTTAATTCATCTCACAGAGTTACTGCGTTCCTCTCAAGAAGCCTTTCGCTAAGACTGTTCTTGTGGAATTTGCAAAGTGATATTTGGAAGCCCATATAGGGTTATGGTGAAAAAGGAAATATCTTCCGTTAAAAACTGGAAAGAAGCATTCTGAGAAACTGCTTTGTGTTCTCTTAGTTCATCTCACAGAGTTACAGCTTGCCCCTCTAGAAGCCTTTCGCTAAGACTGTTCTTGTGGAATTTGCAAAGTGACATTTGGAAGCCCATAGTGGGCTATGGTGAAAAAGGAAATATCCTAAGATAAAAACTGAAAAGAAGCTTTCTGAGAAACTGCCTTGTGTTCTGTTAATTCATCTCACAGGGTTACAGCTTTCTCCACAAGAAGCCTTTCGCTAAGACTGTTCTTGTGGAATTTCAAAGTGATATTTGTAAAGCCATAGAAGGATAGGATGAAAAAGGAAATATCTTCTGTTAAAAACTGGAAAGAAGCTTTCTGAGAAACTGCTTTGTGTTCTGTTAATTCATCTCACAGAGATACAGCTTTCTCCTCGAGAAGTTTTCGCTAAGACTGTGCTTCTGGAATTTGGAAAGTGATATTTGGAAGCCCATAGAGGGCTACGGTGAAAAAGGAAATAACTTCCGTTAAAAAACAGGAAAGAAGCTTTCTGAGAAACTGCTTTGTGTTCTGCTAATTCATCTCAAGAGTTACAGCTTTCCCCTCAAGCAGTCTTTCGCTAAGACTGTTCTTGGGGAATTTGCAAAGTGATATTTGGAAGCCCATAGAGGGCTATGGTGAAAAAGGAAATATCCTAAGATAAAAACTGGGAAGAATCTTTCTGAGAAATTGCTTTGTGTTCTGTTAATTCATCTCACAGAGTTACTGCATTCCCCTCAAGAAGCCTTTCGCTAAGACTGTTCTTGTGGGATTTGAAAAGTGATATTTGGAAGCCCATAGAGGGTTATGGTGAAAAAGGAAAATCTTCCCTTAAAAACTGGAAAGAAGCTTCCTGAGAAACTGCTTTGTGTTCGGTTAATTCAACTCACAGTTACTGCTTTCTCCTCAAAAAGCCTTTCGCTAACACTGTTCTTATGCAATTTGCAAAGTGATATTTGGAAGCCCTTAGAGGGTTAAGGTGAAAAAGGAAATATCTACCGTTAAAAACTGTAAAGAAGCTTTCTGAGAAACTGCTCTGTGTTCTGTTAATTCATCTCACAGTGTTACAGCATTCCCTTCAGGAAGCCTTTCGCTAAGTCTGTTCTTGTGGAATATTCAAGGTGATATCTGGAAGCCCATAGAGTGCTATGGTGAAAAAGGAAATATCTTCCGTTAAAAACTGGAAAGAAGCTTTCTGAGAAACTGCTCTGTGTTCTGTTAATTCATCTCACAGAGTTACAGCTTTCCCCTCAAGAAGCCTTTCGCTAAGACTGTTCTTGTGAAATTTGCACATTGATATCTGGAAGTCCATACAGGGCTACGGTGTAAAAGGAAATATCTTCCGATAAAAACTGGAAGGAAGCTTTATGAGAAACTGCTTTGTGTCCTGTTAATTCATCTCACAGAGTTACAGCCTTCCCTTCAAGATGCCTTTCGCTAAGACTCTTCTTGTGGAAATGGCAAAGTGTTATTTGGAAGCCCGTAGAGGTCTACGGTGAAAAAGGAAATATCTTCCTTTAAAAACTGGAAAGAAGCTTTCTGAGAAACTGCTTTGTGTTCTGTTAATTCATCTCACAGAGTCACTGCTTTCACCTCAAGAATCCTTTCGCTGAGACTCTTCATGTGGAAATTTCATAGTGATATTTTCAAGCCCATAGAGGGCTAAGGTGAAAAAGGAAATATCCTAAGATAAAAACTGAAAAGAAGCATTCTGAGAAACTACTTTGTGTTCTGTTAATTCATCTCACAGTGTTACAGCTTTGCCCTCAAGAAGCCTTTCACGAAGACACTTCTTGTGGAATTTGCAAAGTGATATTTGGAAGCCCATAGAGGGCTATGGTGAAAAAGGAAATATCTTTTGTTAAAAACTGAAAGAGGCTTTCTGAGAAACCGCTCTGTGTTCTATTAATTCATCTCACAGAGTTACTGCTTTCCCAGAAAGAAGCCATTCTCTAAGATTCTTCTTGTGGATTTTTCAAAGTGATATTGGAAGCCCATAGAGGGCTATGGTGAAAAAGGGAATATCTTCCGTTAAAAACTGGAAAGAATCTTTCTGAGAAACTACTTTGTGTTCTGTTAATTCATCTCACAGAGTTACAGCTTTCCCCTCAAGAAGCCTTTCGCTAAGACTGTTCTTCTGGAATTTTGAAAGTGATATTTGGAATCCCATAGAGGGCTATGGTGAAAAAGGAAAGATCTTCCGTTAAAAACTGGAAAGAACCTTTCTGAGAAATTGCTTTGTGTTCTTTTAATTCATCTCACAGAGTTACTGCGTTCCTCTGAAGAAGCCTTTCGCTAAGACTGTTCTTGTGGAATTTGCAATGTGATATTTGGAAGCCCATATAGGGTTATGGTGAAAAAGGAAATATCTTCCGTTAAAAACTGGAAAGAAGCATTCTGAGAAACTGCTTTGTGTTCTCTTAGTTCATCTCACAGAGTTACAGCTTGCCCCTCTAGAAGCCTTTCGCTAAGACTGTTCTTGTGGAATTTGCAAAGTGACATTTGGAAGCCCATAGTGGGCTATGGTGAAAAAGGAAATATCCTAAGATAAAAACTGAAAAGAAGCTTTCTGAGAAACTGCCTTGTGTTCTGTTAATTCATCTCACAGGGTTACAGCTTTCTCCACAAGAAGCCTTTCGCTAAGACTGTTCTTGTGGAATTTCAAAGTGATATTTGTAAAGCCATAGAAGGATAGGATGAAAAAGGAAATATCTTCTGTTAAAAACTGGAAAGAAGCTTTCTGAGAAACTGCTTTGTGTTCTGTTAATTCATCTCACAGAGATACAGCTTTCTCCTCAAGAAGTTTTCGCTAAGACTGTGCTTCTGGAATTTGGAAAGTGATATTTGGAAGCCCATAGAGGGCTACGGTGAAAAAGGAAATAACTTCCGTTAAAAAACAGGAAAGAAGCTTTCTGAGAAACTGCTTTGTGTTATGCTAATTCATCTCAAGAGTTACAGCTTTCCCCTCAAGCAGTCTTTCGCTAAGACTGTTCTTGGGGAATTTGCAAAGTGATATTTGGAAGCCCATAGAGGGCTATGGTGAAAAAGGAAATATCCTAAGATAAAAACTGGGAAGAATCTTTCTGAGAAATTGCTTTGTGTTCTGTTAATTCATCTCACAGAGTTACTGCATTCCCCTCAAGAAGCCTTTCGCTAAGACTGTTCTTGTGGAATTTGAAAAGTGATATTTGGAAGCCCATAGAGGGTTATGGTGAAAAAGGAAAATCTTCCCTTAAAAACTGGAAAGAAGCTTCCTGAGAAACTGCTTTGTGTTCGGTTAATTCAACTCACAGTTACTGCTTTCTCCTCAAAAAGCCTTTCGCTAACACTGTTCTTATGCAATTTGCAAAGTGATATTTGGAAGCCCTTAGAGGGTTAAGGTGAAAAAGGAAATATCTACCGTTAAAAACTGTAAAGAAGCTTTCTGAGAAACTGCTCTGTGTTCTGTTAATTCATCTCACAGTGTTACAGCATTCCCTTCAGGAAGCCTTTCGCTAAGTCTGTTCTTGTGGAATATTCAAGGTGATATCTGGAAGCCCATAGAGTGCTATGGTGAAAAAGGAAATATCTTCCGTTAAAAACTGGAAAGAAGCTTTCTGAGAAACTGCTCTGTGTTCTGTTAATTCATCTCACAGAGTTACAGCTTTCCCCTCAAGAAGCCTTTCGCTAAGACTGTTCTTGTGAAATTTGCACATTGATATCTGGAAGTCCATACAGGGCTACGGTGTAAAAGGAAATATCTTCCGATAAAAACTGGAAGGAAGCTTTATGAGAAACTGCTTTGTGTCCTGTTAATTCATCTCACAGAGTTACAGCCTTCCCTTCAAGATGCCTTTCGCTAAGACTCTTCTTGTGGAAATGGCAAAGTGTTATTTGGAAGCCCGTAGAGGTCTACAGTGAAAAAGGAAATATCTTCCTTTAAAAACTGGAAAGAAGCTTTCTGAGAAACTGCTTTGTGTTCTGTTAATTCATCTCACAGAGTCACTGCTTTCACCTCAAGAATCCTTTCGCTGAGACTCTTCATGTGGAAATTTCATAGTGATATTTTCAAGCCCATAGAGGGCTAAGGTGAAAAAGGAAATATCCTAAGATAAAAACTGAAAAGAAGCATTCTGAGAAACTACTTTGTGTTCTGTTAATTCATCTCACAGTGTTACAGCTTTGCCCTCAAGAAGCCTTTCACGAAGACACTTCTTGTGGAATTTGCAAAGTGATATTTGGAAGCCCATAGAGGGCTATGGTGAAAAAGGAAATATCTTTTGTTAAAAACTGAAAGAGGCTTTCTGAGAAACCGCTCTGTGTTCTATTAATTCATCTCACAGAGTTACTGCTTTCCCAGAAAGAAGCCATTCTCTAAGATTCTTCTTGTGGATTTTTCAAAGTGATATTGGAAGCCCATAGAGGGCTATGGTGAAAAAGGGAATATCTTCCGTTAAAAACTGGAAAGAATCTTTCTGAGAAACTACTTTGTGTTCTGTTAATTCATCTCACAGAGTTACAGCTTTCCCCTCAAGAAGCCTTTCGCTAAGACTGTTCTTCTGGAATTTTGAAAGTGATATTTGGAATCCCATAGAGGGCTATGGTGAAAAAGGAAAGATCTTCCGTTAAAAACTGGAAAGAACCTTTCTGAGAAATTGCTTTGTGTTCTTTTAATTCATCTCACAGAGTTACTGCGTTCCTCTCAAGAAGCCTTTCGCTAAGACTGTTCTTGTGGAATTTGCAATGTGATATTTGGAAGCCCATATAGGGTTATGGTGAAAAAGGAAATATCTTCCGTTAAAAACTGGAAAGAAGCATTCTGAGAAACTGCTTTGTGTTCTCTTAGTTCATCTCACAGAGTTACAGCTTGCCCCTCTAGAAGCCTTTCGCTAAGACTGTTCTTGTGGAATTTGCAAAGTGACATTTGGAAGCCCATAGTGGGCTATGGTGAAAAAGGAAATATCCTAAGATAAAAACTGAAAAGAAGCTTTCTGAGAAACTGCCTTGTGTTCTGTTAATTCATCTCACAGGGTTACAGCTTTCTCCACAAGAAGCCTTTCGCTAAGACTGTTCTTGTGGAATTTCAAAGTGATATTTGTAAAGCCATAGAAGGATATGATGAAAAAGGAAATATCTTCTGTTAAAAACTGGAAAGAAGCTTTCTGAGAAACTGCTTTGTGTTCTGTTAATTCATCTCACAGAGATACAGCTTTCTCCTCAAGAAGTTTTCGCTAAGACTGTGCTTCTGGAATTTGGAAAGTGATATTTGGAAGCCCATAGAGGGCTACGGTGAAAAAGGAAATAACTTCCGTTAAAAAACAGGAAAGAAGCTTTCTGAGAAACTGCTTTGTGTTCTGCTAATTCATCTCAAGAGTTACAGCTTTCCCCTCAAGCAGTCTTTCGCTAAGACTGTTCTTGGGGAATTTGCAAAGTGATATTTCGAAGCCCATAGAGGGCTATGGTGAAAAAGGAAATATCCTAAGATAAAAACTGGGAAGAATCTTTCTGAGAAATTGCTTTGTGTTCTGTTAATTCATCTCACAGAGTTACTGCATTCCCCTCAAGAAGCCTTTCGCTAAGACTGTTCTTGTGGAATTTGAAAAGTGATATTTGGAAGCCCATAGAGGGTTATGGTGAAAAAGGAAAATCTTCCCTTAAAAACTGGAAAGAAGCTTCCTGAGAAACTGCTTTGTGTTCGGTTAATTCAACTCACAGTTACTGCTTTCTCCTCAAAAAGCCTTTCGCTAACACTGTTCTTATGCAATTTGCAAAGTGATATTTGGAAGCCCTTAGAGGGTTAAGGTGAAAAAGG